>NC_091287.1:435666006-435991006 GCF_032444005.1 Ranitomeya imitator | reverse complement strand
ACATTTCTAAAACAATCCACAGTGAGGAGATTGGAACAAAACAAAATCCTCTAAACTGCATGCTCGCAAACGCCAGAAGCCTGACAAACAAGATGGAAGAACTAGAAGCCGAAATATCTACAGGTAACTTTGACATAGTGGGAATAACCGAGACATGGTTAGATGAAAGCTATGACTGGGCAGTTAACTTACAGGGTTACAGTCTGTTTAGAAAGGATCGTAAAAATCGGAGAGGAGGAGGGGTTTGTCTCTATGTAAAGTCTTGTCTAAAATCCACTTTAAGGGAGGATATTAGCGAAGGGAATGAGGATGTCGAATCCATATGGGTTGAAATTCATGGAGGGAAAAATGGTAACAAAATTCTCATTGGGGTCTGTTACAAACCCCCAAATATAACAGAAAGCATGGAAAGTCTACTTCTAAAGCAGATAGATGAAGCTGCAACCCATAATGAGGTCCTGGTTATGGGGGACTTTAACTACCCGGATATTAACTGGGAAACAGAAACCTGTGAAACCCATAAAGGCAACAGGTTTCTGCTAATAACCAAGAAAAATTATCTTTCACAATTGGTGCAGAATCCAACCAGAGGAGCAGCACTTTTAGACCTAATACTATCTAATAGACCTGACAGAATAACAAATCTGCAGGTGGTTGGGCATTTAGGAAATAGCGACCACAATATTGTGCAGTTTCACCTGTCTTTCACTAGGGGGACTTGTCAGTGAGTCACAAAAACATTGAACTTTAGGAAGGCAAAGTTTGAACAGCTTAGAGATGCCCTTAATCTGGTAGACTGGGACAATATCCTCAGAAATGAGAATACAGATAATAAATGGGAAATGTTTAAGAACATCCTAAATAGGCAGTGTAAGCGGTTTATACCTTGTGGGAATAAAAGGACTAGAAATAGGAAAAACCCAATGTGGCTAAACAAAGAAGTAAGACAGGCAATTAACAGTAAAAAGAAAGCATTTGCACTACTAAAGCAGGATGGCACCATTGAAGCTCTAAAAAACTATAGGGAGAAAAATACTTTATCTAAAAAACTAATTAAAGCTGCCAAAAAGGAAACAGAGAAGCACATTGCTAAGGAGAGTAAAACTAATCCCAAACTGTTCTTCAACTATATCAATAGTAAAAGAATAAAAACTGAAAATGTAGGCCCCTTAAAAAATAGTGAGGAAAGAATGGTTGTAGATGACGAGGAAAAAGCTAACATATTAAACACCTTCTTCTCCACGGTATTCACGGTGGAAAATGAAATGCTAGGTGAAATCCCAAGAAACAATGAAAACCCTATATTAAGGGTCACCAATCTAACCCAAGAAGAGGTGCGAAACCGGCTAAATAAGATTAAAATAGATAAATCTCCGGGTCCGGATGGCATACACCCACGAGTACTAAGAGAACTAAGTAATGTAATAGATAAACCATTATTTCTTATTTTTAGTGACTCTATAGCGACAGGGTCTGTTCCGCAGGACTGGCGCATAGCAAATGTGGTGCCAATATTCAAAAAGGGCTCTAAAAGTGAACCTGGAAATTATAGGCCAGTAAGTCTAACCTCTATTGTTGGTAAAATATTTGAAGGGTTTCTGAGGGATGTTATTCTGGATTATCTCAATGAGAATAACTGTTTAACTCCATATCAGCATGGGTTTATGAGAAATCGCTCCTGTCAAACCAATCTAATCAGTTTTTATGAAGAGGTAAGCTATAGACTGGACCAAGGTGAGTCATTGGACGTGGTATATCTCGATTTTTCCAAAGCGTTTGATACCGTGCCGCACAAGAGGTTGGTACACAAAATGAGAATGCTTGGTCTGGGGGAAAATGTGTGTAAATGGGTTAGTAACTGGCTTAGTGATAGAAAGCAGAGGGTGGTTATAAATGGTATAGTCTCTAACTGGGTCGCTGTGACCAGTGGGGTACCGCAGGGGTCAGTATTGGGACCTGTTCTCTTCAACATATTCATTAATGATCTGGTAGAAGGTTTACACAGTAAAATATCGATATTTGCAGATGATACAAAACTATGTAAAGCAGTTAATACAAGAGAAGATAGTATTCTGCTACAGATGGATCTGGATAAGTTGGAAACTTGGGCTGAAAGGTGGCAGATGAGGTTTAACAATGATAAATGTAAGGTTATACACATGGGAAGAGGGAATCAATATCACCATTACACACTGAACGGGAAACCACTGGGTAAATCTGACAGGGAGAAGGACTTGGGGATCCTAGTTAATGATAAACTTACCTGGAGCAGCCAGTGCCAGGCAGCAGCTGCCAAGGCAAACAGGATCATGGGGTGCATTAAAAGAGGTCTGGATACACATGATGAGAGCATTATACTGCCTCTGTACAAATCCCTAGTTAGACCGCACATGGAGTACTGTGTCCAGTTTTGGGCACCGGTGCTCAGGAAGGATATAATGGAACTAGAGAGAGTACAAAGGAGGGCAACAAAATTAATAAAGGGGATGGGAGAACTACAATACCCAGATAGATTAGCGAAATTAGGATTATTTAGTCTAGAAAAAAGACGACTGAGGGGCGATCTAATAACCATGTATAAGTATATAAGGGGACAATACAAATATCTCGCTGAGGATCTGTTTATACCAAGGAAGGTGACGGGCACAAGGGGGCATTCTTTGCGTGTGGAGGAGAGAAGGTTTTTCCACCAACATAGAAGAGGATTCTTTACTGTTAGGGCAGTGAGAATCTGGAATTGCTTGCCTGAGGAGGTGGTGATGGCGAACTCAGTCGAGGGGTTCAAGAGAGGCCTGGATGTCTTCCTGGAGCAGAACAATATTGTATCATACAATTATTAGGTTCTGTAGAAGGACGTAGATCTGGGTATTTATTATGATGGAATATAGGCTGAACTGGATGGACAAATGTCTTTTTTCGGCCTTACTAACTATGTTACTATGTTACTATGTTACTGGTGAGCTTGGGAACTCAAAAAGGCCTGGGCGTCCACGGATGACAACAGTAGTGGATGATCGCCGCATACTTAATTTGGTGAAGAAGAACCCGTTCACAACATCAACTGAAGTCCAGAACACTCTCAGTGAAGTAGGTGTATCTGTCTCTAAGTCAACAGTAAAGAGAAGACTCCATGACAGTAAATACAAAGGGTTCACATCTAGATGCAAACCATTCATCAATACCAAAAATAGACATGCCAGAGTTAAATTTGCAGAAAAACATCTCAAGAAGCCAGCTCAGTTCTGGAAAAGTATTCTATGGACAGATGAGACAAAGATCAACCTGTACCAGAATGATGGGAAGAAAAAAGTTTGGAGAAGAAAGGGAACGGCACATGATCCAAGGCACACCACATCCTCTGTAAAACATGGTGGAGGCAACGTGATGGCATGGGCATGCATGGCTTTCAATGGCACTGGGTCACTTGTGTTTATTGATGACATAAGAGCAGACAAGAGTAGCCGGATGAATTCTGAAGTGTACCGGGATATACTTTCAGCCCAGATTCAGCCAAATGCTGCAAAGTTGATTGGACGGCGCTTCATAGTACAGATGGACAATGACCCCAAGCATACAGCCAAAGCTACCCAGGAGTTCATGAGTGCCAAAAAGTGGAACATTCTGCAATGGCCAAGTCAATCTCCAGATCTAAACCCAATTGAGCATGCATTTCACTTGCTCAAATCCAGACTTAAGACGGAAAGACCCACAAACAAGCAAGACCTGAAGGCTGCGGCTGTAAAGGCCTGGCAAAGCATTAAGAAGGAGGAAACACAGCGTTTGGTGATGTCCATGGGTTCCAGACTTAAGGCAGTGATTGCCTCCAAAGGATTTGCAACAAAATATTGAAAATAAAAATATTTTGTTTGGGTTATGTTTATTTGTCTAATTACTTTTGACCTCCTAAAATGTGGAGTGTTTGTAAAGAAATGTGTACAATTCCTACATTTTCTATCAGATATTTTTGTTCAACCCTTCAAATTAAACGTTACAATCTGCACTTGAATTCTGTTGTAGAGGTTTCATTTCAAATCCAATGTGGTGGCATGCAGAGCCCAACTCGCGAAAATTGTGTCACTGTCCAAATATTTCTGGCCCTAACTGTATATATATATATATATATATATATACACAGTACAGACCAAAAGTTTGGATGCACCTTCTCATTTAAAGATTTTTCTGTATTTTCATGACTATGAAAATTGTACATTCACACTGAAGGCATCAAAACTATAAATTAACACATGCGGAATTATATACAGTACTTAACAAAAAAGTGAGAAACAACAGAAAATATGTCTTATATTCTAGGTTCTTCAAAGTAGCCACCTTTTGCTTTGATGACTGCTTTGCACACTCTTGGCATTCTCTTGATAATAAGACATAATTTCAGTTGTTTCACACTTTTTTGTTAAGTGTATAATTCCACATGTGTTAATTCATAGCTTTGATGCCTTCAGGGTGAATTTACAATTTTCATAGGAAAAATCTTTAAATGAGAAGGTGTGTCCAAACTTTTGGTCTGTACTGTATATATATATATATATATATATATATATATATATATGTGTGTGTATCATACAAATTTGACACATGGACATCAATGAATGGAATCTTCACCATATATCAAAAGCAAATAGTGAACTGTAGAAGTAAAGAATAATGATTACTACATACGTCATATTGAATACTCTAAGTATAGAGCATATGTAAGTAAGAGGCCAATATAGTAATAGAAGCCTATCGTGCAATACCCATATACTGTATATAAGGAAGAGAATAGGGGAATAATTACCTGTATGATGGTATATAGATATATGCTGTAAAGAGTAAAAAGGAAAGCAATTAAAACACCGAAACAGTGCTTAAATGACAAAAGCCCATATCTACGGTATCTATCTAAGAGAAAGAAAATTAGAGCAGCACAAAGAAAGAGTCCGGGTGCAGAGCCCCCCAGGAAAATACCAAACCTCAATTATAAAAATCCAGAAAAATTGAAGGCAGCACACCGTTTGTAGTGAAAAAGAGCTATTTAATCAGCCCAGAAAGCTTTCTGGGCTGATTAAATAGCTCCTTTTCACTACAAACGGTGTGCTGCCTCCTTTTTAGACTGACCTATCAACTTATGTAGCTATTCCAGTTTTGCCCTTCCAAAATTTTCTTCTAAATCTGGTCCCTCATAGCATCTGTTTATCCACTCTTAATGCACCTAATAGTGATGTCTGTACTGTACATATATTGTCTGATGACCGGATCATGCAGCATTATGTGAATACCCTATTTATTATATTGTTGCTGGACGTGTCTCCCCTATTTTCTCATAATTTGTTAATTTGGTATCTGTTCAATTATGTCTTCACTCTGTTATTTCACTATGATTTCTTTATTGGTTCAACAAACAGGAAAAGAGGACGATCAATAGGCCAATCATTATGTAAAACCATAGAAAAACTTTATTAGAATTCAATACAAAAAACAGGTAGAGCGGTGGATACACCCACAGTGCATATAGACAATTAACAAACGTGGGACGTGGAGACCCTGGCTAATACAATCAGAATAATATTGTTTTCATTGTTTAGAATAACAAACCATCTATAAATATAAAATATAAAATGTATTTATATAACCCCCTAGAGGATATGTATATATCCTTTTTCATAGGTGAGTCACACAGATACCTAATTGGCAATCAGTTATAGGTGCTATACATATGGAGCCACAGTATTGAAGAGATCATTTTAGAGCCGTAAAAGCATCCAAAGTTAGCATACCCAAATCAACGTCCAGTGTGCCACCAAGGAAACAGAAGGGGGAGTGCCAGAAGTCCCCACATCACCCCGACGCCCGTTTCGGCGGAGCCTTCATCAGGAGAAATAGATAAAGTGAAAGTGCGCTGCTTAAAAACGAAACTGGAACCAATCGGTGTGCACCCGGAAGTAGTATTCCATTGTCAGGGCAACGGACCGCGCCATCTACCATCACCTCATCAACCTAAGCCGCGCTGGTAGATATCTACACAGCGCCAGCATCAGGGATGAGGGAGTCATGTCTTTCTTGGTTGTACAAGACCCCACTATAATGTAAAGTGCTGCAGAATATGTTGGAGCTATATAAATAAAAAATATTATTATAATATATTCATAGCTTTTCCACATAATTTCTAGTTTTCCTACAGGAAAATTGCTGAATAGGATAAGCAGCTGTGAACAGTCTGTATTGGTTTTATTGCCCAATAATCCACGTAAGCAGTGGAGTTTGAGTTCATAGGTTTCTGCGAATGGTCAAGGACAAATGTTAGCAAGTTCAGCTTACTAGTGTTCCTAGTATTTCTTCTGATCTGATAACTTATATTCATCTCAGATCCATTTATAAAACTGGGCTTTAGCATTATTCAGTGTAGACTAATTTACACAAATTGGAGAATTGTACCTGTACAGTATAACATTAGGTTTGCACAACTTCTGACAATATTGCAGAATTGTATTGTGGGGTTTACGTCATTAATATACAGCTCTGGCAAAAATTAAGAGACGACTGCAAAATGTTTAGTTTGTCTGATCTTTCTCTTTATAGATTATGATATATTTTTGAGTAAAATGTAAATTGTTCTCTTATTCCATAAACTTCTGACAACATGTCTCCGAATTTCCAATCAATAAATTTTGTATTTTTTTTCTGACAAAGAAAAATGGTCAAAATAAAAAACAAACAAACAGTGCTTTCAGACCTCAAATAATGCAAAGAAAACAAGTTCATAATCATTTAGAAACAACAATACCAATGTTTTAACTCAGGAAGAGTTCAGAAATCAATATTTTGTGGAACAACCATGATTTTTAATCACGCATCTTTAACATACTTTCCCCCAGTCTTTCACACTGCTCCTGGAGCAAAAATTGAAGCAGTTTTTATTTGATGGCTTGTGATTATACATCATCCTCTTGATTACATTCCAGAGGTTTTCAATGGGGTTCAGGTCTGGAGATTGGGCTGCCCATGACAGGGTTTTGATGTGGCCGTCTCCTAATTTTGCGAGCTGTATATGTATTCTGGGCCATTGACAAACTGGTGACTTAACTGTATAATTACAGTATATTCCTTTATAAACGTTATAAGAATGAAACTTTCAGGATATTGTCAGCTTTTTTTTATACAAATTTACAGTTGTGTTTTATAGTTCCAGTCTATGAGATTTCAGAAATCTCAAGCACACACCTTGGTTCCTTGGTTTTTTGTCATCAGTATTTTGTGCTTTGCATGTTTTCTTGCACAATAGAGCATGTCACTTTCATGTTTTTTTCAGCGTTCTCACCAATTGACATGAATAGGTGGTGAAAAAAAAGCTGAAAATCCACAGCAAAAACACAGGTAACAGGTAACAGGCCTTTCTGTGCCAAAATATGATTCTGTAGAATAGGACTTTTTTTTCTTACACTAAACTTTATCAGCAAGTACGAGACAAATGTAGCATGTCAAAAACACAGTGCTCCCATACTTTTTGCCTATGCAGTGAATGCAAGGCCTGGCCAAAATGCAGATGCACCCCAATAACTCTTTGAATAGATGTATAGCAGGGCCTCCTGAAAACAATGTTCCCATTGTTAAGAAATAGTTCTCCCATACTGTTTGCCTATGCAGTGAATGCAAGACCTGGTCAAAACTTAGACACACCCCAAAACCCCTTTGAAGAGACGTACAGTAGGGCCTCCTGAAAACAATGTTCCCATTATTAGGCAGTGGGTCTCCCATACTGTTTGCCTATGCAGTGAATGCAAGGCCTGGCTAAAATGTAGACGTACCCCAATTCCCCTTTGAATAGACGTACAAGAGGGCCTCCTGAAAACATTGTTCTCTTTATTAGAAAGTGGGTCTCCCATACTGTTTACCTATGCAGTGAATGCAAGGGCTGGGAAAAAATTTGGAAGCACTCAAATGCCCCTTGGAAGAGACATGGAGGAGGGCCTCACAAAAAAATGATTCTATTAGAAAGGAGCTGGTCTCCTATACTTGTAATGCCCATGCAATAAGTGTATATGCTGACAAACATGTACCCTGGGGGGGTATACATGAACATACTCTATAACCATTGTTTTGTGCGGGCATCATAAACACCCTTTAAAAAAATTATGTCGGTGTTGCATCACGGACCACGGTCACCCTGGTGATCTGGTAGTGAAGGATGAGGAGAAGGAGAAGAAGGAGGACAACACCTAATTGCCAAAATCAGTGTGTGGGTGTGAAGAAGTGCATGGGAATAGACTTCCCAAAAAAAGACACTGGATTTGAGATTATGTTGCTCTGCTATCATTTGGTGGTGTTGAGAAGTCTAGCCCAATCCAGGACTTGTTCATTTTGTGATGCAGTAACCCATGTTACAGCCAAGAGGCACTGAGTGTGCTCTTCAGGATGCGCTTGGAGGCATAATTATGATGGTGAATTAGGGACTGGCATTATTGTAAATGGAAGGGATGTGTCACAGAGGTGCTCTGCACTGTAAGCCCAAAATGATATGGTTATGCTGGGACTTATAGTTCCACAAGTGTTTGTTGTGTTTACTTATAAGGGGGCTTATAGGCCTAGTTTGAGACTTGGGGGGTCGAACTAGCCACACACACCTCCCACCTATGGGAGTGGTTACAACTATGTAATGTGACCAGGGTGTGGGTCACATGGTTCAGAGTGTGAGTTTCTGTATAGCCTGTGTGTTGGAATGTCCTGGAATGGACTGGATTCCTGAAAGCACATGGTGAGGCCAAGGACTGAATGGTCAGTGTGTTGGAATGTCCTGGGATGGACTGGATTCCTGGAAGCACACGGTGAAACCATGGACTGAACGCTTGTGTGTTGGAAGTATCTGGGACTGGACTTCCTGAATAGTGCACAGAGAGCCCGTATCTGCAGAACCTGTGACGGCTAATGTGTTGGTAGAAGCTACTGTTCCTACTGCGGGTCTGAGGTGCCCTAGTCCCAAGGATGGTGACCCCAGTGAGGCAGCTTTCCCCTGGGAACCAGCACTGACAGAAGTCAGTGTTTGGAGCCGGAGCTCCTGTAAGGCAACTCCAGATAACGGGGGGTTACGGGCAGAGAAGTATCTGCCATTGGAACAGACTGTCGGTGGTTAATGTGTTCCGTTGACGTGTATAATGAACTGTTTGTGACACGGTTTATGAGTCTAAATAAACCGGAAAGACTTTATGTGGACAAATCGTGCCTGAGTGCTTTAATCCTGTTGCCAAGCGAGTTTCCCCAACTCACTCAGGTAGCGTTATCTCACAAGTATTGTAAGAGTCAGCCTGTCAGCAATTTCAGTTAACAGGCAGATTTGCTTATCAGTTATAATTCCACCAGTGTCACTAAAAACCAGTTCTAACAAAATGCTAGCGGCAGGGCAGGCCAGGACATCCAAGGCGTAGAGAGCCAGTTCATGCCTCAGCATCTTCCAAAACTTTGCACACCTTGTGAGTGTACCCCGCGCCTCAGTGCCTGTGCGATGGGAGGGTCTGAGAAATCTCTCCCAGAACTTTGTCAGTGTTCTCCTGCCTCTGCTGGATTGGAGTTGTGTCTCTCTCGCCTGTACTCCTTTGTTGTCCAACGAACTGTGACCTCTGCTGCCAGTGTTTTCAGATGAAATTTTTTTTTAATAATTCTGCAACAAGGGCCCTCTGGTCCTGCCCCAGTTTAGTAGAACTATCCGCCTCAGGAATAAGAGATAGGAAGTTCTTGCTGTAGCGTGGGTCTAGAAGTGTCACCAACCAGTAATGACTGTCACCTAAAATTTTGAGAACGCGAGGGTCACGAGAAAGGCAGCGAAACATAAATTCAGCCATGCATGCCAGACTGCTAACAGGCAAGACATCCATGTCCTCACCAAGAGGACGACTGACCATGCTCTCCTCCTCCTCCCTGTCCTCAGGCCATCCACGCAGAACAGACAGTATGACAGTTGTGCAGGTATTAGTTTCTATAGTGCATGAAACTAGCTCCTGTTCTTCCTCCTCCTCCTCTTCCTCATTGTCACCCAATCCACGTTGGGATGAGATGAGGCTGGGCTGTGTGTAATCAACCTGTATGGTTCCTTGCTCTATCTCATCGTGCTCTGCCTCCAATGCATCCTCTCTGATTGTGAGCAGAGAGCATTTCAGAACACAGAGAAGTGGCATGGTGATGCTAAATATGGCATCATCACCCCTCACCATGTTGGTGGAGTCCTCAAAGTTTTGGAGGATGGTACATATGTACATATGTCTGACATCCATGTCCACTCCTGAAGTCTTATGTGTGGAGTCTGAACTGAATACCGACAGACTTGTTGATGCTGGTAATCAACAACTGCCCTCTTCTTCTCACAAATCCTATCCAACATCTGCAGTGTAGAGTTCCAACGCATGGGTACATCATACAATAGTCGGTGAGCCGGAAGCTGCAAGCGCTGCTGAAGCATGGCAAGGGTGGTGGAAGCTGTAGCTGACTTTCTAAAATGGGGACACAGGCGGCGTACTTTGACAAGCAGATCCGGCAGCTCTGGGTACATTTTGAGAAACTGCTGAACCACGGAGTTAAGCACATGGGCCAGGCATGGTACGTGTGTGAGCTCGGCTCACCTCAGAGCCGCCACCAGGTTCCGGCCATTGTCATACAAGACAATGCCTGGCTGCAGGTTCAGCGGTGTCAGCCACAGATCTTCCTGCTCTTTCAGAGCTGTCCACAACTTTTCAGCATTGTGCGGTTTGTCACCTAAGCATATTAGCTTCAGCATAGCCTGTTGCCTCTTGGCTGAGGCAGTGCTTCCAGCTTGTAACTGATGTGGTAATTTCGGAGATGGAGGCTGAAGAGGAGGAGAAGCTGTAGACTGTGGGGGCAACCCTGATTCTTGTAGGGCCTGCAATCCTCGGCAATGGGAGGACGTGTTTCATCCCAAGGTCTGACTGGGTCCCGGCTTCCACTATGTTAACCCATGCCCGTGGTTAGGTGGACTTTCCCAGTAAATGCATTATTGAAGGCATGGCTAATGTTGTGGGACATGTGCTTGTGTAATGCGGGGACGACACACCAGGAGAAATAGTGGTGGCTGGGGACCGAGTACTGAGGGACAGCTGCTGTCATCAGGATGTGGAAAGCTTCCGTCTCCACAACCATAAAAGGCAACATTTGGAGCGCAAGCAGTCGCAAAATATATGAATTGAGTAGTGTGGCATGTGGGGCGTTGGCTGCGTATTTGAACTTGCGTTCAAAGGACTGGGGTATGGACAACGGAACGCTGTGCCAGGACAAGGACGCAGACGTGCTTGATAATGGTGCTAGTTGAGTGTGTGCAAAGACAGATGCAGGGCAGAAGGCATCTTTGCATGCACCATGGACAGGGGATTGGCTTGCACGCACAACAGTGGAAGAAGCAGTGGTGTCACCTAAAAACACTGTTCCTGTACCCTGGGGTTCGGCCCACAATGTCAGGTGCTTTGCTACCATGTGCCTGATCATGCTGGTAGTGGTAAGGCTGGTAGTTTTGCTACCCCTGCTGATGCTGGCCTGGCAGGTGGTGCAAATAGCCTTTTTTGGGTTATCGGCAGAGTTTTTAAAAAGCAACCAGACTCGGGAAGACCTAACAGTTGTACTGGCAATTTCCTTCATGTTGGTGTTACAGGTAATGGTTGCTCGCCTTCTGTCTGCGGCCACCACACTGCTTCTTCCTGCCTGTTGGGGTGCTATGCCGCCCCCGCCCTGTGTGCTGCTGTCCTTGCTCTGCATGTCTTCTTGCCAGCTTGGGTCACTTACTATATCATCCACCACCTTGTCCTCCACTTCCGCACCATGATCCTCCTCCTGACTTTCTGGCAATTGTGTCTCATCATCATCCACCTTTTGTGACACTTTCCCACTGTCGCCTTCTTGTGACAGTGGCAGTTCAACTATTTGGGCATCGCTACATGCGATCTCCTCTTGCCTCACTTCAGGTGGATCGGTTGAGAGGCCTGAATCTATAAATGGAAAAGTGAACAGCTCTTCGGAGTGTCCAAATGTGGGATCAGTTGTCTCCGGGCACTCGGCATGGTGGGAAGGAGGATCTGTTGTGAATTCCGCTCTTGGGCTCCCTCCGGTGGTTGTAAGTAGTATTTTTGTGAGTTCTGCTCTTGGGCTCCCTCCTGTGGTTTTGAGTGGTATGGCTGCTTCTTGGATTTAGCTTCTGCAGCTGTTTTCACTGATCGTCTTATGGGCTCGGCTATATTAGTCTGGCCTTAGCCCTCATTCAGTGCCAGTTGTCAATTGTTCCAGCCTGGAGTCATTGCTCTTTGGATTTTCCTGACACTCTGACCAGTTCTGCAAAGCGAAGTCCTTGCTTGTCCTTTGCAGTTCACTTATTGTGGACTTTGTTGTTCATTTCTGTCTTTGTTTTTGCTCTTGTCCAGTTTATCAGTATTGATCTATTCAGCTTGCTGGAAGCTCTGGGCAGCAGAGTTTGCCCTCCACACCTTTAGTTAGGTGTGGAGTTTTTTGCATTTCTCTGCGGTGGACTTTTTTTAGGTTTTATTACTGACCGCACAGTGCTCTTTCCTGTACTTTCCTTTCTAGCTAGAAGTGGCCTCCTGTGCTAAATCTTGCTTCTTACTACATATGTCATTTCCTGCTCCTCTCACAGTCATTACATGTGGGGGGCTATCTATCCTTTGGGGATTTTCTCTGAGGCAAGATAGTTTTCCTGCTTCTATCTTTAGGGGTAGTTAGCTCTTAGGCTGTGACGAGATGCCTAGGCAGAGTTAGGAGCATTCCACGGCTACTTCTAGTGTTGTGTTGAGCTTAGGGACTGCGGTCAGTATAGTTCCCACCTGCTCAGAGCTAGTCTCATGTCGCTCCTTAATCACCAGACCATAACAGTACAACTGGCCAAAAATGAGCCGAATGCATCTCAAAAGAAGGAAAAGAAAAGGAGTTCTGAGCCATTTTTTTTCTTTGGTTTGTTTTGTCTTTTTTTCTTCCTCTTATCTCTGGGTGATTCTGGATTTGGATGCAGGCATGGATGTTCAGGGGTTATTTTCTCGTGTGGATCAGCTTGCTGCAAGAGTACAGAGTATTCAAGATTATGTTGTTCAGACTCTGGCCTTAGAGCCTAGAATTCCCACTCCGGATTTGTTTTATGGGGATTGATCTAAGTTTTTGAACTTTAAAAATAACCGCAAATTGTTTTTTGCTCTGAAACCCCGTTCCTCTGGTGATCCCATTCAGCAAGTAAAGATAGTTATTTCTCTGCTGCGTGGCGATCCTCAGGACTGGGCATTCTCTCTTGAGTCAGGGAATCTGGCATTGCTTAATGTAGATGCATTTTTTCAATCTCTCGGATTATTGTATGACGAACCTAACTCTGTAGAGCATTGTTGTGAATTCTGTGGCTGAATTCACTCCCGTGGTCACAAGTGGTACTGCAGCTTCTGAGCTTCCTCCCTCAGGTGTTCTAGTGAGCTCGTTGGCTGCTTTGTTATTTAACTCCGCCTGATTCTGTCTTCCTTGCTCCTTGTCAATGTTCCAGTGTTGGATCTGAGCTTCTGGATCTTTCCTGTGGCCTGCTGCTCTGCTTAGATAAGTGCTTTTTTGCTTTTGTTGCTACTTTTTCTGTCCAGCTTGTCAATTCGTTTTGCTGGAAGCTCTGAGACGCAAAAGGGTGTACCGCCGTGCCGTTAGTTCGGCACGGTGGGTCTTTTTGCCCCCTTTGCGTGGTTTTTTGCTTTAGGGTTTTTTGTAGACTGCAAAGTTCTCTTTGCTATCCTCGCTCTATCTAGAATATCGGGCCTCACTTTGCTGAATCTATTTCATCCCTACGTTTGTCTTTTCTTCTTGCTAACAGTCATTATATGTGGGGGGCTGCCTTTTCCTTTGGGGGTATTTCTCTGAGGCAAGTCAGGCTTGTTTTTCTATCTTCAGGCTAGTCAGTTCCTCAGGCTGTGCGAGTTGCATAGGTAGTGTCAGGCGCAATCCACAGCTGTCTTTAGTTGTGTTTAGGATAGGTTCAGGTATTGCGGTCTACAGAGATTCCACGTCTCAGAGCTCGTTCTATTGTTTTTGGGTTATTGTCAGATCACTGTATGTGCTCTGATTGCTGGCACACTGTGTCACTGGATTGCCTTCATAACAGTACAAGGGGCCAACCTAATGATTCTCAATAGAGGGAAAAAAGAAGTTCTGACATCATTTTTTTTTCTCAGCTCTGTGTTCAGTCTTTTTTTTCCCCTAGACATTTGGGTGTTTCAGGACACAGGTGTGGACATGGATATTCAGGGTCTGTGCTCTTCAATGGATAATCTCGTTACAAATGTACAAAGGATTCAAGATACTATTGATCAGAAATCTATGTTAGAACCAAGAATTCCTATTCCTGATTTGTTTTTTGGTGATAGAACTAAGTTTCTTAATTTCAAAAATAATTGTAAGCTATTTCTGGCCTTGAAACCTCATTCTTCTGGTAATCCTATTCAACAGGTTTTGATTATTATTTCTTTTTTGCGCGGCGACCCTCAGGACTGGGCATTTTCCCTTGCGCCAGGAGACCCTGCATTGAGTAATGTCAATGCGTTTTTCCTGGCGCTCGGATTACTTTACGATGAGCCTAATTCAGTGGATCAGGCTGAGAAAAATTTGCTGGCTTTGTGCCAGGGTCAGGATGATATAGAAGTATATTGTCAGAAATTTAGGAAGTGGTCAGTACTCACTCTGTGGAATGAATCTGCGCTGGCAGCTTTGTTCAGAAAGGGTCTCTCTGAGGCTCTTAAGGATGTCATGGTGGGATTTCCTATGCCTGCTGGTTTGAATGAGTCTTTGTCTTTGGCCATTCAGATCGGTCGACGCTTGCGCGAGCGTAAATCTGTGCACCATTTGGCGGTATTGTCTAAGATTAAACCTGAGCCTATGCAGTGCGATAGGACTATGACCAGAGTTGAACGGCAAGAACACAGACGTCTGAATGGTCTGTGTTTCTACTGTGGTGATTCCACTCATGCTATTTCTGATTGTCCTAAGCGCACTAAGCGGTTCGATAGGTCTGCCGTCATTGGTACTGTACAATCCAAATTCCTTCTGTCCATTACCTTGATATGCTCTTTGTCATCGTATTCTGTCATGGCGTTTGTGGATTCAGGCGCTGCCCTGAATCTGATGGATTTGGATTATGCTAAACGTTGTGGGTTTTTCTTGGAGCCTTTGCGGTGTCCTATTCCGTTGAGAGGAATTGATGCTACACCTTTGGCCAAGAATAAACCTCAGTACTGGGCCCAGCTGACCATGTGCATGGCTCCTGCACATCAGGAAGTTATTCGCTTTCTGGTGCTACATAATCTGCATGATGTGGTCGTGTTGGGGTTGCCATGGCTGCAAACCCATAATCCAGTATTGGATTGGAACCTTATGTCGGTATCCAGCTGGGGTTGTCAGGGGGTACATGGTGATGTTCCATTTTTGTCTATTTCGTCATCCACTCCTTCTGAGGTCCCAGAGTTCTTGTCTGATTATCAGGATGTATTTGAAGAGCCCAAGTCCGATGCCCTATCTCCGCATAGGGATTGTGATTGTGCTATCAATTTGATTCCTGGTAGTAAATTCCCTAAAGGTCGATTATTTAATTTATCCGTGCCTGAACACGCCGCTATGCGCAGTTATGTGAAGGAATCCCTGGAGAAGGAACATATTCGCCCATCGTCATCACCACTGGGAGCAGGGTTCTTTTTTGTAGCCAAGAAGGATGGTTCGCTGAGACCGTGTATTGATTACCGCCTTCTTAATAAGATCACTGTTAAATTTCAGTATCCCTTGCCATTGTTATCTGACTTGTTTGCTCGGATTAAGGGGGCTAGTTGGTTCACTAAGATAGATCTTCGTGGTGCGTATAATCTGGTGAGAATCAGGCAAGGAGATGAATGGAAAACTGCATTTAATACGCCCGAGGGTCATTTTGAGTATCTAGTGATGCTGTTCGGACTTGCCAATGCTCCATCTGTGTTTCAGTCTTTTATGCATGACATCTTCCGTGAGTATCTGGATAAATTCCTGATTGTTTACTTGGATGACATTTTGATCTTCTCAGATGATTGGGACTCTCATGTGAAGCAGGTCAGAATGGTTTTCCAGGTCCTGCGTGCTAATTCTTTGTTTGTGAAGGGATCAAAGTGTCTCTTCGGTGTGCAGAAAGTTTCATTTTTGGGGTTCATCTTTTCCCCTTCTACTATCGAGATGGATCCGGTTAAGGTCCAAGCCATCCAGGATTGGACTCAGCCGACATCTCTGAAAAGTCTGCAAAAATTCCTGGGCTTTGCTAATTTTTATCGTCGCTTCATCTGTAATTTTTCTAGCATTGCCAAACCATTGACCGATTTGACCAAGAAGGGTGCTGATTTGGTTAATTGGTCTTCTGCTGCTGTGGAAGCTTTTCAGGAGTTGAAACATCGTTTTTGTTCTGCCCCTATGTCGTGTCAACCAGATGTTTCTCTTCCGTTCCAGGTCGAGGTTGATGCTTCTGAGATTGGAGCAGGGGCGGTTTTGTCACAGAGAGGTTCTGGTTGCTCAGTGTTGAAACCATGTGCTTTCTTTTCCAGGAAGTTTTCGGCTGCTGAGCGTAATTATGATGTGGGCAACCGAGAGTTGCTGGCCATGAAGTGGGCATTCGAGGAATGGCGTCATTGGCTTGAAGGAGCTAAGCATCGCGTGGTGGTATTGACTGATCATAAGAACTTGACTTATCTCGAGTCTGCCAAGCGCTTGAATCCTAGACAGGCCCGTTGGTCGTTATTTTTTGCCCGCTTCGATTTTGTGATTTCGTACCTTCCGGGCTCTAAAAATGTGAAGGCGGATGCTCTGTCTAGGAGTTTTGTGCCCGACTCTCCGGGTTCATCTGAGCCGGCGAGTATCCTCAAGGAAGGAGTAATTGTGTCGGCCATCTCCCCTGATTTGCGGCGAGTGTTGCAAAAATTTCAGGCGAATAAACCTGATCGTTGTCCGGCGGAGAAACTGTTCGTCCCTGATAGGTGGACTAGTAAAGTTATCTCTGAACTTCATTGTTCGGTGTTGGCTGGTCATCCTGGAATCTTTGGTACCAGAGAGTTAGTGGCTAGATCCTTCTGGTATCCATCTCTGTCACGGGATGTACGTACTTTTGTGCAGTCCTGTGGGATTTGTGCTAGGGCTAAGCCCTGCTGTTCACGTGCCAGTGGGTTGCTTTTGCCCTTGCCGGTCCCAAAGAGGCCTTGGACACATATTTCGATGGATTTCATTTCTGACCTTCCCGTTTCTCAAAAGATGTCAGTCATTTGGGTGGTCTGTGATCGCTTTTCTAAAATGGTCCATCTGGTGCCCTTGGTTAAATTGCCTTCCTCCTCTGATTTGGTGCCTTTGTTCTTCCAGCATGTGGTTCGTTTGCATGGCATTCCTGAGAATATTGTTTCTGACAGAGGTTCCCAGTTTGTTTCAAGGTTTTGGCGAGCCTTTTGTGGTAGGATGGGCATTGACCTATCTTTTTCCTCGGCTTTCCATCCTCAGACTAATGGCCAGACCGAACGAACCAATCAGACCTTGGAAACATATCTGAGATGTTTTGTTTCTGCAGACCAGGATGATTGGGTGTCCTTTTTGCCGTTGGCTGAGTTCGCCCTTAATAATCGGGCCAGCTCGGCTACCTTGGTCTCTCCATTTTTCTGCAATTCTGGGTTCCATCCTCGTTTCTCTTCAGGACAGGTTGAGTCTTCGGACTGTCCTGGTGTGGATTCTGTGGTGGACAGGTTGCAGCAGATCTGGACTCAGGTAGTGGACAATTTGACCTTGTCCCAGGAGAAGGCTCAACTTTTCGCTAATCGCAGACGCCGTGTGGGTCCCCGACTTCGTGTTGGGGATCTGGTTTGGTTATCTTCTCGTCATATTCCTATGAAGGTTTCCTCTCCTAAATTTAAACCTCGTTTTATTGGTCCGTATAGGATTCCTGAGATTCTCAATCCTGTGTCTTTTCGTCTGACCCTCCCAGACTCCTTTTCCATACATAATGTATTCCATAGGTCGTTGTTGCGGAGATACGTGGCACCTATGGTTCCATCTGTTGAGCCTCCTGCCCCGGTTTTGGTGGAGGGGGAATTGGAGTATATTGTGGAGAAAATTTTGGATTCTCGTGTTTCTAGACGGAAACTCCAGTATCTGGTTAAATGGAAGGGTTATGCTCAGGAAGATAATTCCTGGGTTTTTGCCTCTGATGTCCATGCTCCAGATCTTGTTCGTGCCTTTCATGTGGCTCATCCTGGTCGGCCTGGGGGATCTGGTGAGGGTTCGGTGACCCCTCCTCAAGGGGGGGGTACTGTTGTGAATTCTGTGGCTGAATTCACTCCTGTGGTCACAAGTGGTACTGCAGCTTCTGAGCTTCCTCCCTCAGGTGTTCTGGTGAGCTCGTTGGCTGCTTTGTTATTTAACTCCGCCTGATTCTGTCTTCCTTGCTCCTTGTCAATGTTCCAGTGTTGGATCTGAGCTTCTGGATCTTTCCTGTGGCCTGCTGCTCTGCTTAGATAAGTGCTTTTTTGCTTTTGTTGCTACTTTTTCTGTCCAGCTTGTCAATTCGTTTTGCTGGAAGCTCGGAGACGCAAAAGGGTGTACCGCCGTGCCGTTAGTTCGGCACGGTGGGTCTTTTTGCCCCCTTTGCGTGGTTTTTTGCTTTAGAGTTTTTTGTAGACTGCAAAGTTCTCTTTGCTATCCTCGCTCTATCTAGAATATCGGGCCTCACTTTGCTGAATCTATTTCATCCCTACGTTTGTCTTTTCTTCTTGCTAACAGTCATTATATGTGGGGGGCTGCCTTTTCCTTTGGGGGTATTTCTCTGAGGCAAGTCAGGCTTGTTTTTCTATCTTCAGGCTAGTCAGTTCCTCAGGCTGTGCCGAGTTGCATAGGTAGTGACAGGCGCAATCCACAGCTGCCTTTAGTTGTGTTTAGGATAGGTTCAGGTATTGCGGTCTACAGAGATTCCACGTCTCAGAGCTCGTTCTATTGTTTTTGGGTTATTGTCAGATCACTGTATGTGCTCTGATTGCTGGCACACTGTGTCACTGGATTGCCTTCATAACAGAGCATGCTGAGAAAACATTGTTGGCCCTGTGTCAGGGTCAGGAAGCGGCAGAGTTATACTGCCAGAAATTTAGAAAATGGTCGGTGCTCACTAAATGGAATGAAGAGGCTCTGGCTGCTATTTTCAGAAAAGGTCTTTCTGAAACCCTTAAAGATGTTATGGTGGGCTTTCCTACGCCTGCCGGTTTGAGCGAATCTATGTTTCTAGCCATTCAGATTGATCGGCGTCTGCGCGAGCGCAAAGCTGTGCACCATATGGCAGTATCCTCTGAGCAAAGTCCTGAACCTATGCAATGTGATAGGATTTTGACTAGAATAGAACGGCAGGAATTCAGACGTCAGAATAGGCTGTGTTTTTACTGTGGTGATCCGGCTCATGTTATCTCTGATTGCCCTAAGCGTACTAAGAGTCGCTAGGTCTGTTACCATTAGTACTATACAGCCTAAATTTCTCTTGTCTGTGACCCTGATTTGCTCATTGTCGTCCTTTTCTGTCATGGCATTTGTGGATTCAGGCGCTGCCCTGAACTTAATGGACTTAGAATTCGCCAGGCGCTGTGGTTTTTCCTTGCAGCCGTTGGAGAGCCCTATTCCTTTGAGGGGCATTGATGCTACACCCTTGGCCAAGGATAAACCTCAGTACTGGACACAGATGACTATGTACATGGCTCCTGCACATCAGGAAGATTGCCGTTTTCTGGTGTTGCATAACCTGCATGATGTTGTACTGGGATTTCCATGGTTACAGGAACATAATCCGGTGCTAGACTGGAAAACTATGTCTGTGACTAGTTGGGGTTGTCAGGGGGTACATAGTGATGTTCCTTTGATGTCAATTTCCTCTTACCCCTCTTCTGAGGTCCCTGAGTTTTTGTCGGATTTCCAGGATGTATTTGATGAGCCCAAGTCCAGTTCCCTTCCTCCACATAGGGACTGTGATTGTGCTATTAACTTGATTCCTGGTTGCAAGTTCCCTAAGGGCCGACTTTTCGATCTGTCTGTGCCAGAGCATGCCGCCATGCGGAGCTATGTTAAGGAATCTTTGGAGAAAGGGCATATTCGGCCCTCTTCGTCACCATTGGGAGTGGGTTGCTTTTGCCTTTGCCCATTCCGGAGAGGCCTTGGACGCATATTTCCATGGATTTTATTTCGGATCTTTCTGTATCCCAGAGGATGTCTGTTATCTGGGTGGTTTGTGACCGGTTGTCTAAAATGGTCCATTTGGTACCTTTGCCTAAATTGCCTTCCTCCTCTGATTTGGTTCCATTGTTTTTTCAACATGTGGTTCGTTTGCATGGCATTCCGGAGAATATTGTGTCTGATAGAGGTTCCCAGTTTGTTTCCAGGTTTTGGCGGGCCTTTTGTGCTAGGATGGGTATTGATTTGTCTTTTTCTTCGGCGTTCCATCCTCAGACAAATGGCCAAACTGAGCGAACTAATCAAACCTTGGAAACCTATTTGAGATGCTTTGTGTCTGCTGATCAGGATGATTGGGTGACTTTTTTGCCGTTGGCCGAGTTTGCCCTTAATAATCGGGCCAGTTCGGCTACTTTGGTTTCACCTTTCTTTTGTAATTTTGGTTTCCATCCTCGTTTTTCTTCAGGGCAGGTTGAGCCTTCTGATTGTCCTGGTGTGGATTCTGTGGTGGACAGGTTGCAGCGGATTTGGGCTCATGTGGTGGACAATTTGACGTTGTCCCAGGAAAGGGCTCAGCGTTTTGCTAACCGCCGTCGGTGTGTTGGTCCTCGGCTTCGTGTGGGGGATTTGGTCTGGTTGTCCTCTTGTCATGTCCCTATGAAGGTTTCTTCCCCTAAGTTCAAGCCTAAGTTCAAGCCTCGGTTTATTGGTCCTTATAAGATTTCTGAGATTATCAATCCTGTGTCTTTTCGTTTGGCCCTTCCAGCTTCTTTTGCCATCCACAATGTTTTCCATAGATCTTTGTTGTGGAGATATGTGGTGCCCATTGTTCCATCTGTTGATCCTCCTGCCCCGGTGTTGGTTGAGGGGGAGTTTGAATATGTGGTAGAGAAAATTTTGGATTCTCGTTTTTCTAGGTGGAAGCTTCAGTATCTTGTCAAGTGGAAGGGTTATGGCCAGGAGGATAATTCTTGGGTTGTTGCCTCCGATGTTCATGCTTTTCATTTGGCTCGTCCTGATCGGCCTGGGGGCTCTGGTGAGGGTTCGGTGACCCCTCCTCAAGGGGGGGGTACTGTTGTGAATTCCGCTCTTGGGCTCCCTCCGGTGGTTGTAAGTAGTATTTTTGTGAGTTCTGCTCTTGGGCTCCCTCCTGTGGTTTTGAGTGGTATGGCTGCTTCTTGGATTTAGCTTCTGCAGCTGTTTTCACTGATCGTCTTATGGGCTCGGCTATATTAGTCTGGCCTTAGCCCTCATTCAGTGCCAGTTGTCAATTGTTCCAGCCTGGGGTCATTGCTCTATGGATTTTCCTGACACTCTGACCAGTTCTGCAAAGCTAAGTCCTTGCTTGTCCTTTGCAGTTCCATTATTGTGGACTTTGTTGTTCATTTCTGTCTTTGTTTTGGCTCTTGTCCAGTTTATCAGTATTGATCTATTCAGCTTGCTGGAAGCTCTGGGCAGCAGAGTTTGCCCTCCACACCTTTAGTTAGGCGTGGAGTTTTTTGCATTTCTCTGCGGTGGACTTTTTCTAGGTTTTATTACTGTCCGCACAGTGCTCTTTCCTGTACTTTCCTTTCTAGCTAGAAGTGGCCTCCTGTGCTAAATCTTGTTTCTTACTACGTATGTCATTTCCTTCTCCTCTCACAGTCATTACATGTGGGGGGCTATCTATCCTTTGGGGATTTTCTCTGAGGCAAGATAGTTTTCCTGCTTCTATCTTTAGGGGTAGTTAGCTCTTAGGCTGTGACGAGATGCCTAGGCAGAGTTAGGAGCATTCCACGGCTACTTCTAGTGTTGTGCTGAGCTTAGGGACTGCGGTCAGTATAGTTCCCACCTGCTCAGAGCTAGTCTCATGTCGCTCCTTAATCACCAGACCATAACAGGATCAGAGTGAGGAATATGCGGTCCAGACTCATGGCTACTGAGACTTGACCATGTGGAAGACAGGGTGGTGGTGGCAAAGTGACTGGAAGCATTGTCCGCTATCCAACCAACAACCTTTTGACACTGCTCTGGGTTGAATAGTGGTGTGCTCCTGCGGTCCCCTAGTAATTGGGACAGGAAGGTCAGGCGAGAAGTGTTGTGAATTCTGTTGTCAAGCTCCCTCCTGTGGTCATGAATGGTACTTCGGCTGGTTCTGTCCATGGGCTTCCTCTGGTGGCTGTGAGTGGGGCTGCGGCTTCTGAGTTTCCTTCCACAGGTGACGAGGTTAATTCATTAGCTGGCTGCTCTATTTAACTCCACTTAGATCATTGCTCCATGCCACCTGTCAATGTTCTAGTATTGGTCTAGTTCGCTCCTGGATCGTTCTGGTGACCTGTCTTCTCCAGCAGAAGCTAAGTTCCTGCTTGTTTTTCACTTGTTTGCTATTTGTCTGTCCAGCTTGTTATTTTGTATTTTTGTCTTGCTTGCTGGAAGCTCTGGGATGCAGAGTGGCGCCTCCGCACCATGAGTCGGTGCGGAGGGTCTTTTTGCGCACTCTGCGTGGTTTTTTGTAGTTTTTGTGCTGACCGCAAAGTTACCTTTCCTATCCTCTGTCTGTTCAGTAAGTCGGGCCTCTCTTTGCTAAAATCTATTTAATCTCTGTGTTTGTGATTTTCATCTTAACTCACAGTCATTATATGTGGCGGGCTGCCTTTTCCTTTGGGGAATTTCTCTGAGGCAAGGTAGGCTTTATTTTTCTATCTTTAGGGCTAGCTAGTTCTGAGGCTGTGACGAGTTGCATAGGGAGCGTTAGGAGCAATCCACGGCTATATCTAGTGTGTGTGATAGGATTAGGGATTGCGGTCAGCAGAGTTCCCACTTCCCAGAGCTTGTCCTGTATTATTGTAACTATCAGGTCTTTCCGTGTGCTCTTAACCACCAGGTCCATTATTGTCCTAACCACCAGGTCTTAACAGAGAAGATGGGGGTGTTTGTTGTGGCACAATTTCAGCTTGCCCACAGCCTCGACCTCTGCATGCACCATCACGCCCAGTTCCCAATCACTTAACACATGTCTTGCCCATTTGAAATGGAGGACAACATTTTCCACGTTCTCTACAAATGGCTGAATTTGGAGTGAACTTATATGTGATCCATGTGATGTAAAACCACAGTTTGAAATATCTGGCCTGTAGGTAATTATTTTTTTTCAGCAAACTGGTGTCAATAACTTGGCTAAGACACTTCAACAAAATTTAAATGGAGGCCTGAAAGGGCACAATTTTGACAGCAGTGAAATGTGATATGTGGCACAGACAATCCCCAGTTTGAAATATCTGGCCTGTAGGTAAAAAATTTTTTTCAGTAAACTGTTGTCAATAACTTGGCTAAGACACTGCAACAAAACTGAAATGGAAGTCTGAAATGGCACAATTTTGAAAGCACTGATATGTGATCCGTGGCACTGACAAACCACACTTTGAAATATCTGGTGTGTAGATAACTATTTTTTTTTCAGCAAACTGGTGTCAATAACTTGGCTAAGAAAGTGCAACAAAATTTAAATGGAGGCCTGAAATGGCACAATTTTAACAGCAATGATGTGATCCATGTCACGGACAAACCACAAATTTAAATATCTGGGGTGTAGGTAATTTTTTTCCAGCAAACTGGTGTCAATAACTTGGCCTAGACACTGCAACAAAATTGAAATGGAGGCCTGATATGGCACAATTTTGACAGCACTGATATGTGATCCATGGGACAGACAAACCCCAGTTTAAAATAGCTGGATTTTTAGCGCTGTAATATGGAAAGGATCTGGCTGTATTATGCAGTGCCAACAAGCAAATGGAGCACAAAAATGGTGTTCCCTGGATTGTTTAAAGCAAATAATCAGGATTAAGATCCAAAACACGTATTACTGGCCCCTGATACCTGGGGCTATGTCTATAAATATCTGTAATAGGCAGCAGCAGCAGACAGAACTGGAATGAACCCTCTTGCTATATGCACTGCAGTCTGCCACACACTCTGCCTGCCTTCCTAGCACTGATATCTATGCAGCTGGACTAGTCCTCAGAAGGACTGTTAATTGAGATGAGTATCTGTATAATATATGTATCATATCACCCACACTGAATAAAAACCAAGCAAACCTCTCCCTAGCTCAGCAGCAACTCTTCCTACACTGTCTTATCTGGGAGCTGACTGTGATGAGCATGGCGATGCCAGGTCTGATATAGACCTGATGACGCTGTGCAGCCAGCCAATCACTTTAATACCACAACCAACATGGCTGCGGCTTTACAGTGTGTGGCAGCAGTGGCGTAACTACAAAGTTATGGGCCCCGGTGCGAACTTTCAAATGGGGCCCCCCCACCATGCCAAAATATTTTCCACCCAAATTCACATTTTCCCTATTAATGTTGCACACTATAGCTTTATTGCAAAGTTGTATAGTGTGACCTCAGTTGCATAACTATCCAGTGCCCCATCCTGGCATATATCTGTCCCCCGTACTGCCATTGTTATGTAATGTATAAAAGAAAATAAACCATTATACTCATCAGGGACTAACATAGAAGTCATGGGGATCCATATAAGAAGTATAATACACCCCCATAGTACTCCTTATAGTATAATACACTCCCCATAGTCCCCATATAGTATTGTACACTTCTCAGTCCTCCATATAGTATAATACACTCCTCCGTATATTAAAATACACTCCTCATAGTGCTCCATATGGCATAATATACTCTTCGTAGTGCTCCATATAGTATAATACACTGCTCAGTCCTCCATATAGTATAATACACTCCTCCGTATATTAAAATACACTCCTCATAGTGCTCCATATAGCATAATACACTCTTCGTAGTGCTCCATATAGTATAATACACTGCTCATAGTGCTCCATATAGTATAATGCACCGCCATCGTCATCCATGTTGTACAATTCACTTCCCATAGTATGATGCACCATAGTTCTTCATATAGTATAATATATTCCCCATAGTCCTCGATTCAGTATAATGCAGCCCACATATAGTATAATACATCCACCCCACAGAGTATACTGCAGCCCTGCTATACAATACAATGTAACCCCCATAGAATATAATGCAGCCCTCCTCATAGTGTAATGCAGCCCCTCCATACAGGGGCAGTGAGAAAGACATGAGCAAATGGTGACTAGGGGGCAGGGGACAAGGACACAAGGGGGGTAGTGGAGACAGGCACAAGGGTAACATAGGGGGGCTAGGGAGCAAGGAAGACAGACACATGGGGGCTAGGAGGCAGGGGAGAAGGTTACAAGGGGACTAGTGGGCAAGGGAGACTGGCACAAGGGGACACACAGGGACTAATGGTCAAGGGAGACTGGCACACGGGGACAAGGGACACAAGCATAAGGGGACAAGGGAGACAGGCGCAAGGGGACACACAGGGACTAGTGGGCAAGGGACACTGACAAGGATACACACAGGGACAAGGGATAGAAGCACAAGAGGACTCATAGTGACTAGGAGGAAGGGGAGAAGGGCTCAATGGGACACACGGGGACTAGGGTGCAAGGGAGACAGGCACAAGAGGACACAAGGGGACTCCGAGGGCAGAGTAGATCGGGACGCAAGGGCTGCAAGGGGACAGAGGAAGACGGGGGGGGGACTTGGGAGGAGGGAAGAAGGGGGCACAGGGATTACAAGGACAGGGTAGATGGAGAACACACGGTGAGAAAGGGGACAGGGGAGACTTGAGAGCAGGGCAGCCGAGTCACACAGGGACAATGGGCAGGGAATGCATGGGGGTGCAGGAGGACTCAGGGCATGGGAGATGAGGAGCATTGGGAGACCAGGAGAGGAGGAACAAGGTGTGTACGGGGGGCCCGGAGGAGCACAATGACCTGAATCTGGGGACCTACTAGGACATGGGGCATCATAAACGCCGGTATAGTTCACTGCGGCGGGGGGGAGTTGGGTGCCTCTGACCTGTTGCGCCCCT
Source organism: Ranitomeya imitator (assembly GCF_032444005.1). NCBI lineage: Eukaryota > Metazoa > Chordata > Amphibia > Anura > Dendrobatidae > Ranitomeya > Ranitomeya imitator. The sequence goes on along the minus strand of NC_091287.1, from coordinate 435,964,870 downwards.
GACTTGCCAGACTGTGGTAGTTACGCCCCTGCCTCACACACACTACAGATATCACACACACACACACACACTTCAGATATCACACACACACACACTATAGATATCACACACATTATATTGAAAATACCGCTATTGATGTGTATATTCGTTATATAGTCCATACTGGTGTGTGTGTGTGTGTATATATACACACACACACGTACATATATACACAGCAGTATCACCTATATATAACGTATATACACATCAGTAGTAGTATTGCCTATAGAATGTATATAGACTGCTGTATATACATTATATAGGTGATACTATCATTATATACAGAAGCAGCCAGTATCACTTATATATTGTATATACAGCAGTCTATATACATTCTATAGGCAATACTACTACTGATGTGTATATACGTTATAATATATAGGTGACACTGCTGTGTATATATGTACGTGTGTGTGTATATATACACACACACCAGTATGGCCTATATAACGAATATACACATCAATAGCGGTATTTTCAATATAATGTATATAGACTGATATATATACACATTATATAGGTGATACTGCTGTATATAATCACTGCATCACCTATATAATGTATGTATAGCAGTCTATATACATTATATAGTGAATACTGCTACTGATGTGTATATACAGGTCCTTCTCAAAAAATTAGCATATAGTGTTAAATTTCATTATTTACCATAATGTAATGATTACAATTAAACTTTCATATATTATAGATTCATTATCCACCAACTGAAATTTGTCAGGTCTTTTATTGTTTTAATACTGATGATTTTGGCATACAACTCCTGATAACCCAAAAAACCTGTCTCAATAAATTAGCATATCAAGAAAAGGTTCTCTAAACGACCTATTACCCTAATCTTCTGAATCAACTAATTAACTCTAAACACATGCAAAAGATACCTGAGGCTTTTATAAACTCCCTGCCTGGTTCATTACTCAAAACCCCCATCATGGGTAAGACTAGCGACCTGACAGATGTCAAGAAGGCCATCATTGACACCCTCAAGCAAGAGGGTAAGACCCAGAAAGAAATTTCTCAACAAATAGGCTGTTCCCAGAGTGCTGTATGAAGGCACCTCAATGGTAAGTCTGTTGGAAGGAAACAATGTGGCAGAAAACGCTGTACAACGAGAAGAGGAGACCGGACCCTGAGGAAGATTGTGGAGAAGGACCGATTCCAGACCTTGGGGAACCTGAGGAAGCAGTGGACTGAGTCTGGTGTGGAAACATCCAGAGCCACCGTGCACAGGCGTGTGCAGGAAATGGGCTACAGGTGCCGCATTCCCCAGGTAAAGCCACTTTTGAGCTACAGAGAAGCAGCACTGGACTGTTGCTAAGTGGTCCCAAGTACTTTTTTCTGATGAAAGCAAATTTTGCATGTCATTCGGAAATCAAGGTGCCAGAGTCTGGAGGAAGACTGGGGAGAAGGAAATGCCAAAATGCCTGAAGTCCAGTGTCAAGTACCCACAGTCAGTGATGGTGTGGGGTGCCATGTCAGCTGCTGGTGTTGGTCCACTGTGTTTCATCAAGGGCAGGGTCAATGCAGCTAGCTATCAGGAGATTTTGGAGCGCTTCATGCTTCCATCGGCTGAAATGCTTTATGGAGATGAAGATTTCATTTTTCAGCACGACCTGGCACCTGCTCACAGTGCCAAAACCACTGGTAAATGGTTTACTGACCATGGTATTACTGTGCTCAATTGGCCTGCCAACTCTCCTGACCTGAACCCCATAGAGAATCTGTGGGATATTGTGAAGAGAAAGTTGAGAGACGCAAGACCCAACACTCTGGATGAGCTTAAGGCCGCTATTGAAGCATCCTGGGCCTCCATAACATCTCAGCAGTGTCACAGGCTGATTGCCTCCATGCCACGCCGGATTGAAGCAGTCATTTCTGCCAAAGGATTCCCGACCAAGTATTGAGTGCATAACTGAACATTATTATTTGTTGTTTTTTTTGTTTGTTATTAAAAAACACTTTTATTTGATTGGATGGGTGAAATATGCTAATTTATTGAGACAGGTTTTTTGGGTTATCAGGAGTTGTATGCCAAAATCATCAGTATTAAAACAATAAAAGACCTGACAAATTTCAGTTAGTGGATAATGAATCTATAATATATGAAAGTTTAATTGTAATCATTACATTATGGTAAATAATGAAATTTAACACTATATGCTAATTTTTTGAGAAGGACCTGTACATTATATAGGTGATACTGCTGTGTATATATGTACGGGGGTGTGTGTGTGTGTGTGTATATATATATACACACATATACACACACACCACAGTGTCACCTATACAATCTATATACATCAGTAGCAGCATTCCCTATATAATGTATATAAACTGCTATAGATACATTATATAGGTGATACAGTGATTATATACAGCAGTATCACCTATATAATGTATATATAGCAGACTTTACACATTATATAGGTGCAACTGCTGTATATACACATTTAAAAAAAAATCATCTTGGGACTTACCCAGGTCCCTGAGATGGGGGGAGGTCGGTAGGATAAAGGGCTGAGGTGGGTCGGGTCCCAGCATCGGTGATAGAGGATCCCAGGCAGGCTGGCAGCATTGGTGAGAGGCAGAGCAGTCTTCTCTGACGCTGGTTCAGGCCAGCCAGCGTCAGACACAGGTGGAGGACCGTCCCAGCGTCGGCGGTAGAGGATCCCGGACCCGCAGGCAGCATTGGCGTGGGGAGCAGTCTTCTCTGACGCTGGTTCGGGCCAGCCAGCGTCAGACACAGGTGGAGGACCGTCCCAGCGTTGGCGGTAGAGGATCCCGGGCCCGCAGGCAGCATTGGCGTGGCGAGCAGTCTTCTCTGACGCTGGTTCGGGCCGGCCAGCGTCAGACACAGGTGGAGGCGCGCGCCCTATTGCGCGCCAGCATTTTCAAATATCTCCGTGTGCAGTGTGCACGCGTGGTCTCCTGCTTGCCCGCGCTCGCAAGGGCAGCAGCAGACGAGCACACGCAGGCGGCAGGATCAAGGACCGCGGCCATGCTCATTGCTTCTGCGACCCGCACTGACGCCGGCCGCCGTGGGCGGCCCTTTTCAGTGCGGGCGACTGAACACGCGCATACAGGAACATTTAAAGGGCCGGCTAGAGGCCGGCCGGCGCTATGTAGTAAAATCACTGCCGGTCTGACCTGCCGGGCGGCGGGCCCCTGACCTGCCGGGCCCCGTCGCAGTGGCGAACGCTGCGACCGCGGTAGTTATGCCACTGTGTGGCAGACAATCCCTGCATGTTCATTGGCTCTCTAAAGAGCACCAAACATGCTGGGTGGGGACCAGAGCTCCCGCCGCGCAACCCCGGAAAAACTCGATGAGCTCCGAGCATCGCGAACACTGCGATGCTCGGGTAAGCACCGAGTAGTGGCGAGCATGCTCTCTCATCACTACTAAGGATGATGAATATTTTACACCCAGGCTACCAGAACAGTCTATGAAGGATTGTGGAAGTTGGGTGCAGGAATGATTGGAGGACGCAGGGACTGCAGTTTCTTTACCTTTAATTGTAGGTGCAGTCCGGAGCACAGGTACAGGTAGTATTGGAAATCTGGTCAGCCTGGAAGTAGTTCAAAATCCCTCTAGCCAGGTGGGGTTGGAAGCCTCCCTACTGTGCTGTTCTTTAGGTTCTTGATGCCTTTAGCTCTCTTCAAGTCCCCCTCTCAGTCTGTTCTTTAAGTGGAACACTACCCGCAAGGCAGGCAGCTTGAACCTTTTCCTGATGTCACTCCCTCGTGGTGACTCCGGGCTCTCTAGTTTGCTGCTGTGCCTTCGGGCGTCAGATGTGGCCAGGAGATCTGGAATCTCCTGTTCTCTGGATTCAGTTGGGGGCATGCATTTCCCACACAACCACGGACTCAGGTGTCCATTCTGTTGCGTTCAGTCCTGGGGTGAGCTCAATCGCAGCTCCTATCCCCAGCTTCTCCTCACTTGCTTCCTGTTCCTTCACTGTCTCTCACTAACTGACTAACCCCACCTCCAGACCAGAACTTATCAGGGAAGCTCCCTTGAAATCAGGTGTTAGAGCTCACCATTCTGGTCTGTAGTCACAAAAGCCGTGCATGCTAGTGTTACCTGTTAAGGGGATCCCCTCCTGCTTCCAGGCATGGCATTACCCCCAGTGAGGAAGGTATTGCCACTGTAGCATCCGGACTCCTGGGGTGCCACGTTCCCCCCTAGTGAAATTCAGTACTCCCGGCCTGAGGAAACATAAAACAAATGAACAGTTATGGCTATTACGAGATTTCAAAAATGAAAAATTACAAAAATCTCAAAAACGGTAAACAATTGACAATTAAGTTCCTGAGGGCAACACTGGTCCATTTGCATTACCTCAAGGACTTTTGAGTTTCCTCGGTGGGAAACTACCCAACCCACCTTTGCTTCTTTCCAGGCATGGCTACAGGACTCTAGACCTGACTTTATTTGGCTTTTCGGCCACGTCAATGGTTAATATTTATGTCAGGTCGGGGAACTATACACAATAAAGGTCCTGACTAGTGTTGAGCATTCCGATACTGCAAGTATAGGGTATCGGCCGATATTTGCTGTATCGGAATTCCGATACCGAGTTCCGATATTTTTGTGATATCGGAAATCGGAATCGGAAGTTCCCAGTCATCTTCGGCGTGTGCGGTGCTTATGGTTCCCAGGGTCTGGAGGAGAGGAAACTCTCCTTCAGGCCCTGGGATCCATATTAATGTAAAGAATAAAAATAAAAAATATGGATATACTCACCCCTCCGACGAACCCTGGCTGTCACCGCTGCAAGCGTCCGCCTCCATTCCTGAGAATGCAGAGAGTGAAGGACCTTCGATGATGTCGCGGTCACATGAGCGGTCAGGTGACCGCTCACCTGACCGGTCACCTGACCGCGACGTCATCGAAGGTCCTTCACTCACAGCATTCTTAAGGACGGAGGCAGACGCTCGCAGCGGTGACAGCCAGGGTCCTTCGGAGGGGTGAGTATATCCATATTTTTTATTTTTATTCTTTATTTTTTACATTAATATGGATCACAGGGCCTGAAGGAGAGTTTCCTCTCCTTCAGACCCTGGGAACCATCCAGGATACATTCCGATATTTGTGTCCCATTGACTTGCATTGGTGTCGGGTATCGGTATCGGCGAGATCCGATATTTTGTCGGTATCGGCCGACACCATCCGATACTTTCAAATATCGGAAGGTATCGCTCAACACTAGTCCTGACCACACATAGTCCTGTGGCCCAATTGTCATTTAACAGGTTATTATGCATGTTTAAAAGTTCATACAGTAGTCTCTGTAGGTACTCATGCTTTAACGGTTGCAAACTTATACATTTCAACTTATTCATATTCTTAATACTTTTATACTTTAGTCCCTATACCTGGCTGGGATCTGACCTCTGGTACTACGGGTGGATTTAGGCAGTACTGGTACCTCTGATGACCTAGCCTGGTCTGATGTGTCTGCTGCTGCTGTTGTGGACAGACTAGTGTCTGCTACTTGCAGGCCTGTATTGTACTGGTAAACTGGGCAACTGTCTGCGACTTCTTAGACTCACCATAGGTCTGATAGATTCACTGCTAGCAGGGGGTTGATTCTCTTGCTCAGCTGCTGGTGTGGCATCTGCTGCTTGAGCTGATAGAACTAGAGTCTCTGCTGCTTCAGGTGCAGTAGGTTGGGGAAAGATCAGTACAGGTACTATGATGGCGTGGTATACCTTTGTCCATGACTGGGGAAAATCTCCAAGATCGGTATGGATTGTCTCTTCCTCCTCTTCTATGGGTTGAGGGGCATCTTGGTCTTCCTCTTTGTTTCTTGAATGTTTTTGTACAGATCTACCAAATTCGGCAACTTCTCTGGCCACTAGTTTCTCTCTTGCAGGGGCAAAGTCTTCAACAGGTCAATTACCACCTGGTTCATTTTCTCACACATGCCATTTGTCTGCAGGTGGTATGGTGTTGTTCTGATTTTCTTGCATCCATACAGGTTACAGAACTCCTGGGACACTTCTGCTTCAAAAGCTGGGCCTTGGTCAGTAAGCACTTGTTCAGGGTAACCGTGCTGTCGACAAAATAGTTCTTGGAACACTTTAGCTGCTGTCTTCGCTGTTTGATCTTTGACATGCATGACTACCAGGAACCTTGAGTAATAGTCTACTATGGTGAAGGCGTAGACATAGCCTGAACAGCTTGGGGTCAGCTTCATGTGGTCCAAGGCTATCAGTTCAAGAGGTTGGTGATGATTGGCTGTAATCCGGCTCACTGGCTGTTGCGGTCTTTCCTGTGCAGGTTGCATGGGCCACATTCTCGGCAAAACTTCTCAATGGCTGTCCTCATGCCAATCCAGTAGTATCTCACACAAAGTAGGACTTCCAACTTCTTCCACCCGAAGTGTCCTGCTCCATCGTGGAATGCCTCTAAGACCATTGGCGCATCTCGCTTCGGGACTACCACCTGTCAGATCAGTTCATGAGTGTGTGGCTTAATGTTCCTTCAACACAGCTTACCCACCCTCAGCTTGCCCTTCTCCTTCCACAACTGCTGCACTTCCTGTGCAGCATCTGGATCAGGGTGTGAGCCAGCTTGTGTCAGTATCTCCTTTACGAGGCAGACTGCTGTATCGCTATCCTCCGTTTCTGCCCACTCATGGTGGGGCAATGGGTTTAAGGTGGCCTCTTGCACGATGCAGTGCTTGTTCCTCACCCCCTGGGAGCATTGGGCTGCAACTGGGCGGTGGAAGGCTGGTAACTATTTCTTCAAGTGCTTCTGGATCTTCTCCCCCATCCGGCAAGTTGGGCATCCTGGACAGCGCATCAGCATTAGTGTTCTTATGCCCTGCTTGGTACTTGATGGTAAACTCGTAGTTGGACAGCCGGGCCATCCATCGCTGTTCCAGTGCACCTAGCTTTGCAGTTTCCAAGTGAGTTAGTGGATTACTGTCCATGAAAACAGTACATTTTGCTGAAGTCAGGTAGTGCATGAAGCGCTCCGTTACCGCCCAGACTATGGCAAGGAACTCCAGTTTAAAGGAACTGTAGTTGTCGGGGTTCCTTTCAGTGCGACGAAGCTTCCTGCTGGCAAAGGCAATCTCTCGCTCTGCTTTTCTGCACCTCTGATAGCACAGCTCCTAATCCCACATTGCTGGCATCTGGTTAAAGTACAAATGGTTGGTCATAGTCAGGATAGGCCAGGACTTCATCTCCTGTGAGGGCCAGCTTCATCCGAGTAAAGGATTCTTCTAGCCTGTCATTCCACTCGAACAGAGGAATCTTGTTCTTAGCCTTCTTGGATTGGCCCACCAGTAAGTCTTGCAGAGGTGCAGCTATCTTGGTGAAGCCCCTGATGAATCTCCGGTAGTAGCCAACAAACCCAAGGAACTGCCATACTTCATGAATGTTGTTGGGTTTTGGCCAATCCCTGGTAACGGTGACTTTGTCAGGGTCTGGCGCCACACCTTCGACGCTTACCATGTGACCTAGGTACTGCACCTTGGGCTTCAGAAGTTGGCATTTAGATGGCTTCACTTTCAGGCCAAAGTTGGACAAGGCTTCGAACACCTTGGCCAGGTGCTTCAAGTGGTCTTCATAGGTTTTGGAGAAGATGATTTCATCCAGGTACAACAGAACGGTTTCAAAGTTCTTGTGCCCGAGGCAACATTCCATCATCCTCTGGAACCTCCCTGGTGCATTGCAAAGCTCGAATGGCATGTAGTTGAACTCAGAGAGGCCCATTGGTGTCGTGAAGGAGGTCTTCTCTTTATCCGCCTCTGCCACGGGAACCTGCCAATACCCACTGGTGAGATCTAAGGTGGAGAAATAGTTAGCGGATCTCAGTGCAGCTAGTGACTCCTCAATTCTAGGTAATGGGTAGGTGTCCTTGTGTGTAATGCTGTTAATTTGCCTGTAGTCAACACACATTCTCATAGTACCAGCTTTCTTTTTAATGATGACTAACGGAGCTGCCCAGGGGCTACAACTGTCTCTGAGCACCCCAGCCTCCTTCATCTCCCGTAACATATCTTTGGCACATTGATAGTGAGTTGGGGGTACAGGCCAGTACCTATCTTTAATGGGCGGATGATCTCCAGTGGGAATATGATGTTGAACCCCTTTTACCTGCCAAAATCTAGTGGGTGTTTGCTGAATACGCGCTCATATTCCTGGACCACTCGGTAAGACCCATGCCTTTGGTGCAAAGGAGTGGAGTCAGTGCCTACGTGTAGCTGGTAACACCAGTCCTCCAGCTGCCCCTCAGAGCCATTGTCCTCCGCCTGATCGGACGGGACCAAGGGTTCTGCTGTTTGCATTGCATTGTTACTGACAGTAAACATCTTAGCAAGGGTGGCATATCGGGTAAATGGACCTCTTTTTCCCAACAATTCAGGATGCTTATCGGTACTCTCACCTTGCGGACATCGACTGTCCCCCTGGCTGTCAGGACAGGGGGTCTATTATCAGAGAACATTAGTTCTACCAGGGCTTGGTAATCTTGGTCCCTGCCCGACACCAAATTAGCATTTCACTCCTTGGGGGTACTGCAATGGGGAATGGATCACTCACTCTGACACTGCCGACTTCTCCACCAGACAGCTCTACCTTTTGTCTCTGCATCAGGGCTTTGATCTCTTTTTGCAGGACATGTTGCTCATTAGAACCAGCAGTTTCGGCTACCTGTTGCAACAAAACAATAACCTTGCCAAGAGTTTTCTATCACATTTGTACCTAAGGTCATCATTGGGTTACATATTCGTTCAATCAATGTCTACAATTTTCAGACCTTGAGCTTTCAATTCTACTTGCCCCACATTAATGGTCATCTCCTTATACCCCACTTGTGGCAAAGGCTCACCATTGCTGGGGACTACTCTCAGATTATCATCTGGGCCATGGGCAACATCAGAGCCAGCCCAGTACCGTATGTGAAGAATATATGGCATGGTCATCACCTGAGAGGCGGTGTAAAGTAAAGCATTCATCGAGATGCAATCAATCACAACTGGGAGGAACGGTCGTCCTCCGACGTACTTGGCTCGCCAGCTTTGTGGGCCTGGTCTTCCTACTTCTGGGGGTTGGCCCTCTGCCCCAGGGGTTGCCTCTTTAAATTGCAGAATCTTGCAATGTGCCCCACCTTCCCACCTTGCTGCAGTGGAGACAAATGGGTCATCTGTTCTGATCATAGCGGTCGTTGTCTCTCTCTCTCTGGTTGGTTGGATACTCTTCTGCCATCACCACAGGACATCATCTGGACCCGAAGCCAGTTGGATCTTCTCCTTTGGGGACACTTGCATGGACTGCACGGTTTTGGCTAGTGCAGCTACACTTTTGGACAGCTCCTGGACCTGGAGACTTAGTTCTGCAGAGGGGTCATTAGCTAGGGTCTGCGCATCGGCTTCCACGAGGGTCTGTGTAAAGGATGCCGCTTCTTGGTGGTATGTAATTGCTGGGTGCCTAGGGGGCGCTGTGCGGCTGGAATTTGGCTCATGCAGCACCCGGATGGCCATATCTTTAAAATGTGCAAGTCCAGGTCAAGGTTTTGCAGTGCAGGATGCGCAGCTGTGTCCTGTGGGTGCTGGACAGGAGTCCCTCAATAAATTGCTCCTTTAATAATCTGTCCCCATCTTGCACGCTGTCAGGATCAACCTGCTTAATGGTCCGCAGCGCCTCCTGGAGTTTAAGAGAATAGTCACGTATACTGTCCTGTACCCTTTGTTTACACCCAAAGACTCTCATTTTATCTCTGCTGCAGTGCGGGTGTCAGAGGTGTCCTTCAGCCTGGCCAAGATTTGTTTGACAGTCCCTTTATCAGTGTCCGGCCAGGACTTTACTTCCCTCTGGGCCGCACCAGTAAACTTACCAATGAGGATGTTGACTTTTTAATCCTCAGACAGGGAGTACACGTTAAACAAACTGCAGAGTATCTCCTTAAAATCACTCAGGGTACAGTATGTGACTCCCCTGAGTACTGCAGTAACCAGGCTGCTCCCGGTATGTACGGCATTGATATGGAATTATGGAAGCTGTGGCTGTCGCCTGATTTTGCTGTACTAAGGGAGCTGCGGCTGTGTCTGCCACTGAATCTCCACCCGGATTAGACATGTTCCTCCTCCCCTAGTTAACCTCAGCCAGGTTCTGAGTAGCAATACCGTAGTCAGCGGCTGCTCCTCCGGCGGGATGAATTGTGCTCCTCTCAGTTTCCGGTCGGGGCCTTCTGCTTTTCTCCCACTGACAGCAGAGCACGGAGCACAGCTTTCTTTGCACTCTTTCTCTGGCTCCGCCCATGAAGACGCACCACCTCTGCTTCTCTCACGCTGTGTGGCGTGACAATGGTGTCGATCAGTTTAATAAAGTCTATGGCGCATAGGACCCAGTCTGCTGGGTCGGTCCATCCTGTTCGTGATGTCAGAAATGCAGCACCCGCTAGGGCTGTGGGGTACTTGGAACCGGGTCGGATGGTTCTTAAAGGGGTGGTCACAGCAACAGTGACCCGGTCCGTGGCCCTGGGCGCGCAATTAAAAGGGATGATGGAATGTTTGTAGGGAATTGTTCGTGACGCCACCTGTGGTATTCAGCTATAGATGGCTGATGCTGCTTTAAAGGGACCACTGGGGCTGATGGTGATGCAGCTAGGATGGTCCTGCTTCCCATAGGTGGAGTGGGGCCCCAGGGCTACCAGAATAGTCTATGAGGGGTTATGGAAATTGGGGTGCAGGAATGATTGGAGGACAAAGGGACTGTAGTTTCTTTACCTTTAATTGTAAGTACAGTCCGGAGACAGCGATACAGGTGCTATTAGAAATCCGGGCAGCCTGGAAGCAGTTCAGAATCCCCCTAGCCAGGTGGGGTTGGAAGCCTCCCTACTGCACTGTTCTTTAGGTTCTTGATGCCTTAAGCTCTCTTAAAGTCCCTCTCTCAGTCTGTCCTTTTAGTGGAACACTACCCGCATGACAGGCAGCTTGAGCCTTTTCCTGATGTCACTCCCTCATGGTAACTCCGGGCTCTCTAGTTTGCTGCTATGCCTTCAGGCATCAGATGTGGCCAGGAGACCTGCAATCTCCTGTTCTCCAGATACAGTTGCGGGGCATGCAGTTCCCACACAGCCACAGACTCCGGTGTCCGGTCTGTTGTGCTCAGTCCTAGGGTGAGCACAATCGCAGCTCCTATCCCCAGCTTCTCCTCACTTGCTTCCTGTTCCTTCACTGTCTCTCACTAACTGACTAACCCCACCTCCAGACCAGAACTTATCAGGGAAGCTCCCCTGAAATCAGGTGTTAGAGCTCCCCCTTCTGGTCTGGAGTCAGGAAAGTGTTGCATGCTAGTAACATAGTAACATAGTAACATAGTTAGTAAGGCCGAAAAAAGACATTTGTCCATCCAGTTCAGCCTATATTCCATCATAATAAATCCCCAGATCTACGTCCTTCTACAGAACCTTTTCTGTTACCTTTTAAGGAGATCCCTTCTTGCTTCCAGGCATCGCATTATCCCCTGTGAAGGAGGCATTGCCACTGTGGCATCCGGATTCCTGTGGTGCCACACATGCAATTTGTGTAACAGTGTATGGATGTATGCAACATGGAGTAAGTGTAGCATTGAACGTGTGTGCAGTATGGACTGTGTGTGTAACATACAGTATTTGTGCAGCTTGCGGTATGTGTGTTTATCAAGCAATATGTGTAACATACAATTTATGCATGTAGTGTGTGTATGTGTGTGTAAAATATATAGTGTGATTAAAGATCCACATTTAAAGGGAATCTGTCAGTAGGGTTAACCCTCCTAAGCCATTTAAATAGCCATGAAGGTCATAGAAAGTTGAATATAATGATACCTTGAAATCTGTGATCACACTTACCTGTGTGACTGGCATCTTACCCAAGCCTCATTTGTGTGCATTTTTAACCAGGCTGCCACCCCATCCATTAATTTGTAGGTTTGTGAGTGGTAGTTTTCATCAGTATTTTGCATCTGTGCTGCCCCCACCTTTATCATGGGGGTCTGTTGCATCCTGCTAGTGCAATTGTAATCTGTGACCAATACCTCATAGAATGTATTTATCTTATACATCATTTTTCATTGCACGTTTTTCCATTTTTTGCAGGATGCAGATAGGCCCTTTAGTTTTGCTTAGGTGAACTGGGGCATCTGTGGGGTGCACTCATATAGTGCTGGCGAGCCAGGATGGGGACATATATACCAAAATGGGGAACATATATACCAGGATTGGAGATATACAGTGAAAAGCAAAAGGCTAACAATGTTCTGAGTTTTTGACTTTCGGGCTCCATATCTCATTATCCACTTCTGCTTTGAACTTGAGACTACCATCAATTTATAGACAATCATCTTGGCTATCTCATACTTAAATTTGACTTGCAACTATTTTGTATATAATTAGTTATGCAGATTCTTGTAATGTCACTGCATTGTTACTGTTTTGTTCCTAAAGATTTAAATTTTTATAGTTTTGTTAGTATTTTGTAAATCCACCTTTGTCTTTCAACACTGCTCGAGTCCTTCTGGCAGCTCTCGATCAAATTCAAATGTGTTGATCAAAATTTGATCTCAGGTCTCTTCTACAAGTTCTGAAAGTTGGTGCATACTAGTCGACCCACCTGGAAATGTCTACAGTTTTTTCTTCAATTCTACTCACCAGTGTTTGATTGGGTTGAGGTTTGGGGACAGTGGGGGACAATCTAGCACCTCAACTTCATTGTAATTGAACCATTTCTTCGCCAATCTCGATGCATGCTTCGTGTTGTTGTCCTGTTGGAACGCTATGTCATCCTTTTCATTTTTATCAGCCTTTTGGATTAAAAATAACTTTTAATGTAAATTTTTAAAACATAAAAAGCTGTTGAAAAATAATCACAACAAGAAGTGCACGGTGCATAAGACATACAACACTAAAAAATATGGAGTGCACGTAACAAATGGGGTATCTTTTATATTAACCCCCTTATATGCAAAAAAAGACTGATCTTTAAATCCACTGTTGTATAACATGCAATATGTTCAACCTTCCTTTATAGCAGGGGTCCCCAACTCCAGTCCTCAAGGCCCACCAACATGTCATGTTTTCAGGATTTCCTTAGTCTTGCCCAGGTAATAATTGCATCACCTGTGCAATGCAAAGGAAATCCTGAAAACATGACCTGTTGGTGGGCCTTGAAGACTGGAGTTGGGGACCCCTGCTTTATAGGATCAGACTTCAATGGGCAATCCTAAAAGATCTTGTATTGCGCTTTTAATGCCTACTCCACATAATACAGCTAGTCACAACATCTATTGACTATTGTACAGAATGGACCCCTACCAATGATGTCAGCTCTGTCTGTTTGCCACACGTAGGACCCTCTCCTATAGTCAAATGTCCATTAGGACTAACACATAGCAAGTTATAGGGTCATCAATGTCAGCAATATTAAATCCCCAAGTGGTGCAATCTATGTATGCAAGAAATCTCTCAAATACATTCTCATTGTTCCCACCATTCCCCTTAAACCTAGAGGGGATCATAATAACATAAATAATCGGCATCTATGGCTAATTAGAAAGATCTCACCCGCATGGATGTTGTTCTAAAAAATGCCCTCTGTTGCGAATTCTGCTTTTGGGCTCCCTCCGGTGGTTGTAGATGGTAATGCAGGTGGGCCTGGACTGCAAGATTGGACAGGTGTATCTGCTAATTGCAAAGCTGACTGGGGTATTTAGCTTTGCAGGACTCATTAGTCCCTGCCAGTTGTCAATGTTCTATTGCCAGTAATGGTTCTCTGCCTGGCCTCTCCTGCCTGCTGCCATTTCAGCTAAAGATAAGTGTCTGATTCTTTTTCTTAGGCTCACAGGCTGTGTGTCTATTTTTTCGTGCTGTTCATAGTTTCTATTTTGTTCCAGCTTCGACTGTCCTGTTGTTTTCTCAGTCTGGTTGGATTCGCTGGAGTTGCAGTTATACTCTCCACACCTTTAGTTAGGTGGTGGAGTTTTTGTATTTTTCTGCTGTGGATATTTTGTAGATTTTGTGCTGACCGCTCAGTATCCTGTACTATACTTCCCTATCTAGGTAGAAGTGGCCTCCTTTGCTAAATCTGTTTTCCGCCTGCGTGTGTCTTTTCCTCTCCTACTCACCGTCATTATTTCTGGGGGGCTGCCTATACTTTGGGGGTCTACTCTGAGGCAAGTCAGTTTTCCTATTTTCCATCTTTAGGGATAATTAGTCCTCCAGCTGTGTCGAGGTGTCTAGGTCTGGATAGGCACACCCCACGGCTACATCTAGTGTCTGTGATAAGTTCAGGGATAGCGGTCTGTATAGTTACCACTACTCCAGTGAAGGTTTTTTCATGTTGTTCCAAGGCCGCCTGATCATAACAGTACAACTGGCCAACAATGAGTTAACTGCATCTCAGAAGAAGGGAGGAAAGGTTTTGAGCCATTTTTTTTCCCTCAGCCTGTTTTGTCTTCTCCTCCCTCTTAATCTCTGGGTGGCTGAGGAACCTAGTACTAACATGAATGTTCAGGAATTAGCTTCTCGTGTGGATCAGCTTGCTGCTAGGGTACAGGGTATTTCAGATTATATTGTTCAGACTCCTGCTTTAGAACCTAAGATTCCCACTTCTGATTTATTTTTTGGTGACAGATCCAAATTTTTGAGTTTCAAAAATAAGTGTAAACTGTTTTTTGCATTGAGACTCCGGTCCTCTGGTGATCCCATTCAGCAGGTTAAAATCATCATATCCCTGCTGCGTGGTGACCCACAGGATTGGGCATTTTCCCTGGAATCTGGCAATCCTGCTTTGCTTAATGTTGATTCTTTCTTTCAAGCATTGGGGTTATTGTATGATGAGCCTAATTCTGTGGATCAAGCTGAGAAGACCTTGTTGGCCCTATCTCAGGGGCAAGAGGCGGCTGAATTGTATTGTCAGAAATTCAGAAAATGGTCTGTGCTGACTAAATGGAATGATGATGCTTTGGCGGCAATTTTCAGAAAGGGTCTTTCTGAATCCGTTAAAGATGTTATGGTGAGGTTTCCCACACCCTCCAATCTGAGTGATTCTATGTCTCTGGCCATTCAAATTGACCGGCGCTTGCGGGAGCACAGAACTGTGCGCGCTATGGCGTTATCCTCAGAGCAAATTCCTGAGCCTATGCAGTGTGATAGGATTCTGTCTAAAACGGAACGACAAGGTTTCAGACGTCTCAACAGGTTGTGTTTTTATTGTGGCGACGCTTCTCATGTAATTTCTGTCTGCCCTAAGCGGACAAAAAGGATCGCCAGTTCATTTACCATCAGTACTGTACAACCTAAATTTCTGTTATCTGTGTCCTTGATCTGCTCATTGTCGTCATTTTCTGTCATGGCGTTTGTGGATTCAGGCGCCGCCTTGAATTTGATGGACTTTGACTTTGCTAGGCATTGTGGTTTTCCCTTGCAGCCTTTGCAGAATCCTATTCCTTTAAGGGGCATCGATGCTACACCCCTGGCTAAAAATAAGCCCTAGTTTTGGATACAGGTGACCATGCGCATGGCGCCAGCACACCAGGAAGATTGTCGATTTCTGGTGTTGCATAATTTGCATGATGCTGTCGTGCTGGGTTTCCTGTGGTTGCAGGTACATAATCCTGTTTTGGATTGTAAGTCCATGTCTG
Organism: Ranitomeya imitator; assembly: GCF_032444005.1. Classification (NCBI taxonomy): domain Eukaryota; kingdom Metazoa; phylum Chordata; class Amphibia; order Anura; family Dendrobatidae; genus Ranitomeya; species Ranitomeya imitator. The sequence goes on along the minus strand of NC_091287.1, from coordinate 435,949,183 downwards.
TGACTAGTTGGGGTTGTCAGGGGGTTCATAATGATGTTCCTCTGATGTCAATCATCCCTTCTCCCTCTTCTGAAATTTCAGAGTTTTTGTCTGATTTTCAGGATGTATTCGATGAGCCTAAGTCCTGTTTCCTTCCACAGCATAGGGACTGCGATTGTGCTATTGATTTGATTCCAGGCTGTAAGTTTCCTAAGGGTCGACTTTTCAACCTTTCTGTACCTGAACATACCGACATGCGGAGTTATATTAAGGAGTCTTTGGAGAAGGAGCATATTCGTCCATCTTCTTCACCGTTGGGAGCGGGGTTCTTTTTTGTTGCTAAAAAAGATGGTTCTATGAGACCCTGTATTGATTATCGCCTCTTAAATAAGATCACGGTCAAGTTTCAATACCCCGTGCCTTTGCTTTCTGATTTGTTTGCTAGGATTAAGGGAGCTAGTTGGTTTACTAAGATTGACCTTCGGGGAGCTTATAATCTTGTTCGTATAAAGCAGGGTGATGAATGGAAAACTGCGTTTAACACGCCCGAAGGCCATTTTCAATACCTTGTGATGCCATTCGGACTCTAATGCTCCAGCTGTTTTTCAGTCCTTCATGCATGATATCTTCCGGACTTATCTTGATAAATTCTTGATCATATATTTGGACGATATTTTGATTTTTTTCCGATGATTGGGAGTCTCATGTGCAGCAGGTCAGGATGGTATTTCAGATCCTTCGTGACAATGCCTTGTGTGTGAAAAGGTCTAAGTGTCTTTTTGGGGTGCAGAAGGTTTCCTTTTTGGGCTTTATTTTTTCTCCCTCATCTATAGAGATGGATCCGGTTAAGGTTCAGGCCATTCATGATTGGATTCAGCCCACATCCGTGAAGAGCCTTCAGAAATTTTTGGGTTTCGCTAATTTTTATCGCCGTTTCATTGCTAATTTTTCCAGCGTGGTTAAACCCTTGACTGATTTGACTAAGAAGGGCGCTGATGTGGCGAATTGGCCCTCTGCGGCTGTCTCTGCCTTTCAAGAACTTAAACGTCGTTTTTCTTCTGCTCCAGTGTTGCGCCAGCCGGATGTTTCTCTTCCGTTTCAGGTTGAGGTTGACGCTTCTGAGATTGGGGCTGGGGCCGTTTTGTCTCAGAGGGATCTTGTTGGTTCCTTGATGAAACCGTGTGCCTTCTTTTCCCGTAAATTTTCACCTGCGAAACGCAATTATGACGTCGGCAATCGGGAGTTGTTGGCTATGAAGTGGGCATTTGAGGAGTGGCGACATTGGCTTGAGCGAGCTAAGCACCGTATCGTGGTCTTGACCGACCATAAGAATTTGATTTACCTCGAGTCTGCCAAACGGTTGAATCCTAGACAGGCTCGATGGTCCTTGTTTTTTTCTCATTTTGATTTTGTGGTCTCGTACCTTCCTGGTACTAAGAATGTTAAGGCTGATGCCCTCTCTAGGAGTTTTTTGCCTGATTCTTCTGAGATCTTGGAACCAGTCGGTATTTTGAAGGAAGGGGTGGTCCTTTCTGCCATTTCTCCTGATTTACGACGGGTTCTTCAGAAATTTCAGGCTGACAAACCTGACCATTGTCCTGTGGGGAAACTGTATGTTCCTGACAGATGGACTAGTAAAGTGATTTCTGAGGTTCATTGTTCTGTGTTGGCTGGCCATCCTGGTATTTTTGGTACCAGAGACTTGGTTGGTAGGTCCTTTTGGTGGCCTTCTTTGTCGCGTGATGTGCGGTCTTTTGTGCAGTCCTGTGGGACTTGTGCGCGGGCCAAGCCTTGTTGCTCCCGTGCTAGTGGGTTGCTTTTGCCTTTGCCGGTCCCTGAGAGGCCGTGGACGCATATTTCTATGGATTTTATTTCCGATCTTCCTGTTTCCCAAAGGATGTCGGTTATCTGGGTTGTTTGTGACCGATTCTCTAAGATGGTTCATTTGGTGCCTTTGTCTAAATTGCCTTCTTCTTCTGATTTGGTTCCGTTGTTTTTTCAGCATGTGGTCCGTTTGCATGGTATTCCGGAGAATTTTGTTTCCGACAGAGGTTCCCAGTTTGTTTCCACGTTTTGGCAGGCCTTTTGTGCCAAGCTGGGCATTGATTTGTCTTTTTCCTCTGCATTTCATCCTCAGACAAATGGCCAGACTGAGCGAACTAATCAGACCTTGGAGACCTATTTGAGATGCTTTGAGTCTGCTGATCAGGATGATTGGGTGGCTTTTTTGCCATTGGCCGAGTTTTCCCTTAATAATCGGGCTAGTTCGGCTACTTTGGTTTCGCCTTTTTTTTGTAATTTTGGTATTCATCCTCGTTTTTCTTCTGGGCAGGTTGAGCCTTCTGACCTTCCTGGTGTGGATTCTGTGGTCGACAGGTTGCAGCAGATTTGGGCTCATGTGGTGGACAATTTGGTACTGTGTCAGGAGGAGGCTCAACGTTTTGCTAACCGTCGTCGGTGTGTTGGTTCCCGGCTTCGGGTTGGTGATCTGGTTTGGTTATCTTCCCGTCATGTTCCTATGAAGGTTTCTTCCCCTAAGTTTAAGCCTCGGTTTATTGGTCCTTATAGGATTTCTGAGATTATTAATCCGGTGTCCTTTCGCCTGGCGCTTCCGGCCTCTTTTGCTATTCATAATGTCTTCCATAGATCTTTGTTGCGGAAATATGTGGAGCCCGTTGTTCCCTCTGTTGATCCTCCGGCCCCTGTGTTGGTCGATGGGGAGTTGGAATATGTTGTTGAGAAGATTTTGGATTCTCGTTTTTCGAGGCGGAAGCTTCAGTACCTTGTCAAATGGAAGGGTTATGGCTAGGAGGATAATTCTTGGGTTTCTGCCTCTGACGTCCATGCCACTGATTTGGTTCGTACCTTTCATCGGGCTCATCCTGATTGGCCTGGGGGCTCTGGTGAGCGTTCGGTGACCCCTCCTCAAGGGGGGGGTACTGTTGTGAATTCTGCTTTTGGGCTCCCTCTGGTGGTTGTAGATGGTAATGCAGGTGGGCCTGGACTGCAAGATTGGACAGGTGTATCTGCTAATTGCAAAGCTGACTGGGGTATTTAGCTTTGCAGGACTCATTAGTCCCCGCCAGTTGTCAATGTTCTATTGCCAGTAATGGTTCTCTGCCTGGCCTTTTCTGCCTGCTGCCATTTCAGCTAAAGATAAGTGTCTGATTCTTTTTCTTAGTGTGTCTATTTTTTCGTGCTGTTCATAGTTTCTATTTTGTTACAGCTTCGACTGTCCTGTTGTTTTCTCAGTCTGGTTGGGTTCGCTGGAGTTGCAGATATACTCTCCACACCTTTAGTTAGGTGGTGGAGTTTTTGTATTATTCTGCTGTGGATATTTTGTAGTTTTTGTGCTGACCGCTCAGTATCCTGTACTATACTTCCCTATCTAGGTAGAAGTGGCCTCCTTTGCTAAATCTGTTTTCCGCCTGCGTGTTTCTTTTCCTCTCCTACTCACCGTCATTATTTGTGGGGGGCTGCCTATACTTTGGGGGTCTACTCTGAGGCAAGTCAGTTTTCCTATTTTCCATCTTTAGGGATAATTAGTCCTCCGGCTGTGTCGAGGTGTCTAGGTCTGGATAGGCACACCCTACGGCTACATCTAGTGTCTGTGATAAGTTCAGGGTTAGCGGTCTGTATAGTTACCACTACTCCAGCGAAGGTTTTTTCATGTTGTTCCAAGGCCGCCTGATCATAACAGCCCTCTATTCCAAACATGGCGGTGGATACTTTCTCCCTTGATCCCGACCGTCATCCTTTTCAGACCGATCGTACTTGAGTGTACGAAGTAACTCATCTTGTAGGATACTCACATATAGCTCACCATTGAGATCACCATCGATCCTGGTCAAGTATCTATTGCCTTTGGCTATGAAACAACCCCATATAATCAGGCTTCCTCCACTGAACTTGACATTTCCTTCAATTTCCCAATCTGTTAGCCCCTTTTTCTCTGTTTCTTTCAGACCCATTTGCACCAATCAGAGCCTAGTCTATTGACTTTTGTGTCATTGCTCCACATCAACAGTTTCAAATCTTCTACTGTCCACTTTTCGCACTTGTTTGCAAACTCGAACTGACACTTGTTATGACAATATTGATGTTGAGGATTCTTCACCTTTTTTCGGGCCACCATTCCAGACTTGTATAATGTGTGTCGCACAGTGCCTGCATCGATGATTGTGATCTTACTATTATGAAGCATACGAGCCACCTCCACTACCGTGTTTGTTGCTCCAGAACTGAAAACAATTGGGATGAGCCAACTTGTTGACTCCGGTATTTTGCCAGGAGTTCACCTTTTAGCTTCTGAATGGATGGACTTCATTTCATTTTCTTCCGTCTTGGCACTCACATGATGCAATTTGGCAATTTTCCTGGTCAAGAGATGGCTATCGATGAGCTGGATGATGAGGTTTCTCTTTTCTTGGGAAATCATATTCATGGCTGCTCCTTGATTCGAACCAATGATCTTTGACTTGGGAATCAACCTAATAATACAATGAGCTATTAGGGAATGTGAGAAAAGGTTGTATTTTGTAAAATATTTTTCCACCACCAAGAGGAAAACAGTAACAATGCATTGACATGACAAAAATCTGTATAACTAATGATATGCTAAATAGTTGCAAGTCAAATTCATGTATGAGATGTCTATAAAATGATGTTAGTCTCACGATCAAAGCAGTAGTGGATAGTGAGATATGAAGCCTGAAAGTCAAAAGTTCAAAACATTGTTACCCTTTTGCTCTTCACTGTGTACCAGGATAGGGGACATTTTACCATGAAGGAGCCTAGGGTGGAAGCAGGGCTGGCGTCAGCACCCGGCACACCGGGCAAATGCCGGGGCCCTGGGAAGAGAGGGGGGCCCACTCACGCTGTCATAGATACAGCTGGGAGAGCAGAGCAGGAGATAACATGCTCTCTCCGCCCACAATGTCACTGATGGCTGCCTTCTCTTAACCCCTATGTGCCAGCTCTGACACAAGCATCTTCTCACTCAGTCAGTGCAGCCAGGCAGGCACATAGGGATTAAGAGAAGGCAGCCAGTGTGACATTGTTTGTGGGCGGAGAGAGCACGTTCTCCTGCTCTGATCTCTGCCCCTGGCTGGCTGCCGTGCTGCTGAAGTTATGAGGCAGATTCAGGAGGAGCTCCTAGTCCTACCAGTGCCTGAGTGAGTGGCGCTGCTATATACTACATGGGCTGCGCTGCTATATACTACATGGGCTGCGCTGCTATATACTACGTGGGCTGCGCTGCTATATACTACGTGGGCTGCGCTGCTATATACTATGTGGGCTGCTATATACTACGTGGGCTGCGCTGCTATATACTACGTGGGCTGTGCTATATACTACATGGGCTGCTATATACTACATGGGCTGCTATATACTACGTGGGCAGTGTTATATACTACATGGCTGTGTTTATATGCGATCATGAATCGGGGTATGTGTTAAAGGGGGGGCCCACAGACTCTTTCGCCCGGGGCCCTCAAAAACCTGGAGCCGGCCCTGGGTGGAGGACATATATATCAGGATAGAGGACATATACATCAGAATGGTGTACCTGGAAGGGGTCAAGGATCGGGGAACATTGCTACATGATGGGGGGAACACGTATGTCCTTACAGGATTTAGAATGCTACAAGGGTCCATACATCTGACCAATGAAGCGGGGGTCTAGGTCCAAAGTTTGTACCAGGGCCCATCGGAATCTGGTTATGCCACTGGGCGTAAGTTTTATTTGCATGCCTAAGAAGTAAAAATTAGTCAAATGCATTAAAGTCACTCAAATGTAGCTTTTCCAATTTGACTGGGGTAAAAAACAACAATCTTAGTAAATGTTCACCTATGAGCATTGGAGTAGTTATATAATACAGTGGACAGAAATACACAAGAAAAGAGGCGCAGAAAGGAAAATGTTACCCACAAATAATCAATTTTAACCCCTTAGTGACCGGGCCAATTTTGACCTTAATGACCAAGCCAATTTTTACAATTCTGACCACTGTCACTTTATGAGGCTATAGCTCTGGAACGCTTCAACGTATCCAGCTGATTCGGAGACTTTTTTTGTGACATACTGTACTACATGTTAGTGGTAAAAATTTAATTTTCAAACTTTTAATTTTTGTACCCTTAAATAAGAGCGGTGTCACTAAAAATAGTTAATAAATAACATTTCCCACATGTCTACTCTACATCAGCACAATTTTGGAAATATAATTTTTTTTACATACTGTAAACCATTTCATATTCGTTATATTTTTACATATTCCTCATTAATAATGTTAGTAGTGTGTGTGTACAAAATTTGGGCGCTCTAGGTGTTAAAATAAAGGGTTAAATCACTGAAAAAAACTGGCGTGGGCTCCGGTGCAATTTTCTCCACCTGAGTGGGAAAGCCAGTGACTGAGGGCAGATATTAATAGCCTAGAGAGGGACCATGGTTATTGGCCCCCCTGGCTAAAAACATCTGCCCTCAGCCACCCCAGAAAAGGCACATCTGTAAGATGTACCTTTTATGGCACTTAGCCACTCTCTTCCCACTCCCGAGTAGCGGTGGGATATGGGTTAATAAGGGGTTAATGTCACCTTGCTAATGTAAGGTGACATTAAGCCTGGTTAATAATGGAGAGATGTCAATAAGACACCTATCCATTATTAATCCAATATTAACAAAGGGTTAAAAAAAACACACACGCCATGAATAAAGTATTTTAATTAAATAAATAAACACATGGGGTTTTAATAACTTTATTGTACTCTCAATCCAAGTGACAACCCTTGTCTTCTGAAAAAGACTGACTGTACGGGGGACAAGTATGGGATATTGTTGTTTTGCTATTTTTCCTTTTTTCAGAAGAAAAGGGCCGTCACTTGGATTGAGCGTACAATAAAGCTATTAAAACTCCATGTGTTTATTTAATTAAAATACTTTATTAATAATGTGTGTGTGTGTGTTTTTTAACCCTTTGTTAATATTGAATTAATAATAGATAGGTGTCTTATTGACATCTCTCCATTATTAACCAGGCTTAATGTCACCTTACATTAGCAAGGTGACATTACCCCTTATTACCCCATATCCCACTGCTACTCGGGAGTGGGAAGAGAGAGGCTAAGTGCCAGAATAGACGCATCTTACAGATGTGACTTTTCTGGGGTGGCTGGGGGCAGATGATTTTAGCCGGGGGGGGGGGGGGCAATAAACATGGTCCCTCTATAGGCTTTTAATATCTGTCCTCAGTCACTGGCTTTCCCCACTCTGGCGGAGAAAATTGCGAGGGAGCCCACAACAGTTTTTTCTGTGATTTAACCCTTTATTTTAAGACCTAGAGCTCCCAAATTTTGCAAACACACACTACTAACATTGTTAGTGGGGGAAATATAAAAATATAAGGGATATGAAATGGTTTACTGTATGTAAACCAGATCTCATATCCTATCGGGTTTGATAAGGAGATAGCAAAAGCCAGCAATTGAATTACAGGCTTTTCTGCTGTCTAGTTCTGTATTAAATATATATATATATATATATATATATATATATATATATATATATATATATATTTTGCAAAAAAAAAAAAAGAGCATGAACCGCACATCCCAAAATCATACGTTGATCTAAAGCCGCTAGGCAAAAATTAATATAACTGAATATGAGGTTTTCAGTTTAACATTCTGATAAGACTGTATGAAGCCCACTGCCACTTCACGGCAAACCTCGTAGTGGGTCCTATCGCCCTAACGGAGCGGAGCCGTGCGGCGCCCACCGCCACAGCGGCCATGCACCAGCAGGGCGGATGGCCTGTTGCCCCACAGCACCCATGCTGCGAGACTGAGCCCCCATGACTCCAGACCACGCCGCCCCACCAGCACAAAGCCACAGCAACAATGGCCACCACACAGCACCAACACCAAAATGAAAGGAGCACTTAAACTCACCTTCCTACAGCTCTTCAGTGAGAGCCAAAATGGGCTAGACCCCTTACTTTGCAGTCTCCTGCTAATTAAAATCACCTGTGCCAAATGGGAGGAGTGCTGGTCCAAGAAGAAGACTAGAACATGCTTTGCAAAAAAAAAAAAAAGAGCATGAACCGCACATCCCAAAATCATACGTTGATCTAAAGCCGCTAGGCAAAAATTAATATAACTGAATATGAGGTTTTCAGTTTAACATTCTGATCAGACTGTATGAAGCCCACTGCCACGGCTCCGCTCCGTTAGGGCGATAGGACCCACTACGAGGTTTGCCGTGAAGGGGCAGTGGGCTACATACAGTCTGATCAGAATGTTAAACTGAAAACCTCATATTCAGTTATATTCATTTTTGCCTAGTGGCTTTAGATCAACGTATGATTTGGGGATATGCGGTTCATGCTCTTTTTTTTTTTCTTTCTTGCAAAGCGTATATATATATATATATATATATATATATACTAGATGGTGGCCCGATTCTAACGCATCGGGTATTCTAGAATATGCATGTCCACGTAGTATATTGCGCAGTCCACGTAGTATATTGCCCAGTCACGTAGTATATTGCCCAGCCACGTAGTATATTGCCCAACCACACAGTATTTTGCCCAGCCACGTAGTATATTGGCCAGCCACGTAGTATATTGCCCAGCGACGTAGTATATTGCCAAGTCACGTAGTATATTGCCCAGCCACGTAGTATATTGCCCAGCCACGTAGTATATTGCCCAGCCACGTAGTATATTGGCCAGCCACGTAGTATATTGCCCAGCGACGTAGTATATTGCCCAGTCACGTAGTATATTTCCCAGTCACGTAGTATATTGCCCAGCCACGTAGTATATTGCCCAGTTACGTAGTATATTGCCCAGTGACGTAGTATACAGCACAGAGCCACGTAGTATATTGCACAGTGATGTAGTATACAGCACAGAGCCACGTAGTATTTTGGCCAGTCACGTAGTATATTGCCCAGTCTCGTATGTCACAGGTTAAAAAATTAAAAAATAAACACATACTCACATTCCAAGGGAGCCCTTGTTGTCATGTCGCCTGTGTGCGGTGCACTCGGCAGCTTCCGGTCCCAGGGTTGGTAGCGCAGGACCCATGATGACGTCGCGGTCACATGACTGTGACGTCATGGCAGGTCCTTCTCGTGGAGGTGCGCAGGACCTGTGATGAGGTCACGGTCACATGACCGTGACGTCATGGCAGGTCCTTGTCGCATGCCATCCTTGCCACCGGAAGCTGCCGCTTGCATGGAGCGGTTACCGGAGCGTCGCAAGGAGCGGGAAAGGTGGCAGAAGGTGAGTATATAATGATTTTTTATTTTTTAAATTATTTTTAACATTAGATCCTTTTACTATTGATGCTGCATAGGCAGCATCAATAGTACAAAACTTGGTCACACAGGGTTAATAGCGGCAGTAACGGAGTGCGTTACCCACGGCATAACGCGGTCCGTTACCGCTGGCATTAACCCTGTGTGAGCAGTGACTGCGGGGAGTATGGAGCGGGCGCCGGGCACTGACTGCAGGGGAGTAGGGAGGGACTAATTGGACTGTGGCAGTCGCTGATTGGTCACGGCAGCCATGACAGGCAGCTGGCGAGACCATTCAGCGACTTGGATTCCATGACAGCCAGAGGCCGTGACCAATGAATATCTGTGACAGAAAGACAGACAGATGGAAGAGACCCTTAGACAATTATATAGTAGATATATACAGTATATATATATATATGAGTGTCAATGACATTATATATATATATATATATATATATACTGTACATATACACACCTATTCTATGTGTACTTATTTATTTTAGCTGTTCTTTTCTAACCTGTCAGTGTGATTTTACTGTACACCGCACTGAATTACTGGATTTTCTATAGAACACCGCTGCGTATTTCTCACAAGTCACACGCATGGTCCATGTGTAATCCGTATTTTTCTCGCCCCCCATAGACTTTCATTGGCTGATTTTTTTTGCGCAATACGCTGACAAACGCAACAAGCTGTGATTTTCTCAGCCCGTAAAATACGGCTGAGAAATATACGGCTGATGGGAGCTGCCCCATAGAGAAACACTGGTTCGTGTGCAATGCGTTGTTTTTGCGCTTCTCGCTCATCCATATTCCTTTCTAGTGTCCTAACTCTTGTCCCAACCCTAACCCTAGCTCTATCCTCAACCCTAACCCTAGCTCTATCCTCAACCCTAACCCTAGCTCTATCGCCAACCCTAACCCTAGCTCTATCCCCAACCCTAACCCTAGCCCAAACCCTAACTGCAAAGAAAGGAAAAAATAATATTTTTTCTATTTTATTATTTTTAGCTAACTATGGGGGTCACAAAGAGGGGTTTGATTTACTATGAACCAATAGGAAAAATCTCCTATAGTTGCCAAGTGCTAGGCGGCGCATGCTCCCGCCATTTTCTTCTGGGAAAATGCCCCGGAAGGCCAGGGGACAGAACCATAGGGTCCGAGGATGGCACAGATACCGGAAGGGTTCAGGGGACCCCATTTCTTTCTCCTCTGGTATGCTAGATCATATCAGAGGATAGAAAAATGAATGGAAAATCAAACTTTTTTTTTGCTATTGCCGTTATTCGGTGAATGATGGCGATCACATGACTGGGGATGGGAAAAACCGACCTGAATCATGTTCACTTGGGTCTCAGCTACCCCCGGTAGCCGAGACCTTGAAGATTTTCCAACACTGTGGGGTACTATACACTTATTTCTCAGCTCCGTTAAAAAGCGGCACTGAGGAATAAGGCCCCTTAACTGCCGCCATTAAAAGGTGTATCGGCAGTTGTTAAGGGGTTAAGAAACTGAAATGAGAATATACAGTATACATATAATTATGAAAGACTATTCAAATACTCCCCTAGGATAAAACTGATAATCAGTGATTCCATCTTACAGCTGTTGGTTAATAAGTTTCTAAATACACTGTACGCTATAGATAAGGTAATTTATAAAGAGTATGTACATTTTACATTTTTCTAACTGTTTACATAGTGGATAATAGTGTTGAGTGACTTTTACTTTTATAGGATTGGGTCGGGTTTCACAAAACCCGACTTTTTGAAAAGTCGGGTCGAGTGAAATCGGCCGATCCTATAAAAAAGTCAGGGTCGGGGTCGGCCGAAACTCGAAACCCAATGTAGTGCATTGGGTTTCCAATGGTTCCCAGGGTCTGAAGGAGAGGAAACTCTCCTTCAGGCCCTGCGATCCATATTTAAGTGTAAAATAAAGAATAAAAATAAGAAATATCGCTATACTCACCCTCGGACGCGCCCTGGTACTAACCGGGAACCTTCCTTCCTTCGAATCAGCGCTTCCAGGACCTTGCAGTGACGTCGCGGCTTGTGATTGGTCGCGCGACCGCCCATGTGACCGCTCGCGCGACCAATCACAAGCCGCGACGTCACCGAAGGTCCTGGAAGCGCTGATTCTTAGGAAGGAAGGCTGCCGGAAAGAAGCAGGGCGCGTCCGAGGGTGAGTATATACCTAATAGGAATATGCTCACCCTCAGACGCGCCCTGCTTCTTTCCGGCAGCCTTCCTTCCTAAGAATCAGCGCTTCCAGGACCTTCGCTTCTTTCCGGCAGCCTTCCTTCCTAAGAATCAGCGCTTCCAGGACATTCGGTGACGTCACGGCTTCTGATTGGTCGCGCGAGCGGTCACATGGGCGGTCGCGCGACCAATCACAAGCCGCGACGTCACCGCAAGGTCCTGGAAGCGCTGATTCTTAGGAAGGAAGGCTGCCGGAAAGAAGCAGGGCGCGTCCGAGGGTGAGTATATACCTAATAGGAATATGCTCACCCTCGGACGTGCCCTGCTTCTTTCCGGCAGCCTTCCTTCCTAAGAATCAGCGCTTCCAGGACCTTCGCTTCTTTCCGGCAGCCTTCCTTCCTAAGAATCAGCGCTTCCAGGACATTCGGTGACGTCACGGCTTCTGATTGGTCGCGCGAGCGGTCACATGGGCGGTCGCGCGACCAATCACAAGCCGCGACGTCACCGCAAGGTCCTGGAAGCGCTGATTCTTAGGAAGGAAGGCTGCCGGTGAGAACCAGGGCGCGTCCGAGGGTGAGTATAGCGATATTTTTTATTTTTATTCTTTATTTTACACTTAAATCTGAATTCCGATACCAATTCCCGATATCTTAAACATATCGGGAATCGGTATCGGAATTCCGATTCCAGATTCAAAAGATCGCCGACTTCATGGCCGACCCCACACAGGGGTCGGGTCGGGTTTCATGAAACCCGACTTTGCCAAAAGTCGGCGACTTCTGAAAATTGCCGACCCATTTCGCTCAACACTAGTGGATAACAGTCAGAAAAGAAATATTGACAATCAAACCAATCAGTACCAATGTGCTGACTCAATGATACAAGACCTTGGGTTCTCCAAATAAATATGTATAAGGCTATGTGCACACGTTGCGGATTAGCCTCAGGGTATGTGCACACGATGCGGAATTTGATGCGGATCCGCAGCATTTCCGCAGCTGCGGGTCCGCAGCAGTTTCCCATGAGTTTACAGTTCAATGTAAACCTATGGGAAACCAAAAACGCTGTGCACATGCTTCGGAAAACAACACACGGAAACGCAGCGGTTACATTCCGCAGCATGCCACTTCTTTCTGCGGATTCCACAGCGGTATTACAGCTGCCCCTATGGAAAACCGCAGTTGTAAAACCGCAGTGAAAACCTCAGAAAAACCGTGGTAAATCCACGATAAATCTGCAGCAAAAACGCAGCGTTTTTGCCCTGCAGATTTATCAAATCTGCTGCGGAAAAATCCGCAGTGGCCAAGAATACGTGTGCACATACCCTTAGGAATTTCTGGTGCGGATTCTGCCTCTCCTGGCAGAAAACGCACCTGCGGATTTGTCAAGCTTTTTGTGCGGTTCCGCAGCGTTTTTTGTGCTTTCTTTCTGCGGTTTTCTTGCGGATTTGCTGCGTTTTTTTACCCCTGCGGATTTCTATGATGGAATGGGTACAAAAACGCTGCAGATTCGCAAAAAAGAAGTGACATGCTACTTCTTTTAAACCGCAGCATTTCCGCGGCGGATTTTCTGCAAAGTGTGCACAGCATTTTTTTTTTTCTCATTGATTTACATTGTACTGTTAATCAATTGCGGATCTGCAGCGTTTCTGCACCTCAAAAAACGCTGCGGATCCACAGAGAATCCGCAACGTGTGCACATACCCTTAAACTCGCTTAAGTCACCTCTTGGTGTACAAATCATCATAACATTTTTTCATCATAACAGCACATTTTGCAGTAAAAATTTTTACAGAGATCTCTTTCTTTACATTTTTTGGAGCATCCTCAAAATCAAATTATTTACTTCTGTGACACCAATCAGGTCTGAATAATGGCAGGCATAAAATAATTTTTCTTAATCAATTTTAATCAACTTAAAATATTTTCGGGGTCTTACATTTCTCATATTTATGCTACTACAGATTTCCCTCAACACGGTTAAAGGGAATCAGTCAGCAATTTTTTGCCATGTAATCTGAGGACAATATGAGGTAGCGGCTGTAATGTATAAGAATTAGATCTGTCTCTTTAAGAAAGCGAGGGCGGGAGTTGAGAGGAGTTTCAGTTTCAGTTCTGACCTGAGGAGGAAATGTTATGCTGCTGTTATGCTGTGTGCTGGAGGAAATGAGAAGAATAAACTACAGTTAAAACTTACTCTCTCTTAAATTCCTTACACCGTGTGGACATTACAACTGGCGACGAGGATGGGATAGAATCACCTGCTTCTGTGAGTACTGACCCCTGCTTTACTGCTTCACACGCCAGCGCCACTGAGAGACTCCATCATGGCTGAATACTTGCACATGTTCCCACAGTTTGATATGACTGATGTCACTAATCTCTCTCATAACTGGCGAAAATGGTTAAATCGATTTGAGAATTTCCTGGAAGCAATAGATATAAAAGAGGAGAACAGAAAAAAAGCCGTGTTCCTGCATTGTGCGGGCACAGGAGTCTATGACATATACAGCACATTACCAGCAGCGGAGACAGACACGTACAGCAAATGCTCCAAAGCTCTCACTGACTACTTCAACCCTAAACAAAACATCAGATATGAAAGATACAAGTTCAGGATTGCTAAGCAGCTTCCAGAAGAATCCATAGACACCTATGTCACCCGGCTAAAAGAACTAGCACATGGGTGTGCATTTACTGACGTAGATGATGAAATCCTAACTCAAGTAATTGTCACCTGCTCGTCTAATACCATAAGGCGTAAAGCTCTGCAGCAGGATCTCTCTCTGCATGATTTACTCAAGATGGCCCGTGCTATAGAGATAGCAGATCATCAGGCAAGTGCAATGGAGAGTGGGGATCATTTACATGTGCATAATCTCAAATATAACAGTGCACAAGGCAAGCAGGCCCCGCAACAGAAGAAATGTTATAGATGTGGACAAGATTTCCCTCACCACATGAACAAATGTCCAGCTATAGGACAAACTTGCAGTAAATGTGGAAAAGGGAATCATTTTGCAGTTGTCTGCAAATCAGCGCCCAACAAGTCTCCTCTGTCAATTACAAAGCCTGCAAATATAAAAATGGTAAATCAGGATATAGAAGAAATGTCTGTGGCTGAGAACTATGTGTTCACCACTTCTGTCACTGGCTCAGTGCAGGCTCCATGTATTACACTCACCATCTGCAACACGGATATCACCTTTACAATAGATACAGGAGCTTCGGTGGATATCATAGACAGCAATACTTATGAACAGCTGAAAACAAAGCCAGTCTTACAGCAAGTGCATACTAAAATCTTTCCATATGGATCTAAAACACCTCTAGTTACAATGGGACAATTTGATGCTGAACTTAGCTATAAAGAAAATAGGCAGAAAACCACTTTTCACACATTACAAGGATCCGGAGGCTGTCTTCTCAGCTATCACACTGCCTTGAAGCTAGGACTCATCCAGATTGTTCATACCATAACTGACCCTGCGGACCTACCTGGATGTACAAGCCATGGTGAATAGTTTTCCCTCCCTATTTAGTGGATTAGGAAAATTAAGGGACTCTCAAGTGCATCTTCATGTGGATGACAGTGTCCGTCCAGTAGCCCAGGCTCACAGGCGTATTCCATTTCACCTGAGAAAGAAGGTAGAAAAGGAACTCCAATTACTCATGGATGATGATGTCATTGAAACTGTTTCTGGTCCCACTCCGTGGGTCTCTCCACTTGTGGTAGTTCCAAAACCAAAGACTCCAGAGCAGGTAAGACTGTGTGTTGACATGCGCCTGCCCAACACTGCTATTCAAAGGGAAAGACACATCTCACCCACAATTGATGACATTATTAATTTATTAAATGGAGCAACTGTTTTTTCAAAGCTCGACCTCAATAAGGGCTATCATCAATTAGAATTGAGTCCAGAATCCAGATACTTAACAACATTTTCCACCCATGTGGGTCTCAGAAGATACAAAAGATTGACGTTTGGGGTCTGCTCAGCAGCAGAAATTTTTCAAGATACGATAAGGAGCGTCATTCAACATATTCCAAATGCCTTTAATTACAGTTATGACATACTGGTTTTTGGGAAAACTCAAGCTGAACATAATCGTGCTCTATATGCCATCTTTGAATGTCTGCTCTCTGCTGGACTCACTTTAAACAAAGAAAAATGCGAATTTGATAAAAATTCATTGGAGTTTTATGGTCACATTTTCTCGGCGGAAGGAGTACGACCTGATCCCAAGAAAGTGGAATCCATCAGAGCAGCTTCAATTCCACAGGATGCCAGTGAAGTGCGCTCTTTTCTTGGAATGGAAAGTTACTGTGCTAGATATATTCCAAATTTTTCGACAATCAGCACTCCATTAAGGGAACTTACGAAACAAAATTGCGTTTTTCAATGGTCCCAAGACTGTCAGGCCTCTTTTGAAACAATCAAAAAGGAACTCTGCTCAACAACCACCATGGCCTATTTTGATCCAGCTCTTCGAACCGAACTGATTGTGGATGCTAGTCCCGTGGGACTGGGTGCAATTTTAGCACAATACAAGGATGACAATCAAAGTCCCCACATCATTTCTTATGCAAGTAAAAGCTTAACAAGCACTGAAAGAAAGTATTCACAACCTGAAAAAGAAAGCTTGGCAGTCGTCTGGGGATGTGAACACTTTCACTTATTTCTCTATGGCGCTCCCTTCACCATTGTCACAGATCATCAAGCTCTCCTTACAATTTTTGGAAATCCCCGAGCTAAAATGCCAGCACGGATTGAACGATGGGGTCTACGTCTACAGGACTATAATTACAAAATTGTTCACAAACCTGGAAAATACAGCAATCCGGCTGATTATCTCTCAAGACATCCCACGAATGATGATTTACCTGTGCATTCCTCCATTGAAGAATACATCCACTTTGTTGCAGCTCACGCCGTGCCAAAAGCACTTTCTGTTGATCAGTTTGTGAATACGACAACAAGTGACAAGACACTCTGTGCCTTAATACAAATTATTCAAAATAGAAGGTGGCATGAAATTCAAAAGAAAAAATTTCCTGAAGATGGGATTGATCTGAAAGAGTTAAAACTATTTTCAAATGTACGTGAGGAATTATCAGTCACTGAAGATCAACTCATCCTTCGTGGTACCAAACTGGTTGTACCTAAGGCCTTGCGCAACCTAGTCATACAGATAGCACACGAAGGTCATCTAGGAATTGTTGGCACAAAAAAGTTACTCAGAGAAAAAGTGTGGTTCCCAAATATGGATAAATTGGTGGAAGAGAAGATTGGACATTGCTCCACTTGTCAATTAATTACTCCATCATCAACTCTAGAGCCATTACAAATGTCTCCGTTACCCACTGCTGTATGGGAGGAAGTGGCAGTCGACATATATGGACCATTACCAAATGGCCAATACATTCTAGTAACAATTGATGAATATTCTAGATACCCTGTCATTTCATTCATCTCTTCAACGTCTGCTAATAGTGTCATACCAGAACTGGACGACATATTCTCTGCATATGGTATTCCAAGAGTGGTCAAAACAGATAATGGACCTCCATTCAATGGACATGTATTTGCACAGTTTTCTGAATACTTGGGGTTCGGCCACAGAAAAATCACACCTTGCTGGCCGCAAGCTAATGGAATCGTAGAACGTTTCATGCGCACCATGGGGAAACGAATCAAGGCAGCTAGGCTGGAGCACACCCCACTTAAACAGTCACTATACAAATTCCTGCGCAATTACCGCAACACGCCACATTCCACCACTAATGCTGCGCCATCTCATCTAATGTTCAGCAGAACTCTTCGTACACGGATCCCTGATGTGACCAGTCATCCCTTACCAAATGACTCTTCAGTGCGATCAACGGATTTCTTTAACAAGCAAGCCATGAAACATTATGCAGACAGAAGGCGACGGGCACAGCCATGTGCCATCAAAAGAGGTGATATGGTTGTTGTGCGTCAAAAATCAACCAACAAAACCTCAGCTGTATATAGTCCTGCAAAATATAATGTTACTGAGAGAAAAGGCAGTATGGTCACGGCTGAGCGAGACGGACACTCCATCACTCGAAATTCCTCACATTTTAAAATCATACCGCAGAACAATGGTAATGAACTCCCACCAGTGGAAGATTTGATACCCGACGGTGGAGAAGACCAACAAGAGGTGACTGATCCGTCAGCACTGGACACCGCCAATGAACGCAGACATTACCCTACACGGGAAAGAAGGGCTCCATCGAGACTTATTGAAGAGATATAGTTTAAAAAAAAGGGGAATAAGACAATACAGACATATGGTTTTTCTTGGACATTTTTGTGTTGTTACATTGTCAATATTTGTTTTAGGTTGCTAATATATGTATATAAAAAAAAAAAAAAAAAAAAAAAGGGGATGATGTAATGTATAAGAATTAGATCTGTCTCTTTAAGAAAGCGAGGGCGGGAGTTGAGAGTAGTTTCAGTTTCAGTTCTGGCCTGAGGAGGAAAATGTTATGCTGCTGTTATGCTGTGTGCTGGAGGAAATGAGAAGAATAAACTACAGTTAAAACTTACTCTCTCTTAAATTCCTTACACCGTGTGGACATTACAGCGGCTGAGGCACTGATTCCAGGGATGTCACTTATTAGGCTGTGTGCTATTGTTTCCATGCAATGAGTGTTTTATAACCAGTAAATTAACATTGCCCAGACTACCTACCTTATGGCAAGTAATCTGATCACCACTCCCCTTTGATAAGCAGCTCACTGTCAACATACAGTGTACACATAAAGCTGTGGTGTGGGCGGTGGCAGCTTTCTGAGTTCTGCAACATGCCACATTTAAAAACTCTGATTGTGTCAGAACAGCAAGAATAGCAAACAGCATCCTAAACAGTCTTTACTTGGCCATGATGTAGTCTGGATTTGCAGACAATCAGACTGTTCTGACCCTTTAAGACTTAGGCCGGCGTCACACTTGCGAGTTTTATGGATGTAAGAGCGCAGAAACTACATCTGTAAAACTCGCATAATTTACGGCACAATTATTCTCTATGCCCCTGCTCCTATCTGCCGTATTTTACTGATCAGTATTATACGGCTTTCTACGGCCGTAGAAAATCGCAGCATGCTGCGTTTGTCACCGTATTGCGCAAATAAAACGCCAATGAAAGTCTATGGAAGCCCCAAAAATACGTATTACACATGGACCAGCAGTGTGACTTGCGAGGAATACGCAGCGGTGTTAGAGAGAAAAGCCGGCAATTCAGCGCGGTGTACAGTAAAATCACACTGACAGTTTACAGTAGAATAGGTAGAATAAATGTGGACACATAGAATAGGTATATATATATATATATATATATATATATATATATATATATATATATATATATATATATGTCAGTGACACATATATGTATATATATTAATATTTCATCCAGCGCGATATAGCAGAAAGCCGGTAATTCAATTACCGGCTTTTGCTATCTCTTTCCTAAACCCGACATGATATGAGACCTGGTTTACATACAGTAAACCATCTCATATCCCCATTTTTTTTTTGCATATTCCACACTACTAATGTTAGTAGTGTGTATATGCAAAATTTGGCCGTTCTAGCTATTAATTTAAAGGGTTAAATGGCGGAAAAAATTGGCGTGGGCTCCCGTTACAATTTTCTCCACCAGAGTAGTAAAGCCAGTGACTGAGGGCAGATATTAACAGCCTGGAGAGGGTCCATGGTTATTGCCCCCCCCCCCCCCGACTAAAAACATCTGCCCCCAGCCACCCCAGAAAAGGCACATCTGGAAGATGCGCCTATTCTGGCACTTGGCCACTCTCTTCCCATTCCCGTGTAGCGATGGGATATGGGGTAATGAAGGGTTAATGCCACCTTGCTATTGTAAGGTGACATTAAGCCAAATTAATAATGGAGAGGCGTCAATTATGACACCTATCCATTATTAATCCAATACTAGTAAAGGGTTAAAAAAAAAACACAAACACATTATTAAAAATTATTTTAATGAAAAAATCACAAAGGTTGTTGTAATAATTTATTCTACGCTCAATCCACTCACTGAAGACCCTCGATCTGTAACTAAAAAAATAAAATAAGCCAACAATATCCATACCTTCCGAAGATCTGTAAGGTCCAACGATGTAAATCCATCTGAAGGGGTTAAAATATTTTCCAGCCACGAGCTCCGCTAATGCAGCTGCTCATGGCTGCAAAACCCCGGAGAATGAAGGTAAAGTAGGTCAATGACCTATATTTACCTTCATTTGCGGTGAGGCGCCCTCTGCTGGTTGTCCCTAGATCGTGGGAACTTTCCTAGAAAGCTCCCTGGCTCGAGTTCATATGAGGACAACCAGCAGAGGGCGCCCTCTTATGATCTCGAGCCTGGGAGCTTTCTAGGAAAGCTCGTGGCTGCAAAATATTTTAACCCCTTCAGATGGATTTACATCGTTGGACCTTACAGATCTTCGGAAGGTATGGATATTGTTGGCTTATTTTATTTTTAGTTACAGATCGAGGGTCTTCAGTGAGTGGATTGAGCGTAGAATAAATTATTACAACAACCTTTGTGATTTTTTCATTAAAATAATTTTTAATAATGTGTTTGTGGTTTTTTTTAACCCTTTACTAGTATTGGATTAATAATGGATAGGTGTCATAATTGACGCCTCTCCATTATTAATTTGGCTTAATGTCACCTTACAATAGCAAGGTGGCATTAACCCTTCATTACCCCATATCCCACCGCTACACGGGAATGGGAAGAGAGTGGCCAAGTGCCAGAATAGGCGCATCTTCCAGATGTGCCTTTTCTGGGGTGGCTGGGGGCAGATGTTTTTAGCCGGGGGGGGGGGGGGGGGGGGCAATAACCATGGACCCTCTCCAGGCTATTAATATCGGCCCTCAGTCACTGGCTTTACTACTCTGGCGGAGAAAATTGTGCGGGAGCCCACGCCAATTTTTTCTACTAACATTAGTAGTGTGGAATATGCAAAAAAAATGGGGATATGAGATGGTTTACTGTATGTAAACCATGTCTCATATCATGTCGGGTTTAGGAAGGAGATAGCAAAAGCCGGTAATTGAATTACCGGCTTTCTGCTATATCGCGCTGTATGAAGTAATACTATATATATATACATATATGTGTCTACTGACATATATATATATATATACATATATATATACAGTATATATGTTTTGTTTTGTTTTTTTACACATGGATCCCTTGTATAGCCGTGTGTCGGTTTTGCAAGCCTGCGATAAAAACACGCAGTACAGATGCCATACGGAATACATACGGAGGATGCCATGCGCAAAAAACGTTGCCACACCCTGCCTAAGGAGGAGCTACGGACCACTATTTTGGGGACTTTTCAGCGTATTACGGCCGTAATATACGGACTGTATTTTCATACACTGTGTGTGACGCCGGCCTCATACATCACCTTTTTCTAAGCTCTCTCCTCCTGTTATGTGTTTTCCTCTGTACATTGTGTTGTATTTTAGGCTGGCTGAAAGTAATCTAATGCGATTAATATGTGCGTGAAATGTTTATGGTGGACGCTTTATGACTTTTTAGTAAGTACTAGAGATACTGTATACATAGAGGCTGTAGAAGTAAGTAGTGTTGAGCCACCTCCCTAGTGTTCGGGTTCGGTTCAGTTCGTGGACAAACTGTTCATCGAGCGTTCGACGAACACCGTCGAACCCCATTGAAACCAATGGCAGGCAAACACAAACACATACAAACACATGGAAAGCACCTTAAAAGTTGTCCAAAGCTAAAGGTGTTTAACCCCTTAGTGACAGAGCCAATTTGGTACTTAATGACCGAGCCAATTTTTACAATTCTGACCACTGTCACTTTATGAGGTTATGTGATATAGAAGATGCTAAGCACAGCCTAAATAGGGGAGGTGCACAGTCATAGGTGCCCAAACCTGAACGTATACAATATAAAGTGACTAGCACACTCCAGGGTGTTGTGATGCAAAAAAGTGGGGATTTATTACATACAGTAAATCACAAACGTTTCGGTCGATACTGGACCTTCATCAGTGTGCTACAAAAAAGGAATTATATACAGAACAAAAAACAATAAATGTGTTGTACATATGAAAGACAAAAACAAAACAGAAACAAAAGTATATACATCACGGAGACACAGGTCATAAAATGAGGAGAGAGAACAATGACCCTGGAGGACATTCAACTTGCGTGGATACAGGTGTATATATATATATATATATATATATATATATATATATATACATACATAATTCTTTAAATCATAGGCTGCAAGTTCTAACATGGAAAAGCCGTTGGTACGCTGAGGACATAGGTCCAAGAGGGAGTGTGAGAGGACTACTTTGTGGAACACGAGCGGTGAAGTGATATGCCGAGGGGAGAGTTGGTGTACAGTGAACACATACCTAGGTATAATTGTATACTTGTATGGCCCCAAAAACAATAGACTACTCGGATTTGCATCTAGAGATGAGAAAACGGGGTTACGGTCACAGACACTAATGGTGCCGAGTGTGTGTGGAGCTAAATAAGGCTACCTACCAATCAGACATGCTGGAAAAAAAGCAACAAGCCGGGAAGAAACAGAACCAGGCTGGTCTGTGGAGTAATGGTGAAATAATAATGGAAATGTAAGACAAGATGCTATTATGTGTACATGGAGAGTAATAAGGAGGGGTACATACCAACTGACGGTGAGTCAGAATAATGGGTGGCGCTGAGGCTCAAAAGAGCTGTCTGTAGGAGGAGGGTAAAAATCTATTGTTAATGTACTACTACAGAGACCATGTAAATTGTACCGCCATAAGTTGCAGAGTGACGCTGAGAGACTTACCAGTACGCCAGGACACTAGGGATAAATGCGGTATCCACCGATAATTGAGTGTGTGCAGGGATTGCCGGCATGGCCCTTTATATAGTGGGGCAGTATACTTTATGAGGTTATAACTCTGGAACGCTTCAACGGATCCCACTGATTCTGAGACTGTTTTTTCGTGACATATTGTACTTCATGTTAGTGGTAATATTTCTTCGATAATACTTGCGATTATTTATGAAAAAAATGGAAATATGGCGAAAATTTTTAAAATTTTGCAATTTTCAAACTTTGTATTTTTATGCCCTTAAATCAGAGAGATATGTCACAAAAAATAGTTAATAAATAACATTTCCCACATGTCTACTTTACATCAGCACAATTTTGGAAACAAATTTTTTTTTTTGTTAGGGAGTTATAAGGGTTAAAAGTTGACCAGCAATTTCTCATTTTTGCAACACCATTTTTTTTAGGGACCACATCACATTTGAAGTCATTTTGAGGGGTCTATATGATAGAAAATAATGAAGTGTGACACCATTCTAAAAAATAAACCCCTCAAGGTTCTCAAAACCACATTCAAGAAGTTTATTAACCCTTTACGTGCTTCACAGGAACTGAAACAATGTGGAAGGAAAAAAAGAACATTTAACTTTTTTTTGCAAACATCTTAATTCAGAACCATTTTTTTTTATTTTCACATGTGTAAAAACAGAAATGTAACCATAAATTTTGTTATGCAATTTCTCCTGAATACGCCAATACCCCATATGTGGGGGTAAACCACTTTTTGGGCGCACCACAAAACTTGGAAGTGAAGGAGCGCCGTTTGACTTTTTCAATGCAGAATTGGCTGGAATTGAGATCGGACGCCATGTCACGTTTAGAGAGCCCCTGATGTGCCTAAACAGTGGAAACTCCCCACAAGTGACACCATTTTGGAAACTAGACCCCTTAAGGAACTTATCTGGATGTGTTGTGAGCACTTTGAACCCCCAAGTGCTTCACAGAAGTTTATAACGTAGAGCCGTGAAAATAAAAAATCGAATATACGGCAAAAGCCAGCTCACCGATCATTGCAAGAAGCCCGGAACTTCGTCCTGACAAGACGCAGTAGGATTCCATAAACGAAAAGAGAATGGTTCCAGCTTCAGTAAAATCATGAAAATTTATTCCAACTTTTAAAATGGAGAAACAACTCCTGGGACAGCACCATAGCACATGCGAGGTAGGCTACGCGTTTCGACCGACACAGCGGTCTTTATCACAGCTGATCTACTCACTGATTCCTCAGGTATAAAAAGAACCAGGAACCAATAAAATGATAGTAAGTCCTCACATGACCCGAAGGTCCTAAACACTAACAATGAACCTCTATATAAAATGCGTAAGTTTGTGCAAAACTAACAATTAAATACACATAAACATATAGAAAAATACACACATATAATATTTCTAAAGTTAATGCAAAAAATACAAAAATAGCAAAAAATACGATTGAAAAATGAAAAAAAAAAAAAAAAATGAATTCTGATGTACATTAACAATAATAATTTCAATTTAAAATTTACATATGTCCATGCTGAAACCAAAATTTCCTTTCTGGATTTAGAATTAACAGGTGTTCCCAACAAATTAATTTCCACAAGAACCTATACTAAACCATCAGCAGGCAACACCATCCTACATGCCCGAAGTAGCCATCCCAAACATACTGTCAAATCCATCCCTGTAGGGGAATTCACTAGGTTAAAACGAAATTGTAACAATAATGCTGAACTTCAAAACGATCTTGTAAAATCCTGTAAGAAATTCCATCATCGTGGATATCCAAATTGGATGCTGAATAGAGCGTTACATCTAGTAAATAACGATACAAAATCGCAAAGTAACCCTATGTGTTCAGGGACAAATCCCCCAAAGAATTGTTTAAAACCAACGCCAAAGAAATTAATTAATAAAAACAGTGTCATGAATAAACCATTCGTTTGTTTACAATTCAGCCCACAATTTAATAAAATTAAAACTATTATAAATAAAGCCATCCCTATCTTATATGAAGATCGCATTCTCTCCCAAATATTGAGTGAAGGGTGTAATATTGTAGCCAGAAGAGCACCTACTCTTGGTAACAAATTGTCTCCCAATAATTTTTTGTCTCAAAAACGCAGTAGCACGTGGCTCAAGTGTACAGGGAGCTACAAATGTAATGTGACTAATTGCACTATGTGCAAACACCTGGTGACCACTAAATCATTTGGCACCGCAGAAAATAATAGCCTGCACAAAGTTCAAAGCTTTATTAACTGCAACACAAAATGTGTTATATATAAGATTGATTGCGTTGACTGCGATAAAACATATATTGGCTGTACAACTAGAAAACTGAAGAATCGGATATCAGAACATCTATACGATATCTCCTGTACTTTAAATAATAGTCGCACTGTTTCAGCAGCAGCCAAACATTTTATTGATTACCATTCTCGCAGTACAATATCATTGAGAGTAACAGGGATTGAGAAAATAAAAAAACCTCACGAGAAGGTGACATTCAGAGAATGTTGTTAAACAGGGAGGCTGTTTGGATTTTTAACCTTGGCACTAGGTTTCCTAATGGTCTAAATAGAAGGAATGAATTAATGTTCCATTATTGATAGTCTCTTCATGTATTGTAAAAAGTTTTCATGCATTTAAAAAAAAAAAAAAAAAGTAAAATTCATTTTTTTTTTTTTTTCATTTTTCAATCTTATTTTTTGCTATTTTTGTATTATTTGCATTAACTTTAGAAATATTGTATGTGTGTATTTTTCTATATGTTTATGTGTATTTAATTGTTAGTTTTGCACAAATTTACGCATTTTATATAGAGGTTCATTGTTAGTGTTTAGGACCTTCGGGTCATGTGAGGACTTACTATCATTTTATTGGTTCCTGGTTCTTTTTATACCTGAGGAATCAGTGAGTAGATCAGCTGTGATAAAGACCGCTGTGTCGGTCGAAACGCGTAGCCTACCTCGCATGTGCTATGGTGCTGTCCCAGGAGTTGTTTCTCCATTTTAAAAGTTGGAATAAATTTTCATGATTTTACTGAAGCTGGAACCATTCTCTTTTCGTTTATAAAATAAAAAATCGCTTTTGTTTACACAAAAATGATCTTTTCGCCCACAAATTCTTATTTTCACAAGGGTAACAGGAGAAATTAGACCACAAAAGTTGTTGTGCGACTTCTCCTGAATACGTCGATACCCGATATGTGAGGGTAAACCACTGTTTGGGTGCACCGCAGAGCAGAGGCGTAGCTAGAGCTTTTGCCGCCCGGGGCTGTTCCCGAGTTTGGCGCCCCCCCCCCCCCCCTCCCCTGGCTCAATACACACAAAGCTTACCAAAAATGGTTTTCCTGTTTTGTAGAACTTAAACTGGGCCTAATGGTGTCACCCCCACATGCCAAACCTGTGACTTAATACCACCACACCATGACCAGGCCACATAGTGACCGAATAATACTACATACAAGGGACAAATACCACAACACCATTTCAGACCACATATTACCACCACATAGTGACTGAATACTACAATACTGATCAGTAATAAAAAAAAAAACACAATACTATCACCATAAGTGCCAGTATTCACAGGAGATCTGTACTTAGTATGCAGTGTCTGTGTAGAGGTAATACAGAGATCACTGGTGACATTATACACAGGACCTCTATATAGTATACAGTGTATAGTGTCAGTGTATCGGTAACACTGACTCACCAGTGACGTCTCTAGGTGAAGTCCTTCATTTTTCATCCAGCACAGACCGCCATCATTCCTTCCAGCCAGGACTCGTTTCTGCAGGAAATAACACAGTTATCTCGAGCTCCGCTTGCAGAACACATTACTTAATTTTTCACAACTTCTACATTACATCACATGAAGGAAAAAAGGTGATATAGTATCACTCTACACAGTAACAGGACCGCCCCCCCATTTAAAACAGTATACTCAAAAAATAAAATAAATACATCACTGCAGTAATAATATCCCTTAATTAGCCCCTATGGTAACAGTATTCCCCACCCTGGCCCCGTTTATCTCATTCCTGGCTCCAGCCATATGTTCTCGCATCCTGCCCTCATGAGTATCCATTCTACCCCATATGATCTCCCCATCCTGCCCCACCAGCCTCCATCGTATCCATCCTGCCCCATGATCCAATCCTGCCCCGTGTCTCCAATCATGCCCCGTATCTACATTCTGCCCATGCCTCAGGTCCTGCCCCCAGTGTGTCCAGCAATCTGCCCCAGTGTGTCCAGCATATTACCCCCAGTGTGTCCAGCAATCTGCCCCAGTATGTCCAGCACTGCCCCCAGTGTGTCCAGCAGTCTGCCCCAGTGTGTCCAGCATATTACCCCCAGTGTGTCCAGCATATTACCCCCAGTGTGTCCAGCAATCTGCCCCAGTGTCCAGCATTGCCCCAGTGTGTCCAGAAGTCTGCCCCAGGGTCTCCAGCATTGCCTCAATGTGTCCAGAAATCTGCCCCAGGGTCTCCAGTATTGCCCCAGTGTGTCCAGCAGTCTGCCCCAGTGTGTCCAGCATATTACCCCCAGTGTGTCCAGCATATTACCCCCAGTGTCCAGCATTGCCCCAGTGTGTCCAGCATATTACCCCCAGTGTGTCCAGCATTCTGCCCCAGTGTCCAGCATTGCCCCAGTGTGTCCAGAAGTCTGCCCTAGGGTCTCCAGCATTGCCTCAATGTGTCCAGAAATCTGCCCCAGGGTCTCCAGTATTTCCCCAGTGTGTCCAGCAATCTGCCCCATGGTCTCCTGTATTGCCCCAGTGTGTCCAGCATTCTGCCCCATGGTCTCCAGTATTGCCCCAGTGTGTCCAGCATTCTGCCCCATGGTCTCCAGTATTGCCCCAGTGTGTCCAGCATTCTGCCCCATGGTCTCCAGTATTGCCCCAGTATGTCCAGAAGTCTGCCCCAGGGTCTCCAGCATTGCCTCAATGTGTCCAGAAATCTGCCCCATGGTCTCCACTATTGCCCCAAGTGTGTCCAGCATTCTGCCCCATGGTCTCCAGTATTGCCCCAGTGTGTCCATCAATCTGCCCCAGGGTCTCCAGTATTGCCCCAGTGTGTCCAGCAGTCTGCCCCAGTGTGTCCAGCATATTACCCCCAGTGTGTCCAGCATATTACCCCCAGTGTCCAGCATTGCCCCAGTGTGTCCAGCATATTACCCCCAGTGTGTCCAGCAATCTGCCCCAGTGTCCAGCATTGCCCCAGTGTGTCCAGAAGTCTGCCCTAGGGTCTCCAGCATTGCCTCAATGTGTCCAGAAATCTGCCCCAGGGTCTCCAGTATTTCCCCAGTGTGTCCAGCAATCTGCCCCATGGTCTCCTGTATTGCCCCAGTGTGTCCAGCATTCTGCCCCATGGTCTCCAGTATTGCCCCAGTGTGTCCAGCATTCTGCCCCATGGTCTCCAGTATTGCCCCAGTGTGTCCAGCATTCTGCCCCATGGTCTCCAGTATTGCCCCAGTATGTCCAGAAGTCTGCCCCAGGGTCTCCAGCATTGCCTCAATGTGTCCAGAAATCTGCCCCATGGTCTCCAGTATTGCCCCAAGTGTGTCCAGCATTCTGCCCCATGGTCTCCAGTATTGCCCCAGTGTGTCCATCAATCTGCCCCATAGTCTCCTGTATTGCCCCAGTGTGTCCAGCATTCTGCCCCATGGTCTCCAGTATTGCCCCAGTGTGTCCAGCATTGCCCCCAGACAGAGTCAGACATAAAGAAAAAAAAAAAAGTAAAATCCTCACCTCTCCCGTTCCTAGCGCAGGTCCGGTGCAGTCAGCGTCTCTCCGGCTCTGCGACGCTCAGGACAGAGAGGCTGAGCGGCGCGCACAGTAGTGACGTCATCGCGCCCTCTGCTCTGAGACGTCGCAGAGTCAGAGGACGCTGCAGCTGCCGCAGGAACCAGGAGAGGTGAGTATTAGAGCGGGGGGCGGGGGCCCCGGGGGTGGGGGGAGCCTGGTCGTGGCGGCGGACGGCGCCGCCCGAAGATTTAAAGGGGCGTCTTTTTTTTTTTTCCTCCTGCAGCGCTGGCCGCCCCCCGCATTGTGCCGCCCGGGGCGGACCGCCCCCCCCGCACCCTCTTCCTACGCCACTGCCGCAGAGCTTGGAAGGGAAGGAGTGCCGTAGAAACCCCCCACAAGTGACACCATTTTGGAAACTAGACCCCTTAAGGAACTTATCTAGATGTGTGGTGAGCACTTTGAACCCCCATGTGCTTCACAGAAGTTTATAACGTAGAGCCGTGAAAATAAAAAATCGCATTTTTTCTACAAAAATGATCTTTTTGCCCCCAAATTTTTATTTTCACAAGGGTAACAGGAGAAATTAGAGCACAAAAGTTGTTGTGCGATTTCTCCTGAGTACGTCGATACCCAATATGTGGTGGTAAACCACTGTTTGGGCGCACCGCAGAGCTGGGAAGAGAAGGAGTGCCGTTTTACTTTTTCAATGTAGAATTGTCTGGAATTGAGATCGGACGCCATGTCGCGTTTGGAGAGCCCCTGATGTGCCTAAACAGTAGAAATCCCCCACAAATGACACCATTTTGGAAACTAGACCCCCCATGGAACCCTAAATTTAGCCCCAACCCTAACCCTAAATTTAGCCCTAACCCTAGCCCTAACCCTAGCCCTAACCCTAACCCTAACCCTAGCCCTAATCCTAGCCCTAATCCTAGCCCTAATCCTAACCCTAGCCCTAACCCTAACCCTAACCCGAATTTTAGCCCCAACTGCTGTTCTCCTGCCGGCCGGCAGATGGAGACTGATGGCGGGCGCACTGCGCATGCGCCTGCCATTTTCTTTTCCCCAGAAGACGCCGGCGGCCAGGAGGAGCAGCAGGAGGACCCAGGGACACCGGTAAGTATAATAGGGTCCCCGAATCCCCCTATTTATCTGTCCTCTGATGTGCGATTCTGCCCCATGGTCTCCAGTATTGCCCCAGTGTGTCCAGCATTGCCCCCAGACAGAGTCAGACATAAAGAAAAAAAAAAAAAAAAGTAAAATCCTCACCTCTCCCGTTCCTAGCGCAGGTCCGGTCCAGTCAGCGTCTCTCCGGCTCTTTGACGCTCAGGACAGAGAGGCTGAGCGGCGCGCACAGTAGTGACGTCATCGCGCCCTCTGCTCTGAGACGTCGCAGAGTCAGAGGACGCTGCAGCTGCCGCAGGAACCAGGAGAGGTGAGTATTAGAGCGGGGGGCGGGGGCCCGGGGGTGGGGGGAGCCTGGTCGTGGCGGCGGACGGCGCCGCCCGAAGATTTAAAGGGGCGTCTTTTTTTTTTTTTTCCTCCTGCAGCGCCGGCCGCCCCCCGCATTGTGCCGCCCGGGGCGGATCGCCCCCCCCCGCACCCCCCTTCCTACGCCACTGCCGCAGAGCTTGGAAGGGAAGGAGTGCCGTTTTACTTTTTCAATGTAGAATTGGCTGGAATTGAGATTGGACGCCATGTCGCGTTTGGAGAGCCCCTGATGTGCCTAAACAGTAGAAACCCCCCACAAGTGACACCATTTTGGAAACTAGACCCCTTAAGGAACTTATCTAGATGTGTGGTGAGCACTTTGAACCCCCATGTGCTTCACAGAAGTTTATAACGTAGAGCCGTGA
Organism: Ranitomeya imitator; assembly: GCF_032444005.1. Classification (NCBI taxonomy): domain Eukaryota; kingdom Metazoa; phylum Chordata; class Amphibia; order Anura; family Dendrobatidae; genus Ranitomeya; species Ranitomeya imitator. The sequence continues at coordinate 435,919,176 of NC_091287.1, read as the reverse complement.
AAATAAAAAATCGCATTTTTTCTACAAAAATGATCTTTTTGCCCCCAAATTTTTATTTTCACCTGGGTAACAGGAGAAATTAGAGCACAAAAGTTGTTGTGCGATTTCTCCTGAGTACGTCGATACCCAATATGTGGTGGTAAACCACTGTTTGGGCGCACCGCAGAGCTGGGAAGAGAAGGAGTGCCGTTTTACTTTTTCAATGTAGAATTGTCTGGAATTGAGATCGGACGCCATGTCGCGTTTGGAGAGCCCCTGATGTGCCTAAACAGTAGAAATCCCCCACAAGTGACCCTATTTTGGAAACTAGACCCCCCATGGAACCCTAAATTTAGCCCCAACCCTAACCCTAAATTTAGCCCTAACCCTAGCCCTAACCCTAACCCTAATCCTAGCCCTAATCCTAGCCCTAATCCTAACCCTAGCCCTAACCCGAATTTTAGCCCCAACTGCTGTTCTCCTGCCGGCCGGCAGATGGAGACAGATGGCGGGCGCACTGCGCATGCGCCCGCCATTTTCTTTTCCCCAGAAGACGCCGGCGGCCAGGAGGAGCAGCAGGAGGACCCAGGGACACCGGTAAGTATAATAGGGTCCCCGAATCCCCCTATTTATCTGTTCTCTGATGTGCGATCACATCAGAGGACAGAGAATTACACTTTGCTTTTTTTTTTTGCGGTCGCCGGTAAACAGTTAATTACCGGCGATCGCAAAACAGGGGTCGGTAAAACTGACCCCGATCATGCTCTTTGGGGTCTCGGCTACCCCCGGCAGCCGAGACCCCAAAGATTCTCCCGGGGCCGGCCGGCGGGCGCACTGCGCATGCGCCCGCCATTTTGAAGATGGCGGCACCCACCAGGAGCCACGAGGAGCACCGGAGGAGACAGGTGAGTATCGGGGGGCGATCGGGGACCCCTTTTCTCTGTCCTCTGATGTGCGATCACATCGGAGGACAGAGAAATTAAAAGGAAATCGCGTTTTGTTTTTTTTTGCGATCGCCGGTAAATGGTTAATTACCGGCGATCGCAAATGCGGGGTCGGTAAAACCCCCCCGAATCATGTTCTCTGGGGTCTCGGCTACCCCCGGCAGCCGAGACCCCGGAGAAAATCCGACTCTGGGGGGCGCTATTTACTTTTTCCACAGCACCGTTAATTAACGGCGCTGTGGTTTAAGTACCCTTAGCGGCCGCCGTTAAAAGGCGTATCGGCGGTCGTTAAGGGGTTAAGATTGATTTCAGTGATCTATTGAGCTCTGAGACACAATACCATCCACAAGTTTATTTGAAAAACAAAACAATTAAATCTTTATGACACTTAAATCCAATTTGCATAATAATTTGGAACACAGTGTATAGGCTGGAATATGAGCGCTTTGTGTTTTCTTTCCATGAGTTTACCTTTTTATCTATAGCCTGTTTTCTTTGCCCTTTAAAATACTTACTTCCTGCTATAGATCTCTGTAAAAAACCCCACTGTACTGATATCAATAACACTGAGGGGGAGCAAAAAAGGGTCATTGGGAGAATTTTTTTATTGAAGACAAGTCAGAATGTCGCTAAACTTTGCATTTAGAAAGCAAATGAACAATATTCTGTGCAACGGTGTACGTATATTTTATAGTTACTGTAACTATTTTATTTTTATTTTTTTTAATAGATGTAATACGCTAATGAACAATTCTGTAAAGGAATATAATAGGAACATGTATGCCTAAGGCTATAGTCACCTCTGTGTCATAGATTCTTTCTGGAGCCTCCATTGCAGAATCTGCGAAAAGGAGAAACACTGGTGGAACCCAACAGACTGAGTCAGTGGGTCTGTTAGGCAGCTATGAACTTAATCTTATGCAATTTTATCTATGGACTGCACTACATGTCCTTTCATTCCATGAAAACTGCTTACTGTCCTGGAATACATAGTCTATAGCTTCCTATATTATAAAAAATGTACCTGTTTTTCTCTTCTCAGAAAGCACATGATCTGTAGTAAGATGCTAATGCTAATAAGGCTGTTAAACAAAAGGAAAACTTCCTTGCAAATATAATTTAGATTTTTCATTCTATTTTTGTCACTAACTAGTCACTAGCGTATGAATACCGCATTTGCTCAGAACTAACAAATCCGTAGCTGGTTGGTTGGACTTTATCTGCACATGTAGAAATGTCCTGGTCATGTAATGTACCATATCTGAGAAGAACAAACATCTAGGACGAAGTAATCCTAGTGCTGCATATATATTAAGTGGGAGTATAATCGGAACTACAGTAACAGAAGAAGGACTTAGGTATTCTGGTTACAGGTAAGCTGAGCAGCAGTACTCAATGTCAAGCAGCAGCTGCAAAAGCAAACAAGATTTTGGGATGAATAAAAAGAGTGAAAATTAATAAAGCTTGCTAATAGCTGAAATTCATTGGTTTTCCTTTGCCACTGGATGTACTGCCATCGTCCTTTTAACCGAATCTTCAATAAATCATGAATTTTATTCTACCTCATCTGCTGCCTCGCTGGAATCCTTTTCCTTCATTTGAGATGTTTCAGCCTGGACCCAGGCTTATCTGTATGAGACTACGAGCTGTATCCTGTTATCACATCTGCAGTGAGCTGACCCCCTCTCTCCCTTTTCCTTCATTTATTAATGCAAGATTATGAAATTGTGCCTCCACGCAACATTAACTGACCCTAAATGTCCTTACTGCACCCTTACTATATACAATGTACAACACCAAAGTAATAACTATTAGAAAGAAATACACATAATTGACAGGATGAGGCGCAGGCCTATGAACGTGTTCATGGTCACACAAGTGGCAAAAGACTTGGAAGACTTCCGGATCCCAAAATGAAGAAGGGAAAGGGTGCTAGGGAGGAAGACACAAACCGACCATAGGAATGCAACTGAGATTACTAAAACAAAATAATCTGTACCTAAGGAGTTGGATCTCCAAACACCATCAACCTTGAAGTATAGCGAGCAAAGATGGCAGGTGCAAGGTGAGTATAAGCTCCTCCCAAGAAGTGATGGGACAGAAACAAATGGGGAAGTGAGAGACTCCTTGGTAGAAGCAAACCAAAGAAAAGACAAAAGAACCATCAACAGTTGGTTGGACACAGAAAAAACAGGCTGTAGCTCAGCAGAATGGGAAAACGACCACACAACACAGCCATAACAAGTTATTTATGGTGTTTGTCAGAACCACATTATTTTACTAATTGTTGTTAATACTATTATTATTTATTTATATAGCACCATTAATTCCATGGTGCTGTACATGAGAAAAGGGGTTACATACAGGGTTATAGATATCGTTTACAGTAAACAATTTTACAATGATAGACTTGTACAAAGGGGAGAGGACCCTGTCCTTGCGGACTTACATTCTACGTGATAATGGGGAAGAGACAGAAGGTCGGGGGAGCGTCAGCTCTAGTGGTTGTGAGCTGGCAGCTCTGGTGGTGGTGATGCGGCAGTTCTGGTGGTGGTGACGCTGCAGTTCTGGTGGTGGTGACGCGGCAGCTCTGGCGGTGGTGATGTGGCAGCTCGGGTGGTGGGTGATGTGGCAGCTCGGGTGGTTGATGAGGTGACAGCTCGGGTGATGGTGAGGCGGCAGAATGGTTATTGCAGGCTGTAGGCTTTCCTGAAGAGATGGGTTTTCAGGTTCCGTCTGAAGGATCCGAGGGTGGTGGATAATTGGACATGTTGAGGCGTGGAATTCCAGAGGATGGGTGATATACGGGAGAAATCTTGGAGGCAGTTGTGTGAGGAATGAATAAGTGTGGAGGAGAGTAGGGGGTCTTGGGAGGATCGAAGATTATGTGAGGGAAGATAGTGGGAGATTAGTTCAGAGATATAGGGAGGGGACAGGTTGTGCATGGCTTTGTAGATCAGTGTTAGTAGTTTGAACTGGATTCATTGGGGAATTGGGAGCCAGTGGAGGGATTTGCAGAGGGGAGAAATGGGAGGAGAGAGGTGGATTAGCTGGGCAGCAGAGTTGAGGACAAACTGGAATGGTGCAAGAGAGTTAGCTGGGAGGCCACAGAGGAGGGTGTTGCAGTAATCGAGACGGGAGATGATGAGGTCATGCACAAGAGTTTTAGTAGATTGTGGGCTGGGGAAGGGACGGATTCTGCCAATATTTTTGAGTTGGAGGCGACAAGAGCTGGCAAGAGTTTGGACATGTGTTTTGAACGACAGGGCAGAGTTGAGAGTTACCCCGAGGCAGCGGATTTTAGGTGCGGAAGAGAGCGTGATGGTGTTTACCATAATAGATAGATCAGGTAGAGGGGATACGTGAGATGGGGGAAAGATGATGAGTTCGGTTTTGCCTACATTGAGTTTTAGGAAGCGAGAGTTGAAGAAGGAGAATATGGCTGATAGACGCTCCGGGATTCTGGACAGCAAGGAGGTGACATCTGGGCCAGAGAGGTAGATCTGAGAGTCATCTGCATACAGGTGGTACTGGAAGCCATAGGACTTTATAAGTTGTCGTAGGCCAATGATATTGATGGAAAAAAGTAGGGGCCCTAGGACAGAGCCTTGAGGGACTCCAACAGAGAGAGGGCGGGATGAGGAGGTAGTGTGGGAGTGGGAAACGCTAAATGTGCGGTCACAAAAGTACGAGGCAATCCAGGACAGGGCAAGGCCTTTGATGCCAAGGGAAGAAAGAATCTGTAGCAGTAGGCAGTGGTCGACTGTGTCGAAAGCAGAGGACAGGTTGAGAAGGAGGAGGATGGGGAACTGTCTGTTAGCTTTGGCTGTAAGTCATTAGTAATTTTGGTCAGAGCTGTTTCGGTGGAGTGGTGGGGCGGAAGCCGGATTGGAGGTTGTCAAGGAGAGAGTTAGATAAGAGGTGGGAGGAAAGTTGAGCATGGACATGCTGCTCAAGGAGTTTGAAAGCAAACGGGAGCAGTGATATGGGGTGATAGCTGGGCATAGCAGTTGGGTCAAGGTTAGCTTTTTTGAGAATGGGTGTGATGCTGGCATGTTTGAAGGCACAGGGGAAGGTACCAGAATATAGCGATAGGTTGAAGAGATGGGTTAGGGCTGGAATGATCATGCTAGTGAGGTTGGGGAGCAGATGGGAAGGGATGGGGTAAAGTGCGCAGGTGGTGAGGTGTGATTTGGAAAGGAGGTAAGTTCTCCTTTAGTGATGTTTGAGACGGAAGTTATTAGGGAAGGGCAGAGGTCTGGTATATGGAGTGGTTGGGGTGGTGGAACAGTAAAGGTTTGCCTTGTTTGGTCGATCTTGTTTTTGAAGTAGGTGGCAAAGTCCTCAGAAGAGATGAGGGAAGTTGGAGGTGGCAGTGGTGGGCGGAGGAGAGAGTTAAATGTGCTGAACAGTTGTTTTGTGTTGTATGATAATGAAGATACAAGGTTAGTGAAATAGGTCTGTTTAGCAGAAGTGAGGGCTAGTTTGAAGGCAAGTGTAGCTTGTTTGAAAGCAGTGAAGTCGTCTGGCAGGCGTGTTTTTTTTTTTCCCTATGCTGCTCCGCAACCCTGGATGCTTGTTGGAGCTTTTGGTGAGGTTGTTATGCCAGAGTTGCTTATTGACTTGTCGCACTTTGCCATGCATTTGAGGGGCAACTGAGTCTATGGCTGATGTGAGGGTGGAGTTATAGAAAGAGGTGGCGCTGTCTGTGTCATGGAGTGAAGATATGGAGAACGGGTAGAAGAGAGTCTAAGAGTCTGTGAATGTCTAGGTGTGCAAGGTTTCTGTGAGGATGTGGTAGTGGCTGGACAAGGGGGGCAGGTGAGGAGGACAAGGATGAGAAGGTGAGTAGATGGTGATCAGATAGGGGGAAGGGAGAGGTTGTGAGATTAGATAAGGAACAGAGGCGGGTGAAGATGAGGTGTAGTGTATGTCTGTCTGTGTGGGTGTCTGTGGAGGACCACTGAGTAAGTCCAAAGGATGAGGTAAGGGCCAGGAGTTTGGAGGCTGCTAACTGGCGGGTGTCTGTAGGGATATTAAAGTCACCAATTATGGTGGTGTGGATGTCAGCAGACAGTAAAAAAGCCAGGTGGAGAATCTGGCAATGAAGGCAGTGGCTGAGCCCGGTGGTCAGTATATGACAGCCATTTGGAGTTTAGAGGGAGAGTAGATACGGAGGGAGGATAAGGGAGGGTGGGGGTTGGATAGGGTTAAAGTAGCAGTTTTTAGAAAGGGGGAAACCCACTCCTCTGCCATGTCTGTTGCCAGAGCAAGGAGTGTGAGTAAAGTGGAGGTCACCGTAAATCAGTGCAGCAGGGGAGGCCGTGTCAGGGGGCGTCAACCAGGTCTCAGTGAGGGCCAGGAAGAAAAGTTTGCGGGAAGTAAAGAGATCGTGGGTCACGTGGAGCTTGTTGCAGACAGAATGGGCATTCCAAAGTGCCCCAAAGAGAGGAAGCAGGGTGGTGGGGGTCAGTGGCACAGATTTTAAGTGTGAGGGGTTGCGGTAGTTTCTCTTACTGTGAGAAGGATGGGGGTGAGGATTAGTGGGATGTATGAGGCGGGGGGGCAGGATTGGGGGATATGTCGCCAGCATTGAGAATGAGAAGAGAAATGGAAAGCAGGTGGGTGAAGGAGAGCAATCAGCTTATATTATACTAGATGGTGGCCGATTCTAATGCACCGGGTATTCTAGAATATGAATATAGTGGTTTAAATCCCGTGCCAGTATCGCTGATTGGTCGTGGCCGGCTGGGCGCGAGCAATCAGTGAAGCGTGGTTCAAATCCCGTGCCAATTCGTGGCCGGACTGCGCCTGTTGCTGATTGGTCGTGGGCAGCTGGCGCAACCAATCAGCAGCGCGGGATTTCCATTACATTTTAGTAGGTGAGGTCTGAAGTTAAAGAGCAGGTCTGCGGATGAAGCGAGGGGGGAGAGAGGGGGAGATAGTTATTTGACTCAAGGGTGCAGGGGTTTGGGGTTAGCGAAGGAGAGTGAGGATTAGTGGAGCAAAAACAGTGAGGGCAAATGTGAGCATGGTTAAAGAGCAGGGGAAGACAAGAAGGCAAGTGAAATTAAAAGACAGGGATTAGTCTTACCGTCTGGCCAATTTCTGGACTATTTCTGGTATATTTCTGAAGATACACTTAAAAGATGTCACTTTAAATGATGTCACATCTGACTAAAGTCAGCTGCATTCAACTTATACCATTCAAGTTTACATAAAATGAAGCCAGGTGAGAGAGGGAGGAAGAGGAAGCAGGAGGACACTTCACAGCAGGGGACAATTTAGCAGATTGCAGTTAATGCAACATTTGACTACCATCAAAGCTGAAGCAAAGGATAGAGTGAGGTGGATTGATAGTGCTAGGTGTGAAGAGCATAGATATATCAATCTGCATTCAGTAAATTTGGAGTATGACACATGGAATTAAAGTCAGGGAAAAAGTAGCAGTGTACCAGGCAGAACAGAGGGAGAGAAGTGCATGGGATTCAGGGGTGCAGTGGGTATTCCAGATTAGGAGACAGTTCAGACGTACCTGTGGATGGAAGCAGATGGATCAGGGCATGACAGCATGAAGGAGAATATACCATGGGTTACCATTGTGTATATTTCTGATGATACACTTAAAAAGATGTCACTTTAAATGATGTCACATGTGCGTTTTCCTTGTCTTACCATGATACTTTTTCACTAATCTCATAGGTATCTAGGCTTGGGGTAAAGGTTTTTATTTTTTCATGCTTCTGAAAAGGTTAAAGGGACACTGTCACCTGGATTTGGAGGGAACAATCTTCAGCCATGGAGGCGGGGTTTTGGGGTTTTTGATTCACCCTTTCCTTACCCGCTGGCTGCATGCTGGCTGCAATATTGGATTGAAGTTCATTCTCTGTCCTCCGTAGTACATGCCTGCACAAGGCAATCTTGCACAGCGCAGGCGTGTACTATGGAGGACAGAGAATGAACTTTAATCCAATATTGCAGCCAGCATGCAGCCAGCGGGTAAGGAAAGGGTGAATCAAACACCCGAAAACCCCGCCTCCATGGTTGAAGATTGTTCCCTCCAAATCAAGGTGACAGTGTCCCTTTAAGTAAGAGGGGCGAGGGTTCTGCTGCACATAGTTGTCTCAAGGCCATAAACAAAATAGTGAGAAGGATAAGGGGGCATGGCTGGTCTCTTTGAACACATACTAGATTTTTTTAATGAATTTCTTATTTTGTCATTTTAAATATCATTTAAAGTGTTTGTCAACTTTATTTTTTTTACCAAATGTGTTGGGGACTTGATTTTGTGGCACTCAATAATTTATGAGTTTTACACATTCTCCTCCTTTCCTTGTTGGTACAGGCTTCCTCAGATGGCATAAAGCATCTGTCCTCAAAATGGGTACTTACAGAGGGGCATGTGACCATACTTGTCCATCACTGTCCTCCAATTAAAATGCACTGCACATGAGAACTGTTTTTCAATCCAAGGAGATTGATGGAAAGGTTTGGTAACATGCTACTCCATCAGCTACCAATTTGTGGAGCGATCTTCTGTGCGGTCTTTCGAGAACAGCGGCGCTAACTAGTGCAGGAGGATGACCTGTGATACTTATATATTGTGATACTTATATATTGATAAGTGCTTCAAAATCATGTCTCCACTCTCCAGCGCATCTGTTAAATAAATGTAAACAGGATAGCTCCTTTAAGAAGTAATTGCTGTATTTAATTGCTGTGTTCCTTTAAGAATGTTATCACAAACCTTGTCTTCAAGAATGTAACTCAAGCCATACAGGGCAAGAATATGGTGTGGACAACTTCACTTGACTCTGCATGTCCACTTTGACTTGATAGAAATAATTAGCCTATGGCTCACGTGGCCATTAAATGTCATGAAGAGAGCTATCAGGTAGAGGCCTCGCATTGAGGGGCAAAAAACTTCCAAGGTGTTCCCTTTAATATATTTTTTTTTTGCAGTCTGACTTTGTTTTTCTACAGTTAGAGGCTTTAGGTGTATGAATAAAGCTTGCATTTTAACATTTGTTGTGAGCTTATTAATATGCCGGCAAGGGTCTTGCAGGACAGCACGTGGATTAGCAAGGACCAGGACAGCAGTGTATGCAGGAAGGCAGACAGAAAAGCATAGCAGGAAGCACCAGAAGCAGCAGAGCCAGGTGTGCAGATACACATGGGAAAAGTATTTTTAGCTGCAATCTGGTAACTTGTTTGCAGAGATGCATTTACGCACAAGAACAGAAAAAATGTAAGCCCTGATACTAGAGCTGTGATATGTAAAAGACACACTAAAGAATTATATAACTGTATTATGTTTTATGGACATACACTACCGTTCAAAAGTTTATTGTCACCCAGACAATTTTGTGTTTTCCATGAGAACTCATACTTTTAGTAATCAAATGAGTTGTCATTCTAGCAGTTAATTTGCCTGGGTAATCTGGAGAAATGTCACCCCATGCTTCCAGAAGCCCCTCCCACAAGTTGGTTTGGCTTGATGGGCACTTTTTGTGTGCCATGTGGTCAAGCTGCTCCCACAACAGCTCAATGGGGTTGAGATCTGGTGACTGCGCTGGCCACTCCATTACAGATAGAATACCAGCTGCCTGCTTCTTCCCTAAATAGTTCTTGCATAATTTGGAGGTGTGCTTTGGGTCACTGTCCTGTTGTAGGATTGGCTCCAATCAAGCACTGTCCACTGGGTATGGCATGGCGTTGCAAAATGGAGTGATAGCCTTCCTTATTCAATATCCCTTTTACCTTGTACAAATCTCCCACTTTACCAGCACCAAAGCAACCCCAGACCATCACATCACCTCCACCATGCTTGACAGATAGCATCAGGCACTCTTCCAGCATCTTTTCAGTTGTTCTGCGTCTCACAAATGTTCTTCTGTGTGATCCAAACACCTCAAACTTGGATTCGTCTGTCCATAACACTTTTTTTCCAAGCTTCCTCTGTCCAATGTCTGTGTTCTTTTGCCCACATTAATCTTTTCCTTTTATTAGCCAGTCTCAGATATGGCTTTTTCTTTGCCACTCTACCCTGAAGGCCAGCATCACGGAGTCGCCTTTTCACTGTAGACTTGACACTGGCGTTTTGCGTGTACTATTTAATGAAGCTGCCAGTTGAGGACCTGTGAGGCGTCGGTTTCTCAAACTACAGACTCTAATGCACTTGTCTTGTTGCTCAGTTGTGCAGCGGGGCCTCCCACTTCTCTTTCTACTCTGGTTAGAGCCTGTTTGTGCTCTGCTCTGAAGGGAGTAGTACACACCATTGTAGGAAATCTTCAGTTTCTTGGCAAGTTCTCACATGGAATGGCCTTCATTTCTAAGAACAAGAATAGACTGTCGAGTTTCACATGAAAGTTTTTTTTTTTCTGGCCATTTTGAGAGTTTAATGGAACCAACAAATGTACTGCTCCAGATTCTCAACTAGCTGAAAGGAAGGTCAGGTTTATAGGTTCTCTAATCACCCAAACTGTTATAAGCTGTGCTAACATACTTGCACAAGGGTTTTCAAGGGTATTCTAACCATCCATTAGCCTTCTTATACAGTTAGCAAACACAAAGTACCATAAGAACAATGGAGTGATGGTTGTTGGAAATAGGCTTCTATACACCTACAGTATAAAGATATTGCATTACAAATCAGACGTTTGCAGCTAGAATAGTCATTTACCACATTAACAATGTATAGAGTGTATTACTGAATCATTTAATGTTAGCTTCATTAGAAAGAGCTGTGCTTTTCTTTCAAAAATAAGGAAATTTCTAAGTGACCCTAAACTTTTGAATAGTAGTGTATATATGCTATTTTTGTAGCCCAATTGTTGGCCAAAAAAGCTATCCACAGAGCAGACAAAGAAGGTACAAATAATTCCAACATGACTGACTACTAAGCCAGTATCTGCTGGGTGTCACAGGTCACAATTCTTCGTGCAATGTTCCTGCACAACTATTGACTAAGCCAGGTAAAATGATCTTCTTCTTTCTAATGTCTACAGCTGATTTGAATTAAACCAAGGGAATTATTTTATTAACCAATGTGGTGCTTATATTGTGTCTAATACAGTTGGAAGTTGAATACATGAGGCCAGCTTCCAAAGGACAAAGGTGCTGGTTGAAGGCCGTCAATAAATTTTATTGCATACTTAAAAAAGATAATGTGGGAATTCCCTTTTATCTCAAGGTTTTACAGATATTATATTATAGAGGACTTTGCATTTATGATTTTATTGATTAAAATAATTGCATGAATATGTTCTGTGTTATTGTATTACAACGGAGGAATAGGCTGTTGTCTTTAATTCTGCTATAACAGCAAATGTCCTTTTTATACAATTATATAGTTCTGTCGCCACGTAATAAACAGCAGTTGCTGTACTGTAATAATCACTAGCTGCTGGAAGCTCGGAAGCAAATATAAGCAGTTTATGACAGCTGACACTGCTGCATAGGCTGCTTAACATGATATTTGCTGTAGTAAATAACAACTGATAATCTATGTTATTAGGCAAAGAGAGGACACTACCTCTGCCACCCTATTGCTCTCCCATGTTATTATTATTATTTATATAGCACCATTAATTCCATGGTGCTGTACATGAGAAAGTTGTTACATACAGGGTTATAGATATCATTTGCAGTACACAAATTTACAATGACAGACTGGTACAGAGGGGAGAGGACCCTGTCCATGCGGACTTACATTCTACAGAATGTTACTACAGCACTTGGAGTCTAAAAATGGCCTCATGGGCTGGCATCTTAATTCACCTATTATAATCTGCCATTGGTATGGCTTAATAGGATGCCTATTAATGTTACACAAACAAGCATAATAGTAACATAGTAACATAGTTAGTAAGGCCGAAAAAAGACATTTGTCCATCCAGTTCAGCCTATATTCCATCATAATAAATACCCAGATCTACGTCCTTCTACAGAACCTAATAATTGTATGATACAATATTGTTCTGCTCCAGGAAGACATCCAGGCCTCTCTTGAACCCCTCGACTGAGTTCGCCATCACCACCTCCTCAGGCAAGCAATTCCAGATTCTCACTGCCCTAACAGTAAAGAATCCTCTTCTATGTTGGTGGAAAAACCTTCTCTCCTCCAGACGCAAAGAATGCCCCCTTGTGCCCGTCACCTTCCTTGGTATAAACAGATCCTCAGCGAGATATTTGTACTGTCCCCTTATATACTTATACATGGTTATTAGATCGCCCCTCAGTCGTCTTTTTTCTAGACTAAATAATCCTAATTTCGCTAATCTATCTGGGTATTGTAGTTCTCCCATCCCCTTTATTAATTTTGTTGCCCTCCTTTGTACTCTCTCTAGTTCCATTATATCCTTCCTGAGCACCGGTGCCCAAAACTGGACACAGTACTCCATGTGCGGTCTAACTAGGGATTTGTACAGAGGCAGTATAATGCTCTCATCATGTGTAGAAGTATTGTAGAATATTATAAACGATCAGAAGATTGCATGGTCAGGTCCCAATAGCGGGACTAAAAGTTTTCATAATGGTTTACAAATATTAAAAAATAATCTGAAAACGCTTCTTGTTCTCCATTAAATATGCCTAAAAGGATATATCCAGCACTTTACAATAAACTAAAAATTTATCTATGCACTAACAGGCAGGTAGTTGCTACTTATCTGCCTGTTGTGTCTGGCGCCGTTCTTCTCCGGCACAGAGTGGTCACAGACCATTCTTGCTGGGGATTCAGATGCCTCTTTGTAGCGGAGTCTTCTTTTCTGGTCCGCTCTGTAGATGGGGTGGGAATTCCGAGGTCATTCTGATTGACATCCGGATCCCTGTTGCCTAACTGGGGGAGCCAGCTGTCAATCAGAATGACCTCAGAAGTCCTGCCTCAGCGTGTCAGCAGATACAGTGGAATCCCCACGGAGCAATCTGTGACAGCTCTGTGCCGGGGAAGAATTGTGCCATGCACAGTAGGCAGGTAAGTTGACATTACTTGCCTGATGGTGCTTAGGTACATTTTTTTGTTTTTGTAAAGTCCCGGATACTCCTGTTAATATGTCAAAAATGACCAAGAAAAAAAGTGCACAAAAGAAAACAAAAAGCTGTAAAAATGGTACCATATACAGTTGTGGGAAAAAGTGTTTGCCCCCTTCCTGATTTCCTATTCTTTTGCATGTTTGTCACATTTAAATGTTCCAGATCATCAAATACCTTTGCAGAAGTGGCCGGCCAGCCAAAAATATCCCAAGAGCACAGGGACGACTCATCCAAGAGGTCACAAAAGACCCCACAACAACATCCAAAGAACTGCAAGCCTCACTTGCCTCAGTTAGGGTCAGTGTTAATGACTCCACCATAAGAAAGAGACTGAGCAAAAATGGCCTCCTTGGCAGAGTTCCAAGATGAAAACCACTGTTGAGCAATAAAAACATAAAGGCTCGTCTAAAATTTGCCAGAAAACATCTTGATGATCCCCAAGACTTTTGGAAGAATACTCTGTAGACTGATAACACAAAGACAACTTTTTGGATGATGCATGTGCCTTTACATCTGGCGTAACAGAAACACAGAATTTCAGTAAAGAAACATCATACCAACAGTAAAATGTGGTGGTGGTAATGTGATGGTCTGGGGCTGTGTGATAAATATGCAAAAGAATATGAAATCAGGAAGGGGTGAACACTTTTTCCCACAATATGTCCTACATTATCTATATTCCACAATATTATGTGTACTGAGGAAAGCATCCAGCCCTTTTTTAAATGATGTTATAGTGTCTCCCAGTACTACATCTTGTGATCATGCATTTCACAGTCTGACTGCTCGGAATCCCTATTTTTCTCTCCAGTAAAATAATGACACTAAGGGTACCGTCACACACTGCCATTTCGATCGCTACGACGGTACGATTCGTGACGTTCCAGCGATATCATTACGATATCGCTGTGTCTGACACGCAGCAGCGATCAGGGATCCTGCTGAGAATCGTACGTCGTAGCAGATCGTTTGGAACTTTCTTTCGTCGCTGGATCTCCCGCTGTCATCGCTAGATCGGTGTGTGTGACGTTCGCTTGTAACCAGGGTAAACATCAAGTTACTAAGCGCAGGGCCGCGCTTAGTAACCCGATGTTTACCCTGGTTACAAGCGTAAAACTAAAAAAAAACAAACAGCACATACTTACATTCTGGTGTCCGTCAGGTCCCTTGCCGTCTGCTTCCCGCACTCAGTGACTGCCGGCCATAAAGTGAAAGCAGAGCACAGCGGTGATGTCACCGCTGTGCTTTCACTTTCACCTTACGGCCGGCAGTCACTGAGTGCGGGAAGCAGGCGGCAAGGGACCTGACGGACACCAGAATGTAAGTATGTGCTGTTTGTTTTTTTTTACGCTGGTAACCAGGGTAAACATCGGGTTACTAAGCGCGGTCCTGCGCTTAGTAACCCGATGTTTACCCTGGTTACCCGGGGACCTCGGCATAGTTGGTCGCTGGAGAGCTGTCTGTGTGACAGCTCCCCAGCGACCACACTACGATTTACCTACGATCACGGCCAGGTCGTATCGCTGGTCGTGATCGTAGGTAAATCGTATAGTGTGACGGTACCCTTAAGCTCAACTCTGGTGCTGGTGCCGTCCCAATGGGCGGCACTGACTTTCCCAGGGCTGGGGTGACAGTTTTATCTCACATGACTCTTGTGGCTTATCAGCACTTGCCTTCACTCTATTCTCTTTAGGACAAATGAAGACATCCAGAGGAAGTGAGTGCGAGGACTTGGGGCTCACGTGACATTTTTGTCTCATAGAATCCCTGCGGTCTATCAGCTCTGGCATCACTATACTCTCCTACGGACATAATTGACATCTGGAGGGGGTGAGAGCAGCCACAGCTCTAACTTCCTCTGGATGTCTTGATTTGCACTAAAGAGAGGACAATGAATGCAGCGCTGATTTGCTGCAGGGATCGCGTGACATAACAATGGCACATAACCCCCAAGAGAATCAGTGCTGACACTGCTGGAGTGGCGTCAGCACAGAAGGTGAGTATAAGTGTTATTATTTTATTGGGGGCAAACAGAGATTCTGAAGGCGTAGTCCAAGTAGTATAACACTTTTGTACTCCAACAAGCCTGTTCCTCAAGACTTATGTGCAATGATAGTCTTAATAAACACTACAAGAAATTCCTATATTGAGCCCAAGCCGAACCAGATCGTCCGGGACCTGATATATAAAGATTAGGCAATCTTTGATAATGTAAGTACTAACAAATCTAAATATAATTATTTTGTATCTGGAAAGCCCCTTACAAGAGAGTGAATTTTTGCTGGTGCCGACAGAGTCACTAAATACATTGTCTAGGCTTTGGGGTCTGGCACTGACACTAGAAATATCAGGAGTGCTTATATTCGGAATGATGATGAGCCACTCCTGATGGCCTATGAATTGTGCTGCTTCTTGCTTGGCTTTCTAGCCTTTCATACCACTGGTAATTCAGAATTCAGTTATGAATGTATGTTTTTGTTACACGTGAATAGAGAGTAATTTAGCTGCAATGTAAAGGCAATGATTTACTGTGAGATAAGAGTCTTACTCTATAGATATAAATTATTTTTCCTGCTGTGTTTTATCAGGTCATAAAATATATTCTTCAACTTTATTCTCTTTCTTTACACAGTAGTTTAAGTCCAGATTTGGCCCAGGAACTAGGGGGCAGTGGAGTTAATAGTTTTCAGTATTCTGCTTATTAGTAGGGTTGAGCGAAACGGATCGGCCAATTTCATAAGTCGCCGACTTTCAGCAAAGTCAGATTTCATGAAACCCGACCTGATCCCAGTGTGGGATCGGCCATGCGGTACGCGATCTTCGCGCCAAAGTCGCGTTTCATATGACGTGTTCAGCGCCATTTCTCAGCCAATGAAGGTGGACGCAGAGTGTGGGCAGCGTGATGACATAGGTCTCAGTCCCCACCATCTTAGAGAAGGGCATTACAGTGATTGGCTTGCTTTCTGCGGCGTCACAGGGGCTATAAAGGGGCGTGCACGCCGACCGCCATCTTACTTCTGCCGATCTTAGCATAGGGAGAGGTTGCTGTAGCTTCGTCTGAAGCAGGGATATTGTTAGGGAGGAAAGCTTAACCCCCAAACCGCTTGTGCTGTAGCGATTTCCACTATCCAACACCACCTTTTCTTTGCAGGGACAGTGGAGGCTAGATTTCTGTGCATCAGCTCTGTAGCTTATAAGGCTCCATGATAGCTGCATTGCTGTTTGCATGCTGCTGTGCAAACCAACTGCTTTTTTCAAAGCAAAAATCCTGTTGCTCTTTTCTGCACAGTTCTTTTGTTTCTTTGTCCACACTCTTGTGTGCAGCATTTTTTTTTATTGCTGCCATACTTGTCCTTTGATCATTGTAGGGAGATTGAAATTCTACTACAGCCCTTGTATTTTTTGATATATCTGCCAACCACTTTCTGCCACTCAAACTGTGTAGTGTAATACAGTGGGCCTGATTTTTTCCTGTATTCTCCCACACATAAAAAAGGGAGATTTGTATTGCCACTGAGTGCATCTGTGTCAGTCCTGTTTGTGGCATATCTGTCAGCCACTTTCTGCCACTCAAACTGTGTAGTGTAATACAGTGGGCCTGATTTTTTCCTGCATTCTCCCACACATAAAAAAGGGAGGTTTATATTGCCACTGAGTGCATCTGCGTCAGTCCTGTTTGTGGCATATCTGTCATCCACTTTCTGCCACAGAAACTGTGTAGTATAATACAGTGGACCTGATTTTTTCCTACATTCTCCCACACATAAAAAAGGGAGATTTATATTGCCACTAAGTGCATCTGTGTGAGTCCTGTTTGTGGCATATCTGTCAGCCACTTTCTGACACAGAAACTGTGTAGTGTAATACAGTGGGCCTGATTTTCCCTGCAGTCTCACACACCTATAAAGGGAGATTTAAACTCACAACAAGTTTACGTACACCTTCTAACTGGTTTTGCAGTACCATATAACGTTTGTTAGTTTGGTTACATTTTTCCAAGAATGAGGAAGTCTGGGGGAAGAGGTCGTGGCCGTGGGCGGTCATTGCCAGCTGGTAATGATGGTAGTGGTGGTGGAGCATCAGGCGGTCGTGGGAAAAGCAATATAGCACCTAAGTCTCGAGTTGTTGAGCCAGTGTCATCGTCTGGCTACACAAGGCCTCAAACGCTCCCTTTTCTGGGAGTAGGAAAACCGCTTTTAAAGCAGGAGCAGCAGGAACAAGTTTTGGCTTTCCTTGCTGACTCTGCCTCTAGCTCTTTCGCCTCCTCTTCGGAAAGTGCAAAATTTAAAAGAAGCGCGTCGTCAGTGGATGCTCCCGGTCAGGAACAAGTTGCTTCCTTGTGTCCTTCACCCAGAACAACAGAGAAGGATGCATCAGGCGACACAACAGGTTACTCCATGGAGCTCTTTACACATACCGTGCCTGGGTTAGAAAGGGAAATTGTTAACAGGCAATGCCCATTACAAGATGAATCGGACATGGAGTGCACAGATGCACGGCCACAGCTAGATTATTATGCTGTTCCATTGACTCAGATCACAACATTGCCCTCGCAGTGTACTGATCCAGAATCTGACCCTGATGAGACTATCGTGCCCCGTCCCGAACGCTATAGCACCGGCTTACACGGTGACACAGAGGAAGGTGCACAGGACATAGAAGAGGAGGTGATAGATGACCCAGTTGTTGACCCCGTTTGGCAGCCATTGGGGGAACAGGGTGCCAGTGGCAGCAGCTCTGAAGCGGAGGAGGAGGAGCCGCAGCAGGCATCAACATCGCAACAGCTTTCATCTGGCAGGCCCGTATCTGGCCAAAAACGTGTGTCAAAACCAAAAACAGTTGTAGGACAGCGTGGCCATCTGGTTAAAGTAGCTCAGTGTGCAATGCCTGAAAAGGTATTCGATAGTAGGAAGAGTGAAGTCCGGCTATTTTTTAACCAAGATCCGAATGATCGGTGCAAAGTGATCTGTAAGAAATGCTCAAGGACCTTTAGCAGAGGTCAGAATGTAAAAAAATTAAATACAAGTTGCATGCATAGACATTTAACCACCATGCACTTGCAAGCCTGGACTAACTACCAAACGTCCCGTAAAGTTGTTGCACCCGCTCACAATGAAGCTAGTCAGCAACGCTACATTCCTTCCCTCACTGTAAGCCCACCGTTTACCACACCACCTGCAGTAAATGTGGAGGTTTCGTCGCAAGGCCAAAGCAGTCAGGGAATCACCAGGTTCTTGGTAGGAAACACTGTATGTAGGCCAACAGCAAGAATACCATCACCAACTCTCTCTCAGTCTGCCATGTCCACCACCACCCCCGCTAGTTCCACCATATGCAGCTCCAGTCCAGCTCACCCTACAAGATACTCTCCTTAGGAAAAGGATGTACTCATCCTCTCATCCGCGTACACAGGGTTTGAACGCCCACATTGCTAGACTAATCTCGTTAGAGATGATGCCCTACCGGTTGGTTGAAAGCAAAGCTTTCAAAGCCCTGATGGCCTACGCAGTACCACGCTATGACCTACCCAGTTGACACTTCTTTGCGAGAAAAGCCATCCCAGCCCTCCACCAGCATGTCAAAGACCGCATTGTCCATGCACTCAGGCAATCAGTCAGTAGAAAGGTGCACCTCACAACAGTTGCATGGACCAGTAGGCATGGTCAGGGACGTTACGTGTCTATCACGGCGCACTGGGTTAATGTGGTGGATGCAGGGTACACAGGGGACAGCCATAGTGGCACAGTTCTGCCTAGCCCACGGTCTAGGAAACAGTTGGCTGTAGGCATTTGCCCCTCCTCCTCCTCCAGAAGCGAAAGCTCGTCCACAGAGCGCAGTCACACGACCACTCCATCCGCAGCTGCCACTGTTGCACACGAGGTGTCCCATTATGGAACAGCTTGTGGGAAGCATCAGCAGGCTGTGTTGGAAATGAAGTGTTTGGGCAACAACAGACACACCGCGGAAGTTCTGTCCGAGTTCTTGCAGCAAGAAACTAAGTCATGGCTGGGCAGTGTACATCTTGAGGCAGGCAAGGTAGTCAGTGATAACGGAAGGAATTTTATGGCTGCCATAGCCCTTTCACAACTGAAACACATTCCTTGCCTGGCTCACACCTTGAACCTGGTGGTCCAGTGCTTCCTGAAAAGTTATACGGGGTTACCCGCCCTGCTCCTGAAGGTGTGAAGACTTTGCACGCACATCCGCCGTTCGCCCGTACACTCCAGCCGTATGCAGAACCATCAGCGATCTTTGAATCTTCCCCAGCACCGCCTAATAATCGAAGTTGCAACAAGGTGGAACTCCACACTGCACATGCTTCAGAGGCTGTGCGAACAGAGGCGTGCTGTTATGTATTTGTGGGAGGATACACATACATGGGCAGACAGTTGGATGGCAGACATGGAGTTGTCAGGTGTGCAGTGGTCGAAGCTACAAGATCTGTGTCAAGTCCTTCAGTGTTTTGAGGAATGCACATGCCTGGTTAGTGCAGACGACGCCATCATAAGCATGAGCATCCCCCTAATGCGTCTGCTGATGCAAAGTTTGATGCACATAAAGGAGCAGGCGTCTGCAGCCAAGGACGAGGGTAGCCTTGATGACAGTCAGCCACTGTCTGCTCAGGGAAGTCTCCTGGACGAGGTGGCGGATGAAGAGGAGGAGGACGAGGAGGATGATGGGGATGAATATTTATGGGAGGAGGAATCGTCTCAGGGGGCAATAGAAACTGGTGGCGTTGCAAGGTCAGGTACAGGGTTTTTGAGGGAGACAAGTGATGTTGATTTGCCAGAAAGTGCTCCTCAACCCAGCACAAGCAGTGAATTGACACCTGGAACATTGGCCCACATGGCGGATTATGCCTTGCTTATCCTAAAAAGGGACCCCCGCATTATCAAAATGATGACCGATGACGATTACTGGTTGGCCTGCCTCCTGGATCCACGCTATAAAGGGAAATTGCAAAATATCATGCCACATGAGAACCTTGAGCAAATATTGGCTACCAAACAAGAGCAACTCTTGTAGACCGTTTGGTTCAGGCATTCCCAGCACACAGCTGCGGTGATGGTTCTCACACGAGCTGCAAGGGGCAACATGCTAAAAACAATGCAATACCACACGGATCAAAATACAGAAAAATTATACAAAAGCGTGGGAATATTAAAATATGGCTTTATTATTAGAAATACCGATGATTACATAATCAAAAAAAATTTTCTTTTAAAAACAAACAATTTCGCGCAATAACAGGATAATAGAGCTGTATATATATTCCAGCAGTATCACCTCCACAATACCAGGATTTTACTAATATAAGCTGTACAAAAAACGATTTAATAGGTGCAAAAGCAAAAGGAACCAAATAGTGCAAAATTATATAAGTGTATAAAATATATATATTAATGTGCAAATGTACCCATATATATGGCGACATAAAGTGACCTAGTGCATAAAAATAAATAACTGATTTTAATATCTCATGCACAAAGTGCACAAAAAATAAATAATTATTGCACAAATGTAACCATATCTCACAAAAATGTGACCAAGTGCTAAAAAAAAAGCGGATAGCTGACTTTGATATATAACACAAAAATATAAGGTGCACCAGTGAAAAAACCTGCCACGGGGTTAAGGGTAATGTGCCGGCACCTGCCAAAACTTAATAATAAAGTGCACAAAAATGAAATGCTAGGTGAAATCCCAAGAAACAATGAAAACCCTATATTAAGGGTCACCAATCTAACCCAAGAAGAGGTGCGAAACCGGCTAAATAAGATTAAAATAGATAAATCTCCGGGTCCGGATGGCATACACCCACGAGTACTAAGAGAACTAAGTAATGTAATAGATAAACCATTATTTCTTATTTTTAGGGACTCTATAGCGACAGGGTCTGTTCTGCAGGACTGGCGCATAGCAAATGTGGTGCCAATATTCAAAAAGGGCTCTAAAAGTGAACCTGGAAATTATAGGCCAGTAAGTCTAACCTCTATTGTTGGTAAAATATTTGAAGGGTTTCTGAGGGATGTTATTCTGGATTATCTCAATGAGAATAACTGTTTAACTCCATATCAGCATGGGTTTATGAGAAATCGCTCCTGTCAAACCAATCTAATCAGTTTTTATGAAGACGTAAGCTATAGGCTGGACCACGGTGAGTCATTGGACGTGGTATATCTCGATTTTTCCAAAGTGTTTGATACCGTGCCACACAAGAGGTTGGTACACAAAATGAGAATGCTTGGTCTGGGGGAAAATGTGTGTAAATGGGTTAGTAACTGGCTTAGTGATAGAAAGCAGAGGGTGGTTATAAATGGTATAGTCTCTAACTGGGTCTCTGTGACCAGTGGGGTACCGCAGGGGTCAGTATTGGGACCTGTTCTCTTCAACATATTCATTAATGATCTGGTAGAAGGTTTACACAGTAAAATATCGATATTTGCAGATGATACAAAACTATGTAAAGCAGTTAATACAAGAGAAGATAGTATTCTGCTACAGATGGATCTGGATAAGTTGGAAACTTGGGCTGAAAGGTGGCAGATGAGGTTTAACAATGATAAATGTAAGGTTATACACATGGGAAGAAGGAATCAATATCACCATTACACACTGAATGGGAAACCACTGGGTAAATCTGACAGGGAGAAGGACTTGGGGATCCTAGTTAATGATAAACTTACCTGTAGCAGCCAGTGCCAGGCAGCAGCTGCCAAGGCAAACAGGATCATGGGGTGCATTAAAAGAGGTCTGGATACACATGATGAGAGCATTATACTGCCTCTGTACAAATCCCTAGTTAGACCGCACATGGAGTACTGTGTCCAGTTTTGGGCACCGGTGCTCAGGAAGGATATAATGGAACTAGAGAGAGTACAAAGGAGGGCAACAAAATTAATAAAGGGGATGGGAGAACTACAATACCCAGATAGATTAGCGAAATTAGGATTATTTAGTCTAGAAAAAAGACGACTGAGGGGCGATCTAATAACCATGTATAAGTATATAAGGGGACAATACAAATATTTCGCTGAGGATCTGTTTATACCAAGGAAGGTGACGGGCACAAGGGGGCATTCTTTGCGTCTGGAGGAGAGAAGGTTTTTCCACCAACATAGAAGAGGATTCTTTACTGTTAGGGCAGTGAGAATCTGGAATTGCTTGCCTGAGGAGGTGGTGATGGCGAACTCAGTCGAGGGGTTCAAGAGAGGCCTGGATGTCTTCCTGGAGCAGAACAATATTGTATCATACAATTATTAGGTTCTGTAGAAGGAGGTAGATCTGGGGATTTATTATGATGGAATATAGGCTGAACTGGATGGACAAATGTCTTTTTTCGGCCTTACTAACTATGTTACTATGTTACTATGTTACAAGTGCAAAAAACTACCACAGGGTTAAAGGTAATGGCGCCTGCCAAAATTGTATATCCAAACGTGCGGTAGTACAGCAAAAAATGAAGTTTTTCATATACCTGGGGGGGGCTGAATCCTGTGCCTGCGCGCACCCGACGCGCGTTTCGGAAAGTATCTTATCCTTTGTCAGGGGGCGATGAAAAACTTTATTTCCTTTGCAGTGGTTTCCACTGCAGCCTTGCACAGCGCACCCTGGTGGTTGGCTATTTCTTACTTTTATACATTAAAGTTTTCTTTATATTGAGATATGATGTTACAGATTTTTAACCAATTGTGGGTACACTGTGATATATATTTAAGGGGCAACATGGCAGAGGTGTTAGAGGTGCACAAATCAGAAGTGGCATTGGACAGAGGGGTTTTATGACCAGGTTGTGGAGTGATTTCGCAATGACCGCAGACACGACAGGTACTGCAGCATCAATTCAAAGTGACGGGAGATAACATTTGTCCAGTATGGTTACTAACTATTTTTCCTCCCTTATCGATGTTCTCCCCCACAAGTCATTCCCATTTGATTACTGGGCATCCAAAATAGACACCTGGCCTGAATTGGCAGAATATGCATTGCAGGAGCTTGCTTGCCCAGCAGCTAGTGTGCTATCAGAAAGAGTATTCAGTGCTGCTGGGTCAATACTGACCGAAAAAAGGAGTCATCTGGCTACCCAAAATGTTGATTATCTAATCTTCATTAAAATGAACCAATCATGGATTTCTAATTTTTTTGTTCCACCTTTCCCTGCTGACACCTAGCTTTCCTGTAAAAAGGTCTTGCTTTTGGACTGGTCTTACTGACTGCTTCAATTTCTCCATTTGCAGCTGCTGTATGTCCAGCATACGCCATTTTTACACCTCCCTAAATGGGCTGACTCCGCCCATGGGGCCGTGGTCACCACTTGGCGCAAGCACCCGTGCGAGTGCCGTTTGGCTGAAGAGGTGGGTGTGCCCACTTCTGGGCGACAGCACTGGCACAGGGTCCCTCATAGTACAATGAAGTGTCTGTGGCGGTGGTGGTGCGCACCCATCGTCAGACACTCCGTCGTAACATGAGGGGCCCTGGGCAAGTACCGCCGCCCACGAGAGAGTGTTCCCCCCTGGTTCAAACAGTACTCTACCACTTGCAAAATTATCTCTCACGGCTCCTCCACTGTTTAGTCTGTGCAGTTAAATCCTTCAATGGCACTGCCAATACTAATTTGTTGACATGTATGATGCTAGTAAAAATATTCAGGGGCCCTGTCCTACATTTACACCAGTTAATACTTTGCACCAAATACCACTGTCTGCAAGTCAGCAGAGGAGCCCACCCCTGTACCTAGGTATGCCACCTGTTTATTTGTGAAATTTTTTTTTGCCAGACATTAACCTCACTTTATTATTTTGGCCTACTAACTGTGTCAGACACTCCTTCCAATTGTCCTCTGCTGACAACACCAATGCTGCCTGTGTACCCTTGTATCCTATTTAAACCTGCATCGAGCCTATTTTTTTAATTTTAGGCCTACTAAGTCTGTGGTCCCTCCTTGCAATCGTCCTCCGCTGACCACACCAATGCTGCCTGTGTACCCCTGTAACCTATTTAAACCTGCATCAAGCCTACTTTTTATTTTAGGCCTACTAAGTCTGTCTGCGGTTCCTCCTTGCAATCGTCCTCAGCTGACCACACCAATGCTGCCTGTGTACCCATATAACCTATTTAAACCTGCATCGTGCCTACTATTTTAGGCCTACTAAGTATGTCTGCGGTCCCTCCTTGCAATCGTCCTCCGCTGACCACACCAATGCTGCCTGTGTACCCCTGTAACCTATTTAAACCTGCATCATGCCTCATTTTTTTAGTTTAGGCCTACTAAGTCTGTCTGCGGTCCCTCCTTGCAATCGTCCTCCGCTGACCACACCAATGCTGCCTGTGTACCCCTGTAACCTATTTAAACCTGCATCGAGCCTACTTTTTTTTATTTTAGGCCTACTAAGGCTACATTCACATTTGCATTCTGCCGGGCTGCGTCGGGCGCAGCCGCGGTGACGCATGCGCCATGCGCCCCTATATTTAACTTGGGGACGCATGGACATGCGTTTGCATGCGTTTTGCGATGCATGCGTTTTTTTGCCGCAAGCGTTAGGGCGCAGAGGACGCAGCAAGATGCATTTTTTTTGCATCCAAAATTCGGCAAAAAAGGACGCATGCGTCGCAAAACTGTGCGTTTTAGCATGCGTTTTTGTGCGTTTTTGTTTGCGTTGTGTCGCCGACGCAACATCGCACAATGCAAATGTGAACGTAGCCTAAGTCTGTCTGCGGTCCCTCCTTGCAATCGTCCTCCGCTGACCACACCAATGCTGCCCGTGTACACCTGTAACCTTTTTTAAACTGCATTGAGCTAACTTTTTAGTTTAAGGCCTACAACCTGTGTCTGTCTGCGCCACTCAATACAGCTGATATTTTTAATATGAAACTGCATTTGGGCTACTAGTTTGGTTGGGGCCTACTAACGGTGTCTGCCGCTCCTTGGTGTTGTCCTCCAAGGAAAAAAGCTGAGCTTCAATCTTCAGGCTTTCGGCCTATATCAGATATTTAACTGCATTTGGCCAACTAGTTTTGTTGGGGCCTACTAACGGTGTCTGCCGCTCCTAGGTGTTCTCCTGGTTTACCTTCCTGAACTTCAATCTTCAGGCTTTCGGCCTATATTTTTAATAATAAACTGCATTTGGCCTACTAGTTTGGTTGGGGCCTACTAACGGTGTCTGCCGCTCCTAGGTGTTCTCCTGGTTTAATTTCCTGAGCTTCTATCTTCAGGCTTTTGGCCTATATTTTTAATATTAAATTGCATTTGGCCTACTAGTTTGGTTGGGGCCTACTAAAGGTGTCTGCCGCTCCTTGGTGTTCTCCTGGTTTGTTTTCCTGAGCTTCGATCTTCAGGCTTTCGGCCTATATTTACAAATTGTTAACTGCATTTGGCCTACTAGTTTGGTTGGGCCTACTAACGGTGTCTGCCGCTCCTTGCTGTTCTCCTCCACTGAACAAAGCAGTGCTGCCTGTTTACTACTGTTACCAATTTTGAACTGCATTTAGCCTACTTACAGATTTGGGCCTACTCACTGTGTCAGCCTCTCATTACAGTTGTCCTCCACTGAACAAAGCAATGCCGCCTGGTTAGTCCTGTTACCAAATTTGAACTGCATTTAGCCCACTTTATTATTTGGGCCTATATCTGTGTTTCCTCCTCATCCTGCCCATTGCCCAGCCAGTGCTAGATAAGTCTGCTGGTACATTGACCCAGACCACTACATTCCCCTTGCACGCTACACAGCCAGAATCTAACCCTGCTGAAAGTCAGGTTCCCCTTCCCGCATACTATACCACCTTACACGGGGACAAAGAGGAAGGTGCAGATGAAAGTGCAGGTTCCTTCATCAGGTTGGGGGGTATACTTGTTGGCGATGTCACTGGCACAGGGCCCCTCATAGTACGCAAAAGTGTCGCTGCAGGTGGGAGGCACCCCTGCCGTGCAAACACACCCCCGCACTTTGAGGGGCCCTGTGACAGTGCCAATGCGAACGAGTGGGCCCCCCTTGCTTGCTCAGGATCACAGCACTTGCAAAATTGAAATACTTACCTCTCCCTGCTCCATCGCCGTGACATAGTCCACGTTTCCTGGGCCCACTAAAAACTTGAACCAGCCCTACCCCCCACAACTTTAGCCAAATGACCCCCAATTTCCAATGCCTTACTATTATTATAAGGTAAATTAAGATTCACAAGCTTCAGTAACAAGAATGGATGTTTTTTAAAATGGGGACTGTAGGTGTTTTCCTGACCTCCACTCACTGCCGACTATGCTTCCCCATTGACTTGCATTGGGTTTCGTGTTTCGGTCGATCCCCGACTTTTCGCGATAATCGGCCGATTTCACTCGACTCGACTTTTAAGATAGTCGAGTTTCGCGAAACCCGACTCGATCCTAAAAAAGTAAAAGTCGCTCAACCCTACTTATTAGTAATGGAGGTCAATACTTTTACAGTCACCATAACGTGTGTGATTCCCATATAAAGTGCATGTAAAAGTTTGTGCACCCCTGGTCAAAATCACTGGTAACTCCTTTACCCCCAAGGGTGGTTTGCATGTTAATGACCAGGCCAATTTTTACAATTCTGAACACTGTCCCTTTATGAGGTAATAACTCTGGAATGCTTCCATGGATCCCAGTGATTCTGACACTGTTTTCTCATGACATATTATACTTCAAGATAGTGGTAAAATGTATTTCATATGACTTGCAATTATTTGTGAAAAAAGAAATTTGCCGAAAATGTTGTACATTTTGCAATTTTCCAACTTTGAAGTTTCATGCCCTTAAATTACAGAGATATGTCACACAAAATGCTTAATAAGTAACATTTCCCACATGTCTACTTTACATCAGCACAATTTTGGAACCACATTTTTTTTTGTTAGGAAGTTATAAGGGTTAAAATTTGACCAACAATTTCTCATTTATACAACACCATTTTATTTAGGAACCACCTCACATTTCAAGTCACTTTGAGGGGTCTATATGATAGAAAATACCCAAAAGTGACATCATTCTAAAAACTGCACCCCTCAAGGTGTTCAAAACCACATTCAAGAAGTTTATTAACCCTTCAGGTGCTGCACAAGAATTTTTGGGATGTTTAAAAAAAAATCTACTGTATATCTTGGTACCGTGTTAACCAGTAGATAGAAAAATATTTAGAATTGAGAGTCCTCAGTGGTTGATACCTTTTAATGGCTAACTGAAAAGATGGTAACAAATTGCAAGCTTTCGAGACTACACAGGTCTCATCAGGCAAAGACTTAAAAGTAATTCTGAAGAATCACATATTTATGCACAACATAGCACAGAGAAAAAAAAATAAAAAAGGGGAAAACCATAGATAAGACAGGTGACATGAAGCAGAATTTACCATGAGTGATAAACAGTTATGGCCATAAATATTGGGCCAGCTCTTAGATAAGGAATGTTTTATTCTCCTCTGATTAGGGTCTCTGTTGTGATGACCCCTAATAGTCTGAGGGGCAAGTTCCTTAGTTGATGTATGCAAATTGCCTCTTCTGAGTTGATGTAAAAAGACATAAATCCGTGCGACACATTCATTCCTCCACTAAGGCTGTCAAAGGTCGTCATCAGTTTATATTCCCACACTCTTCTGTCTCTCTTAGATTTGAAGCTACCTTTTAAGACAAGTAATTTCATGTCCATAATGTTATGATTTAGGAGACAAAAATGTATTGCCACAGGTAGATCCACTCTTTCTACAGAAGACACAGAGCAAAAATTACAACAGTATTACAACAAACTACAGGCCCTGAACAAGAAAAGAAACTGCAGATTGTGCCTCAATTCAGGACTCTATGCAAACAGATACAAAACAAAGCCAAAACCTGACAACCTCGCCAACCACTCCATTCCAGACACAAAAGCATCTAACTGTGTTATTAATCTCTCACAGTGGCGTATCCAGGGGGGGTGCAGCCAGGGCATGTGCCCCGGCGCAGTCGACAGGGGGGCGCCAGCGGGCCGCCTGATGATGTGGCAGTCCAAGGAGGCTCCTCCACGATCACGGGTGGGACTGCACTTGTCCCGCAGCAGAGCCCCTCCACCGCAGAGAGCCGCAAACCACAACTACGGCTGCCGCTGCTCTGTGCGCACAGGACCTGTGATGAGGTCACAGGAGGGGAGGAGTCAGGAGTCACTCCGTGTAGTGCAGGACTCTGCTAGTTGTCATGGTGCTGGAGGAAGGTAAGCTTTTGTGTGGGGTCAGGAGTGGTTTGTGTGGATGTAGCAGAGCCGTGTGTGTACGAGGTGTACAGAGCGGAGCCGTATGTGCAAGGTTTATGGAGCGGAGCTGAGTGTGTACGAGGTGTACATAGCAGAACTGGGTGTGTGCAAGGTGTATGGAGCGGAGCCGTGTGTGTACGAGGTGCACGGAGCGGAACTGGGTGTGTACAAGGTGTATGGAGCGGAGTCATTTGTGTACGAGGTGTACGGAGTGGAGCCGTGTGTGTATGAGGTGTACAGAGCAGAGCTGGGTGTGTACGGAGTGGAGCCGTGTGTGTCTATGAGGTGTATGGAGCGGAGCTGGGTGTGTGCAAGGTGCATGGAGCAGAGCCGTGTGTGCAAGGTGTATGGAGCGGAGCTGGGTGTGTACAAGGTGTACATAGCAGAACTGGGTGTGTGCAAGGTTTATGGAGCGGAGTCGTGTGTGTACGAGGTGTACGGAGCGGAGCCGTGTGTATGAGGTGTACGGAGCAGAGCTGGGTGTGTACGGAGTGGAGCCGTGTGTGCAAGGTGTATGGAGCGGAGTCGTCTGTGTCTATGAGGTGTATGGAGCGGAGCTGGGTGTGTGCAAGGTGCATGGAGCGGAGCCGTATGTGTATGAGGTGTACAGATTGGAGCCGTGTGTGTACGAGGTGTACAGAGCAGAGCCGTGTGTGTACGATGTGTACAGAGCGGAGCCGAGTGTGTATGAGGTGTACAGAGCGGAGCCGTGTGTGTATGAGGTGTACGGAGTGCAGCTGTGTGTGCAAGATGTACGGAGCGGAATTGTGTGTGTCTATGAGGTGTATGAAGTGGAGCCGCATGTGTACGAGGTGTATGAAGCGGAGCCGCATGTGTACGAGGTGCACGGAGCAGAGCCGCGTGTGTACGAGGTATACAGAGCAGAGCCGCGTGTGTACGAGGTGTACGGAGCAGAGCTGCATGTGTACAAGCTGTACGGAGCAGAGCCGTGTGTGTACAAGGTATATGGAGTGGAGCCACGTGTATACGAGATGTGCGGAGTGGAACCGTATATGCAAGGTGTACAGAGCTCAGCCGCGTGTGTAGGAGTAACTAGGTGTGGCCATTATACTGTACGCAATATGTGTTTGTGTTTGTGTGTGCATGCGTAGCGCTGCGGGTGAATGTGCAGAGACATAAATGGTTTTGTGTGTGTGTGTACAGGGAAGAGAGGCGAGGGCAATGCTGGGGCTGATGGGGAGAGGGCAATAATTGGGATGGAGGGGGAGTAGAAAATGATGGATGTGGTGGAATGGGCAATGATGGAGGTGGCAATGATGGAGGTGGAATGGGCAATGATGGGGGTGGGGGGAGGAAATGATGGGGGTGGTGGAATGGGCAATGATGGGGGGGAGGCAATGATGGAGGTGGAAATTGGAATGGGCAATGATGGTGGTGGGGGAGAATGCAATGATGGTGGGGAGGAGGAAATCATGGAGGTGGTGGAAAGGGCAATAATGAGGGGGGGAGAAATGATGGAGGTGGTAGAATGGACAAGGATGGTGGTGGTGGAAAGCACACTGATGATATTGGAGGGGGAGAAAATGATGGAGGTGGTGGAATGGGCAAGTATGGTGATGGCAGCAGAAAGGACAATGATGATGGTGGTGGAAAGGGCAATGATGGGGGAAGAGAAAATGATGTATATGGTGGAAAAGTCAAAGGAGGAAATGATGGAGGTGGTGGAATGGGCAATGATGCGAGTGCTGGGGAAGGAGGAAATGATGGAGGTTGTGGAATGGGAAATTATGGAGTGGTGAGGGAGAAAGCAATGATAGTGGTGGTGGAGAAGGCAAAGATGGAGGTGGTGAAGAGAGCAATGATGGGGTGGGGTAGAGGAAATTAATGGGCATATATGAGAAAACTACTGGGGAATGAGGGGCATGTATGAGGAAACAGTATGGGGGAATGGGGGACATGTATGAGGAAACAGTACAGGAGAATGGGGGCATGTATGAGGAAACAGTACTGGGGAATGGGGGGCATATCTGAGGAAACAGTATGGGGGATGGGTGCAGACAGTATGAGGAGCGAACGGGTAAACGTATGTGGACATAGTATGAGTAGCGATGTGAAAAATGCATGTGTACAGAGTAAGGGGAGTAAGGGTGATGGGATGTGTGCAGACACAGTATGGGGAGTCAGGTGCACAGGCAGTATAGAAAGTGAGGGGGGAAATATATGAGGAGACAGTATGGTGAACAGGAGGGATGTGAGAGGAGACAGTATGAGAAGGGAGGGGAATAGTGTGAGGAGACAGTATGGGGGGGAGAAAAGTGAGTGGGCACAGAATAGAAACTGAGTAGTGGGTTCGTAGCATGGAGGACAGTGTAAGGGCACAGCCAGGAGTGACAGTATCCCAAGGAGGGGGGAGTGTGATGAGAGAGTACAGTATGTATACTGGGCCCTATAGGGGGGACACAGTGTGAAGAGGGGACAGGTATGGAAAGGAGAGGTCAGTGTGAAGAGCATGTACCATAAGAGGGACAATGTGGGGTCATATTTTGTGCAGACAATATACTGAGGGGCAGTTTTTTATTCAGGAGCATTATAATGACACATATCTTTAGGGGTATCGCATGGAGATTTTCTGCAAAAGAGCGGAGATGTAAGTCTGCAGAGACGAGCTGTGGATGAGAAAACTCATCATGGGGTCTGGACAAGATGAAGAATAGAAGGAGAACGGCTCCAGAGGTGACGTCATCTATCAGGTACCTGGATGTAAATGTTATTTGTGATACTAATTCTCATGTTTTTATTTATGTTAGGAGCATTAAAGGGGATGTCCAGGTTTGTAATGAGTCTGCAGTCATTCTTTGTGACTGCAGACTTCTGAGTTCTCAAGAGTGCCCTCTGCACACTGTCAGGATTCTCTCGTGCCGGTGATTTGCATACATGCCGTCACATGCTGACTAGACATGTGTGGCCTCAGTCAATGAAAATGAACTGAGCGAGGCCGGGCACGTCTAGTCGGAATGTGGTCAGAAGAATACAAATCACATACTTGTGCTGACATGACCGTCCACCGGCAAGGGAGAATACTAAAAGTGTGAAGTGCATTAGTTGTGAGAATTCAGAAGCCTGCGATGTCAGGATTCAGCTCTGCAGGTTCCAGTAGTCATCACATGGACACTTCACTCATATGTGATTTTCACACTTATGGTCCTGTGACAATGAGCTTCTCTTCCTGCTTCTCTCAGTTTTTCACTGAATATTGAGAGCATTATGGAGAGGAGCTCGTCAGTACATGACTAAGTGTGCAAATTGCATGTGTGCTGGGGGGCGCCAAAATGAATTCTTGCCCCGGGTGCCAGAATGTCATGATCCCAATGGCAGGGGATCACAAAAGGACAAGCACACAAAAAACAGAACAAGCTCTAGGGTGATGGAAACTGAGCTGACCGCGATCCTGAACCTAATTCACAACACTAGCAGTAGCCGGGGAACGTGCCTACGATGATTCTAGTCGTCTCGCGCCAGCCGAAGGACTAGCTTCCCCTATTAGAAGAAACAAAGACCTCTCTTGCCTCCAGAGAAACACCCCACAGAAATATCAGCCCCCCACATGTAATGACAGTGAAATGAGAGGAAAGCACATACGTAGTAAAGAAAACAGATTCAGCAAAATGAGGCCCGCTAAAACTAGATAGCAGAGGATACAAAAGTGAACTGCGCGGTCAGCGAAAAACCCTACAAAAAACCATCCTGAAATTACCTGAACTCATGTGCCAACTCATGGAACATGAGGAGTAATATCAGCCCACTAGAGCAACCAGCAACAAGGAATCACATAACTGCAAGCTGGACTAAAACAAAAATAAAGCAAAACGTGGAACAGGAAAATCAAAAACTTAGCTTGTCCTAAAGATTACTGAAGCGGAAAGCAGAGGTAACAAGACACACTGAT
Organism: Ranitomeya imitator; assembly: GCF_032444005.1. Taxonomy (NCBI): domain Eukaryota; kingdom Metazoa; phylum Chordata; class Amphibia; order Anura; family Dendrobatidae; genus Ranitomeya; species Ranitomeya imitator. Next base: position 435,887,075 of record NC_091287.1, on the reverse strand, counting down.
TACATTGATCGCCGGCGAGGAAATGACAAGAAAGCCAGGTTAAATAGGAAACTCCCATATCCTGATAGAACAGGTGGACACCAGAGACCACAGAGAACACAAGTCACCCAGTACCATCTGTAACCACCAGAGGGAGCCCAAAAACAGAATCCACAACAGTACCCCCCCCTTGAGGAGGGGTCACCGAACCCTCACGAGAACCACCAGGGCGACCAGGATGAGCCCTATGAAATGCACGGACCAAATCAGCAGCATGAACATCAGAGGCAACCACCCAAGAATTATCCTCCTGACCATAACCCTTCCACTTGACCAAATACTGAAGTTTCCGTCTGGAAACACGAGAATCCAAGATCTTCTCCACAACATACTCCAATTCTCCCTCCACCAGCACCGGAGCAGGAGGCTCAAGCGAAGGAACAACAGGTACCTCATACTTCCGCAACAACGACCGATGGAACACATTATGAATAGCAAACGATGCCGGGAGATCCAAACGAAACGACACAGGGTTAAGAATGTCCAAGATCCTATAGGGACCGATAAACCGAGGCTTGAACTTAGGAGAAGAGACCTTCATAGGAACAAAACGAGAAGACAACCACACCAAGTCCCCAACACGAAGTCGAGGACCCACGCGGCGACGGCGATTAGCAAACTGCTGAGCCCTCTCCTGGGACAACTTCAAATTGTCCACCACATGACTCCAAATCTGATGCAACCTATCCACCACTATGTCCACTCCAGGACAATCAGAAAGCTCCACCTGACCAGAGGAAAAACGAGGATGAAACCCCGAATTACAAAAGAAAGGAGAAACCAAGGTAGCAGAACTAGCCCAATTATTAAGGGCAAATTCGGCAAGCGGCAAAAAGGTAACCCAGTCATCTTGATCAGCAGAAACAAAACACCTTAAATAAGTTTCCAAGGTATGATTAGTTCGTTCCGTCTGGCCATTCGTCTGAGGATGGAATGCAGACGAAAAGGACAAATCAATGCCCATCTTAGCACAGAACGTCCGCCAAAATCTAGACACAAACTGAGATCCCCTGTCAGAAACAATGTTCTCCGGAATCCCATGCAAACGAACCACGTTCTGAAAAAACAGAGGGACCAACTCAGAGGAGGAAGGTAACTTAGGCAAGGGTACCAGATGAACCATCTTAGAAAAGCGGTCACACACAACCCAGATGACAGACATTTTTTGAGAGACAGGGAGATCCGAAATAAAGTCCATAGAAATGTGCGTCCAAGGCCTCTTCGGGATAGGCAAAGGTGACAACAATCCACTGGCCCGAGAACAGCAAGGCTTAGCCCGAGCGCAAACTTCACAAGACTGCACAAAAGAACGCACATCCCTCGACAAGGAAGGCCACCAAAAAGACCTGGCCACCAAGTCTCTAGTACCAAATATTCCAGGATGACCTGCCAACGCAGAAGAATGGACCTCGGAGACGACTCTACTGGTCCAATTATCCGGAACAAACAGTCTTTCAGGCGGACAACGATCAGGTTTATCCGCCTGAAACTCCTGCAAAGCACGTCGCAAGTCTGGGAAGACAGCCGACAAAATCACCCCATCCCTAAGGATACCAGTGGGCTCAGAATTTCCAGGGGAATCAGGCACAAAACTCCTAGAAAGAGCATCCGCCTTCACATTCTTTGAACCTGGCAGGTATGAAACCACAAAATCGAAACGGGAGAAAAACAGTGACCAACGAGCCTGTCTAGGATTCAGACGCTTGGCAGACTCAAGGTAAATCAGATTTTTGTGATCAGTCAAGACCACCACACGATGTCTAGCACCCTCAAGCCAATGACGCCACTCCTCAAATGCCCACTTCATGGCCAAAAGCTCCCGATTACCAACATCATAATTCCGCTCAGTGGGCGAAAACTTTCTAGAAAAGAACGCACATGGCTTCATCACCGAGCAATCGGAGCTTCTCTGTGACAAAACCGCCCCCGCTCCAATCTCAGAAGCATCAACCTCAACCTGAAAAGGAAGCGAAACATCTGGCTGACGCAACACAGGAGCAGAAGAAAACCGGCGCTTAAGTTCCTGAAAGGCCTCCACAGCCGCAGGAGACCAATCAGCAACATCAGCACCCTTCTTAGTCAGATCCGTCAAAGGCTTAACAACACTAGAAAAATTAGTTATGAAACGACGATAAAAATTAGCAAAGCCCAAGAACTTCTGTAGACTCTTAAGAGATGTAGGCTGCGTCCAGTCACAAATAGCTTGAACCTTGACGGGATCCATCTCAATAGTAGAAGGGGAAAAAATATACCCCAAAAAAGAAATCTTCTGGACTCCAAAGAGACACTTTGAACCTTTTACAAACAAAGAATTGGCCCGCAGGACCTGAAACACCTTCCTGACCTGCTAACATGGGACTCCCAGTCATCAGAAAAAACCAAAACATCATCCAAATACACAATCATAAATTTATCCAGATATTCACGGAAAATATCGTGCATAAAGGACTGGAAAACAGAAGGAGCATTAGAAAGTCCAAAAGGCATCACCAAATACTCAAAATGGCCCTCAGGCGTATTAAATGCGGTTTTCCACTCATCACCCTGCTTTATCCGCACAAGATTATACGCACCCCGAAGATCAATCTTAGTGAACCATTTAGCCCCCTTAATGCGAGCGAACAAATCAGTCAACAATGGCAAAGGATACTGATATTTGACTGTAATCTTATTCAAAAGACGGTAATCTATACAAGGCCTCAAGGAACCATCTTTTTTGGCCACGAAAAAAAAACCTGCTCCCAAAGGAGACGAAGATGGACGGATATGTCCCTTTTCCAAGGACTCCTTAACATAATCCCGCATAGCAGTATGCTCTGGCACTGACAGATTGAACAAACGACCTTTAGGAAATTTACTGCCAGGAATCAAATCTATAGCACAATCGCAATCCCTGTGAGGAGGAAGCGAATTGAGCTTAGGCTCCTCAAAAACATCCCGATAATCAGACAAAAATACAGGAACCTCAGAAGGAGTAGATGAAGCGATAGAAATCGGAGGTGCATCATCATGAACCCCCTGACATCCCCAGCTTAACACAGACATCGTTTTCCAGTCCAAGACTGGGTTATGAGTTTGTAACCATGGCAGACCAAGCACTAAGACATCATGTAAATTATACAGTACCAGGAAGCGAATCACCTCCTGATGAACGGGAGTCATACGCATGGTCACGTGTGTCCAGTACTGAGGTTTATTCATAGCCAAAGGTGTAGAGTCAATTCCTTTCAAAGGAATAGGGACTTCCAGAGGCTCCAGACTAAACCCACAGCGGTTGGCAAATGACCAATCCATAAGACTCAGGGCAGCGCCTGAATCCACATAGGCATCGACGGAAATGGCTGATAATGAACAAATCAGAGTCACAGACAGAATGAACTTAGACTGTAAAGTACTAATGGCAACAGACTTATCAACCTTTTTTGTGCGTTTAGAGCATGCTGATATAACATGAGCTGAATCACCACAATAAAAACACAACCCATTTTTCCGCCTATAGTTTTGCCGTTCACTTCTGGACTGAATTCTATCACATTGCATTGTCTCAGGTGCCACTGTCATGATCCCAATGGCAGGGGATCACAAAAGGACAAGCACACAAAAAACAGAACAAGCTCTAGGGTGATGGAAACTTAGCTGACCGCGATCCTGAACCTAATTCACAACACTAGCAGTAGCCGGGGAACGTGCCTACGATGATTCTAGACGTCTCGCGCCAGCCGAAGGACTAGCTTCCCCTATTAGAAGAAACAAAGACCTCTCTTGCCTCCAGAGAAACACCCCACAGAAATAGCAGCCCCCCACATGTAATGACGGTGAAATGAGAGGAAAGCACATACGTAGTAATGAAAACAGATTCAGCAAAATGAGGCCCGCTAAAACTAGATAGCAGAGGATACAAAAGTGAACTGCGCGGTCAGCGAAAAACCCTACAAAAAACCATCCTGAAATTACCTGAACTCATGTGCCAACTCATGGAACATAAGGAATAATATCAGCCCACTAGAGCAACCAGCAACAAGGAATCACATAACTGCAAGCTGGACTAAAACAAAAATAAAGCAAAACGTGGAACAGGAAAATCAAAAACTTAGCTTGTCCTGAAGATTACTGAAGCGGAAAGCAGAGGTAACAAGACACACTGATTACATTGATCGCCGGCGAGGAAATGACAAGAAAGCCAGGTTAAATAGGAAACTCCCATATCCTGATAGAACAGGTGGACACCAGAGACCACAGAGAACACAAGTCACCCAGTACCATCTGTAACCACCAGAGGGAGCCCAAAAACAGAATCCACAACACCAGAAACCCTAGATACGCCTCTGATCTCTCAGAATATAAACCAAACAAAGTGGAGCTGGCCATGCTTTCCAGAGGACTCACATTTTGTCCTACTAAGGCCCTGCATAAAACTGAACTCTGCAGTGATATGGAACATTTTTTCAGGAGACTGCGCCAGAGGGAATATTTCATTGATACAAAAGATTCAGAACCCACCTGGACTGAAGGAAAAGGGATCCTAGCAACAAAGAAGAGGTCAGACTGGACACCTCCACCTGGACGCAACCCTCATTTGGATAAATATATAGACGCCTTCAGACATTTGATAAAATCCACCATCATAGATACTAACAGGAGACAAGCATCCAACATCAGTGCCCAGGAGAGAAAGGCCATACAGTCTCTGAAAACCAACAAATAAATCATCATCAAACCTGCTGATAAGGGTGGTGCAATAGTCATGATGAACACATCAGACTATATGAAGGAAGCAAATAGACAACTTATGGACATACGCTACTACAAAAAATTGGAGTTGGATCCTACACAGGACTATTACAAGGAACTAAACAAATTGGTATCTTGTCTGCCCGACGAATCCATAAGAGTCAATGACCTGATACCAGAAAGTCCAAGAACAGGGACATTCTACATGCTTCCCAAAATCCACAAATCTGGAAATCCAGGAAGACCAATTATTTCATGTGTGGGCACCCTTACTGAGCAGGTATCTGGATGGGTAGAGGGTATTCTTAAACCCCTGGTAAAGGATACACCCAGCTTCATTCAGGACACAACTGACCTATTGAATAAACTATCAGCAATAGGTCCTCTACCAGAAGGAACCATCCTGGCCACCATGGATGTAGAATCTTTGTACTCTAATATCCCACACCAGGATGGATTAAATGCCGGCAAATTCTTCCTGGAAAACACAGGGACTGATGCAAATTCTGTGGTGAAACTTATAAAATTCATCCTCACCCACAATTACTTTGAATTTGCCAAGAAGATCTATCTACAGGAGACTGGCACAGCAATGGGAAGTAAAATGGCCCCACAGTATGCATATCTTTTCATGGCCAAGCTTGAAAGCGACTTTTTGTTCTCATGTCCCATCAGGCCTCTGGCGTACTACCGCTACATTGATGATATTTTAATCATTTGGACGGAGTCTGAGCCACAGCTAAAGACGTTCCATGAACAGTTCAATCAATTTCATCCTACCATCAACTTGACACTCCACTACTCCTGTACTGAAATTAACTTTTTGGACACCATCATTAAGCTGCAGAACAATAAAATAGAGACATCACTGTATCAGAAGCCAATCGACCATCCAACATACCTTAACTGGGACAGTTTTCATCCAAAACACACAAAAAAACTCTATTGTCTACAGCCAAGCCATCAGATACAATCGTATATGTTCCAACCCAATGGATAGGGATGAACACCTTGGTCGCTTCAGAAAGACCTTTTTGAATCAGGGCTACCATCCAAAAATAACTGAAAACCAGATTACAAGAGCCACCAGAATATCAAGGAATCACCTGCTACCTTACAAAGCTAAAGAAGAAAATAACCGGGTACCTCTAGTAGTTACCTACAATCCAAATCTGGAGGTGCTAAGGGGAGCTGCATGGATATTACAACCTTTAATACAAAAAGATGCCAGATTACAATCCATTTTTCCAGACCCCCCACTACTGTGTTTTAGTCAGCCCCCAAATCTAAGAAGCATCATTGTAAAGAGCTCCCTGTCCTCTCCAACAGTTGCAGGTACCTTTCCCTGCAATCAGAAAAAATGTAAAACCTGTCCATTTATAATGACCACGGACAAGATAAAGATCCCCAATTCACATCAGGACTACTAAATCCCAGATACTTTCAGCAGCGACACTTCTAATGTGGTGTACCTAATTATTTGTACTAAATGTCCAACTGGGGGTCTGTATGTGGGGGAGACAGGGCAAAAGCTTAGAACAATAATGAATTCTCACCGCCACACAATAAGAGAAAAAAGAATGGATCTACCTGTGGCAATACATTTTTGTCTCCCAAATCATAACATTATGGACATGAAATTACTTGTGTTAAAAGGTAGCTTCAAATCTAAGAGAGACAGAAGAGTATGGGAATATAAACTGATGACGACCTTTGACAGTCTTAGTGGAGGAATGAATGTGTTGCATGGATTTATGTCTTTTTACATCAACTAAGGAACTTGCCCCTCAGACTATGAGGGGTCATCACAACAGAACCAGACCCCAATCAGAGGACAATAAAACATTCCTTATCTAAGAACTGGTCCAATATTTATGGACATAACTGTTTATCACTCATGGTAATTCTGCTTCATGTCACCTGTCTTATCATGTTTTTTTTCTGATATGTTGTGCATAAATATGTGATTCTTCAGAATTTCTTTTAGTCTTTGCCTGATGAAGAGACCTGTGTAGTCTCGAAAGCTTGCAAGTTGTTACAATCTTTTCAGTTAGCCATTAAAAGGTATCAATCACTGAGGACTCTCAATTCTAAAAAAAAAATCAACATTTAACTTTTTTCACAAAAAAATTACTTCATATCCAATTTGTTTTACTTTAAAAGGGTAACAGAAGAAATTGAACCACACAATTGTACAATTTGTAAAGGGAACCGGTCACCCCCAAAATCAAAGATGAGCTAAGCCCACCGGTATCAGGGGCTTATCTACAGCATTCTGTAATGCTGTAGATAAGCCCCGATGTATCCTTAAAGATGAGAAAAAGAGGTCATATTATACTCAACTGGGGGGGGGGGGCGGTCTGATCCGATGGGCGTCATGGTCTGGTACGGGGCCTCCTATCTTTATAGGATGACATCCTCTTCTTGTCTTCACACTGCGGCTCCGGCGCAGGCGTACTTTGCCCTATTGAGGGCAAAGTGCTGCAGTGTGTAGGCGCTGGGCCTCTCTGACCTTTCCCGGCGCCTGCACACTGCAGTACTTTGCTCTGCCTTCAACAGGACAGACAAAGTACGCCTGTGCAGGAGATACGGCAGAAAGAAAATAAGAGAACGACATCGTATGAAGATAGGAGGCCCCGGACCATGACACCCATCGGACCGGACCGCCCCTGGGTGAGTATAATCTAACCTCTTTTTCTCATCTTTCAGGATACATCGGGGGCTTATCTACAGCATTACAGAATGCTGTAGATAAGCCCATGATGCCGGCGGGCTTAGCTCATCTTCGATTTTGGGGGTGACAGGTTCCCTTTAATTGATTTAGAATTACATAACTCCATGGGATAGCATTCATTCCTGCTCTTTTGCAGGTTGTTATGAGTTTGTACTCCCAGACTCTTCTGTCTCTCTGAGATTTGATGTTACCTTTCACATCCAACCCTAAAAATAGAGTCAAACACTTTGGTGGCCTCAGACAGACATTTCTGAATCAGAGCTTACACCCAAGAACAATTGAGAACCAGATTGGAAGAGCCACCAGAATGCCAAGGAATCTCCTACAATGAAGAACTAAACAAGAAAGCAACCTGGTGCCTCTAGTAACCACCTACAATACACATATGGAGGGGTTGCATGGGAACTACAACTTTTATTACAAAAACATACCCAATTAACCCCTTTACCCCCAAGGGTGGTTTGCACGTTAATGACTGGGCCAATTTTTACAATTCTGACCACTGTCCCTTTATGAGGTTATAACTCTGGAACGCTTCAATGGATCCCGGTGATTCTGAAATTATTTTCTCGTGACATATTCTACTTCATGATAGTGGTAAAATTTATTTGATATTACCTGCGTTTATTTGTGAACAAAAATGGAAATTTGGCGAAATTTTTGAAAACTTAGCAATTTTCCAACTTTGAATTTTTATGCAATTAAATCACAGAGATATGTCACACTAAATACTTAATAAGTAATATTTCCCACATGTTTACTTTACATCAGCACAATTTTGGAACCAACATTTTTTTTTGTTAGGGAGTTATAAGGGTTAAAAGTTGACCAGCAATTTCTCATTTTTACAACACCATTTTTTTTAGGGACCACATCTCATTTGAAGTCATTTTGAGGGGTCTATATGATAGAAAATAACCAAGTGTGACACCATTCTAAAAACTGCACCCCTCAAGGTGCTCAAACCCACATTCAAGAAGTTTATTAACCCTTCAGGTGTTTCACAGGAATTTTTGGAATGTTTAAATAAAAATGAACATTTAACTCTTTTTCACAAAAAAATTACTTCAGCTCCAATTTGTTTTATTTTACCAAGGGTAACAGGAGAAAATGGACCCCAAAAGTTGTTGTACAATGTGTCCTGAGTACGCCGATACCCGATATGTGGGGGTAAACCACTATTTGGGTGAATGGCAAAGCTCGGAAAGGAAGGAGCGTCGTTTGACTTTTCAATGCAAAATTGGCTGGAATTGAGATCAGACACCATGTCGCGTTTGGAGAGCCCTTGATTTGCCTAAACAGTGGAAACCCCCCACAAGTGACACCATTTTGGAAAGTAGACACCCTAAGGAACTTATCTAGGTGTGTGGTGAGCACTTTAAACCCCTAAATGCTTCACAGAAATATATAATGTAGAGCTGTAAAAATAATAAACTAAATAGCAAAGCAATTAAACTGTAAAAATAATAAATCATATTTTTTTTTCACAAAAATGCTCTTTTTGCCCCCAATTTTTTATTTTCCCAAGGGTAACAGGAGAAATTGGAAGAGTTGTTGTGCAATATGTCCTGAGTATGCTGATACCCCATATGTGGGAGTAAACCATTGTTTGGGCGCATGGCAGAGCTTGGAAGGGAAGGAGCGCCGTTTTGGAATCCAGAATTTGATGGAATGGTCTGCGGGCGTCACGTTGCATTTGCAGAGGCCCTGATGTACCTAAACAGTAGAAACCTACCACAAGTGACCGCATATTAGAACTAGACCATCAAGGAATTTATCTGGATGTATTGTGAGAACTTTGAATCCCCAAGTGTTTCACTAAAGTTTATAACGCAGAGCCATGAAAAAAAATGAATTTTTAGCCCCATTTTTGTACTTTCACAAGGGTAAGAGGAGAAATTGGATCCCAAAAGTTGTTGTCCAATTTGTCCTGAGTATGCTGGTACCCCATATGTGGGAGAAAATTATTTTATGGACACACGTCGGGGCTCAGAAGGGAAGTACTGACATTTTGGAATGCAGACTTTGATGGAATGGTCTGCGGGTATCATGTTGTGTTTGCAGAGCCACTGATGTGTTTAAACAGCAGAAACCCCCTACAAGTGATGCCATTTTGAAAACTAAACCCCCCCAAGGAACTTATCCAGATGTGTTGTGAGAACTTTGAACCCCCAAGTGTTTCACTAAAGTTTATAACGCAGAGCCGTGAAAATAAAAAATCATTTTTTTCCCACAAAAATGATTTTTTAACCCCTTAATCCCATATGACGTACTATCCCGTCGAGGTGGGGTGGGCTTTAATTCCCACCGACGGGATAGTACGTCATAGGCGATTGGCCGCGCTCACGGGGGGAGCGCGGCCGATCGCGGCCGGGTGTCAGCTGCCTATCGCAGCTGACATCCGGCACTATGTGCCAGGAGCGGTCACGGACCGCCCCCGACACATTAACCCCTGGCACACCGCGATCAAACATGATCGCGATGTGCCGGCGGTATAGGGAAGCATCGCGCAGGGAGGGGGCTCCCTGCGGGCTTCCCTGAGCCCCCCGCAGCAACGCGATGTGATCGCGTTGCTGTGAGGGTCTCCTACCTCCTTCCTCCTTGCTGGACCCGGATCCAAGATGGCCGCGGCATCCGGGTCCTGCAGGGAGGGAGGTGGCTTACCAAGTGCCTGCTCAGAGCAGGCACTTGGTAACGCTGCACTGCTCTCAGACAGATCGGTGATGTCAGAGTGCTGTGCAAACTGGCAGATCACCGATCTGTACTGTCCCCCCCTGGGACAAAGTAAAAAAGTAAAAAAAATTTTTTCAAAATGTGTAAAAAAAAAAAAAAAAAAATATTCCTAAATAATGAAAAAAAAAAAAATATTCCCATAAATACATTTCTTTAAATAATAATAAAAAAATAATAAAAGTACACATATTTAGTATCGACGCATCCGTAATGACCCGACCTATAAAACTGGCTCACTAGTTAACCCCTTCAGTAAACACCGTAAGAAAAAAAAAAAACGAGGCAAAAAACAACGCTTTATTATCATACCGCCGAACAAAAAGTGGAATAACGCGCGATCAAAAAGACAGATATAAATAACCATGGTACCGCTGAAAGCGTCATCTTGTCCCGCAAAAAACGAGCCACCATACAGCATCATCAGTGAAAAAATAAAAAAGTTATAGTCCTGAGAATAAAGCGATGCAAAAATAATTATTTTTTCTGTAAAATAGTTTTTATCGTATAAAAGCGCCAAAACATAAAAAAATGATTTAAATGAGGTATCGCTGTAATCGTACTGACCCGAAGAATAAAACTGCTTTATCAATTTTACCAAACACGGAACGGTATAAACGCCTCCCCTAAAAGAAATTCATGAATAGCTGGTTTTTGGTCATTCTGCCTCACAAAAATCGTAATAAAAAGCAATCTAAAAATGTCACGTGCCCGAAAATGGTACCAATAAAAACGTCAACTCGTCCCGCAAAAAACAAGACCTCACATGACTCTGTGGACCAAAATATGGAAAAATTATAGCTCTCAAAATGTGGTAACGCAAAAAATATTTTTTGCAATAAAAAGCGTCTTTCAGTGTGTGATGGCTGCCAATCATAAAAATCCGCTAAAAACCCGCTATAAAAGTAAATAAAACCCCCCTTCATCACCCCCCTAGTTAGGGAAAAATTAAAAAAATTTATTAATTTCCATTTTCCCATTAGTGTTAGGGCTAGTGTTAGGGCTAGGGTTAGGGCTAGGGTTAGGGCTAGGGTTAGGGTTAGGGCCACAGTTGGGTTGGGGCTAAAGTTACAGTTAGGGTTTAGATTACATTTACAGTTAGGAATAGGGTTGGGATTAGGGTTAGGGGTGTATCAGGGTTAGAGGTGTGGTTAGGGTTACTGTTGGGATTAGGGTTAGGGGTGTGTTTGGATTAGGATTTCAGTTATAATTGAGGGGTTTCCACTGTTTAGGCACATCAGGGGCTCTCCAAACGCGACATGGCGTCCGATCTCAATTCCAGCCAATTCTGCGTTGAAAAAGTAAAACAGTGCTCCTTCCCTTCCGAGCTCTCCCGTGTGCCCAAACAGGGGTTTACCCCAACATATGGGGTATCAGCGTACTCAGGACAAATAGGACAACAACTTTTGTGGTCCAATTTCTCCTGTTACCCTTGGGAAAATACAAAACTGGGGGCTAAAAAATATTTTTTTGTGGGAAAAAATAGATTTTTTATTTTCAAGGCTCTGCGTTATAAACTGTAGTGAAACACTTGGGGGTTCAAAGTTCTCACAACACATCTAGACGAGTTCCCTGTGGGGTCTAGTTTCCAATATGGGGTCACTTGTGGGGGGTTTCTACTGTTTAGGTACATTAGGGGCTCTGCAAACGCAATGTGACACCTGCAGACCATTCCATCTTAGTCTGCATTCCAAATGGCGCTCCTTCCCTTCCGAGCCCTTCCATGCGGCCAAACAGTGGTTTCCCCCCACATATGGGGTATCAGCGCACTCAGGACAAATTGAACAACTTTTGGGGTCCAATTTCTTTTCTTATCCTCGGGAAAATACAAAACTGGGGGCCAAAAAATAATTTTGGGGGGAAATTTTTTATTTTTTATTTTCACGGCTCTGCGTTACAAACTGTAGTGAAACACTTGGGGGTTCAAAGCTCTCACAACACATCTAGATGAGTTCCTTAGGGGGTCTACTTTCCAAAATGGTGTCACTTGTGGGGGGTTTCTACTGTTTAGGTACATTAGGGGCTCTGCAAACGCAATGTGACACCTGCAGACCATTCCATCTAAGTCTGCATTCCAAATGGCGCTCCTTCCCTTCCGAGCCCTCCCATGCGGCCAAATGGTGGTTCCCCCCACATATGGGGTATCAGTGCACTCAGGACAAATTGGACAACAACTTTTGGGGTCGAATTTCTCTTCTTACCCTTGGGAAAATAAAAAATTGGGGGCAAAAAGATAATTTTTGTGAAAAAATATGATTTTTTATTTTTACGGTTCTGCATTATAAACTTCTGTGAAGCACTGGGTGGGTCAAAGTGCTCACCACACCTCTAGATAAGTTCCTTAGGGGGTGTCCTTTCCAAAATGGTGTCACTTGTGGGGGGTTTCAATGTTTAGGCACATCAGTGTCTCTCCAAACGCAACATGGCGTCCCATCTCAATTCCTGTCAATTTTGCATTGAAAAGTCAAATGGCGCTCCTTCGCTTCCGAGCTGTGCCATGCGCCCAAACAGTGGTTTACCCCCACATGTGGGGTATCTGCGTACTCAGGACAAATTGTGCAACAATGTTTGCGGTCCATTTTCTCCTGTTACCCTTGGTAAAATAAAACAAATTGTAGCTGAAGTAAATTTTTTGTGAAAAAAAGTTAAATGTTCATTTTTATTTAAACATTCCAAAAATTCCTGTGAAGCACCAGAAGGGTTAATAAACTTCTTGAATATGGTTTTGAGCACCTTGAGGGGTGCAGTTTTTAGAATGGTGTCACACTTGGGTATTTTCTATCATATAGACCCCTCAAAATGACTTCAAATGAGATGTGGTCCCTAAAAAAAAAAATGGTGTTGTATAAATGAGAAATTGCGGGTCAACTTTTAACCCTTATAACTCCCTAACAAAAAAAAATTTTTGTTCCAAAATTGTGCTGATGTAAAGTAAACATGTGGGAAATGTTACTTATTAAGTATTTTGTGTGACATATCTCTGTGATTTAATTGCATAAAAATTCAAAGTTGGAAAATTGCAAAATTTTCATAATTTTCGCCAAATTTCCATTTTTTTTCACAAACAAACGCAGGTACTATCAAAGAATTTTACCACTATCATGAACTACAATATGTCCCGAGAAAGCAATGTCAGAATCACTGGGATCTGTTGAAGCGTTCCAGAGTTATAACCTCATAAAGGGACAGTGGTCAGAATTGTAAAAATTGGCCCGGTCATTAACGTGCAAACCACCCTCGGGGCTTAAGGGGTTAAGCCAACAAATTTCTATTTTCACTTTGTAATAGGAAAAAGTTGTCCAATTTGTCCTGAGTACGCTGATACCCCATATGTGGGATAAACCACTGTTTTGGCGCACAGCAAAACTCGGAAGGGAAGGAGCACTGTTTGACTTTTTCAACTCAGAAATTGGCTGGAATTGAGATCGGATGCCATGTCGCTTTTGGAGAGCCCCTGGTGTGCCTAAACAGTGGAAACTGCCAATTCTAACTCCAACCCTAACCCCAACACACCCTTAATCCCAATCATAACTCTAACCACACCCCTAACCCTGACACACCCCTAACCATAATTCCAGCCCTAACCCTAATCCCAACCGTAAACATAATTCTAACCCTAATCCAAACCCTAACTTTAGCCCCAACCCTAACTTTAGCCACAACCCTAACCATAACTTTAGGCCCAACCCTAACATTAGCCGCAACCCTAACCCTAACTTTAGCCCCAACACTAACCCTAACTTTATGTCTGTACGGACCCGTGGAAGCGCAGAGAGCGCGAAACGGCCGTCGTCCGTACACTGCTCACAAGAGCTCCTTTTCATTCTCCCAGCCATGATGTTTTAATGGATATTTAATAACGACAAGTCAAGTTTCAGTTCGGTGAGTGCCTTCCTCTCCTTTTTTCTTGTGCAACAAATTGCTTTATTTGTGGTTTCCTGGAAGAGCTCCCGGTAACTGGAGGTGGATTATACATCGAATGAGTGCACCTGACTTTCATACAGGTTGAAGGTCTTTGTGTGGAAGGCAGTGCCGTCCATTTTTTCTACTTCATGCTAAGACTAACCCTAACTTTAGCCCTAACCATAATGGGAATATCGAAATAAATACATTTTTTTTAATTTATTATTTTTCCCTAACTAAGGGGGTGATGAAGGGGTTTGATTTACTATTTATGGTGGGTTTTTATGTTTGGCAGTTGTCACACGCTAAAAGACGCTTTTTATTGCAAAAAATAGTTTTTGCATCACCACATTTTGAGAGCTATAATTTTTTTTCCATATTTTGGCCTACAGAGTCATGTGAGGTATTGTTTTTTGCGGGACGAGTTGACATTTTTATTGGTACCATTTTCAGGCACATTACTTTTATTATTGCTTTTTATTCTGATTTTGGGAGGCAGATTGAACAAAAACAAGCAGTTCATTAATTTCTTTTGGTGGGGGGCGGTTATACCGTTCCGTGAGTGGTAAAATTGATAAAGCAGTTTTATTATTTGGGTTAGTGCGATTACAGCTATACCTCATTTATATGTTTTTTTTTTTTAAAATTATACAATAAAAACTATTTTATATAAAAAATAATTATTTTTGCATCGCTTTATTCTGAGAGCTATAACTTTTTTATTTTTTTCGCTGATGCTGTTTGGTGGCTCGTTTTTTGCTGGACAAGATGATGTTTTCAGTTGTACCATGTTTATTTACATAGTGTTATTCCACTTTTTGTTTGGCGGTATGATGATAAAGCATCTTTTGCCTTGTTTTTTTATGGGGTTCAGTTAAGGGGTAATTAGTGGGACAGTTTTATAGGTTGGGTCGTTACGGACGCTGCAATACTAAATATGTGTACTTTTATTGTTTTGTTTATTTACATAAAGAAATGTATTTATTGAAAAAAAAAATATTTTTTCTTTATTTAGGAATTTAAAAAAATATATTTTTACAAATGCTAATATTTTTTTTACTTTTTTACATTGGCCCAGGATGGGACATCACTATATGAAGTCAGATCGCTGATCAGACATTTTGCACTGCACTGTATCAGATCAGCTATCTGACAGGCAGTGAAGGAGGCTTGCCGGCGCCTGCTCTCAGCAGGCACTGAAAAGCCACCTCCCTGCAGGAGCCGGAAGGACCCCGTGGCCATCTTTGAGCCAGGGGGTCTGAAAGGAGATATGTTACGAGAGATTAAAGAGGCTGGGGTAATCAGAGATAGTTGTAGCCCCTGGGTAGCTGCCTTAGTCCTCGTCAGGAAAAAGGACGGCACCATGAGAATGTGTGTAGATTATCGGCAGATAAACCACATTACACACAAAGATGCATACTCACTGCCCAGAATCGAAGAGTCATCAGCTGCTTTAAAATCTGCTAACTACTTCACTACCTTGGATCTCACCAGTGGGTCCGGCAGGTTCCCATAGCAGAAGTGGACAAGGAAAAGACTGGCTTCACCACACCGATGGGCCTCTGTGAATTCAACTACATGCCATTCAGACTGTGCAACACCCCAGGAACGTTTCATAGGATGATGGAGTGCTGTCTTGGACACAAGAATTTTGAAACCGTCTTGCTGTATCTGGACGATGTCATCATCTTCTCCAAGACTTATAAGGACCATCTGGAGCACCTGGCCGAGGTGTTCGAAGCTCTGTCCAGCTTTAGTTCGAAGGTAAAGCCATCCAAATGCCATCTGTTAAAGCCCAAAGTGCAGTACCTGGGCCATGTGGTGAGCGCCGAAGGAGTGATTCCTGACCCTGACAAGGTCACGGTGATCAGAGACTGGCCGAAGCCCAGCAACCTCCATGAAGTTCGGCAGTTCCTCGGGTTGGTAGGCTACTACAGAAGATTTATCAAAGACTTCACCAAGAAAGCCGCGCCACTACAAGACCTGTTAGTGGGCCAATCCAAGAAAACCAAGGGTAAGAATACCCCATTTGACTGGGGCGACGGACTGGAGAGATCTTTCACTGGTTTGAAGTTGGCTCTGACGGGTGATGAGGTACTGGCTTACCCTGAATATGACCAACTGTTTGTGCTGTACACAGACGCCAGCAACATGAGACTAGGAGCCATGTTGTCCCAGGTCCAGAAAGGCAAAGAAAGGATAATCGCCTACGCCAGCAGGAAACTGCGTCCCACTGAGAGGAACCCTGAAAACTACAGTTCCTTTAAGCTGGAGTTCATCGTCATCGTCTGGGCAGTGACGGAGAGATTCAAGCACTACCTGGCCTCGGCAAGATTCACCGTCTTCATGGATAACAATCCACTGACATACTTGGACACAGCAAAACTTGGTGCCCTGGAGCAACGGTGGATGGCCCGGTTGTCCAATTATGATTGGATTATGATTACCGCGCAGGGCACAAGAATGCGAATGCCAATGCATTGTCCAGAATGCCCAACTTGCCAGAGATGGGAGAAGATTCAGAAACACTCGAAGAAATAGAATTGCCAGCTTTCCATAGCCCCAAGGCAACTCAGTATTCTCATCATGTGAGGAACCGGCACAGAAACAAGCCAGAAGCCACGCTGAACCCCCTGCCCCACCATGAATGGGCAGAGACCCAGGAGAGTGACCCTGCGGTCCATCTGGTGAAAACTCCTGACACAGGCAGGTTCACACCCTGGTCCAGATGATCCACAAGAGACACAACAGCTATGGAAGGAGAAAGGCAAAGTATTTATCTCCGATGGTAAGCTGTGCCGGAGAAACATTGACCCACACACTCATGAGTTAGTTTGGCAGATAGTGGTTCTGACAAGATGCGCCAATGGTTCTGGAAGCGTACCACGATGGAGCAGGACACTTCGGATGGAAGAAGTTGGAGTGTCTACTTTGTGGAAGGTTCTACTGGGTTAACATGAGAAAAGCCATCAAAAAGTGGTGCCGAGAGTGTGGCCCATGTAGCATGTGCAGAAAGGACCGTGACAGAGGGTTTCCCTACAGCCCATAGTCACCAAACAGCCACTTGAACTGGTGGCCTTAGACCACGTGAAGCTAACACCAAGCCGGTCAGACTATGTCTACGCTCTGACCATCGTGGAACACTACTCCAGATTCCTGGTAGTTGTACCTGTCAAGGATCTGACGGCAAGAACAGCAGCCATGGCCCTTCAATGGTATTCACGGATATCCTGAGAAGGTACAACACCGTACCACCCACAAACCAACGGAATGTGTGTAAAGATGAACCAAGTAGTGATTGACATACTGAAGACCTTACCTATACAGGAAAGGAACTTATGGCGAGAAAAGTTGCCAGACTTGTACAACCACATTCCAGTGAATTCCACCAACTGTACTCCAGCATACCTGATGAGATGAACATCCAGCAAACTACCTGTTGATCTAGAAATGGGAGTCCTAACCCCAGAAAATTCCTCATCTGATGCAGATTGGGATACTGAGAGACAGAAAAAGTACTGCCAAGTACAAGAGTGTGTTGAAAGAAGTCTATCCCAAACCTCACAAAAACAAGAGAGAGACTACAACCAACGTGCTCCTGCAATTGCCTTGTCACCAGGTGAACAAAGTGTTAAAGCATAAAAGGAGAATCCACAAACTTGTTGATCAGTGGGAAGCAGAAGCATATACCATCTTGCCGTCCAACTTTGACAATACTAAAGTCTGTCGTATCAGCAAAGATGGAGGAGAAACTTCAACTGCAGTATCTAGAGACCATCTCAAGAAAGGCCCTGATAAACTGAGGAACAAAGAAACAGATCCAGGAACATCTCCACCCGTGGAAACTTAAGAAAAGAAGATTCACACTGTTCTTGGGGATTTTCCCCAGTCTTGGACTCAAGTACATCAGGCCATCGTGATACTTGTCTTAACTTTTCCCCAGCTGGAAATACCAGAACAAAATGTGATTCCAGACCATCCTGAACCAGAAGAGACTCTGCACCAACAGGTTCAAGCAGCGTATGTCACCCCAGCAGTGGAACCAGAGAATCCACCCTCTGCTATTGGTGAATCTGTCAGACCTATGGTGAATCTAAGAAGACGCAGACTCTTGCCCAATTTACCTACTTAATGCAGGCCTACAGATAGTACACACACTAGTGGGTCCACTACAGTAACAGCAGACATGTTAGATCAGAAACTACGCAGGTCTACGCGTAGTATCAAAGGTCAAATCCCAGCTCATTACAGGGATTAAAAGTGTCAATAATTGCTGTTACATGTTTGAATTGCTTGCTTATCTTTGTTACAGGTTTAAAAATGAACATTGCGGTAATGGACGATGCTTACCCAAAAACTTTTGTTGTAAATAGTTTGGCACCCTCAAGGTGCACCTTGGTTCTGCCCACTTTGCCGGCGTGGGTAGAGCCTTTCTTTGCTTCATCTGACCAAAGACAATAACAGATGTACTTTTATAAACTTGATTTTGCAACGTTCAAGTGTCCTCACCTCCCATAAAGGGAAGCCAAAGTTTTATAATTGTTCAAATATTTTTTTCAAAATGTTTGCATTATTTAACTTGCAAATTGTTTTCTTTTCACAGTCCGGGAGTACTCTATTTAATGGGGGGAATGTGGCGCCCCAGGGTCCTGGTCGTCGCAGTGGTATTTCTTTCCTCTCGGGGAGAGTGATGCTACGTTTGGAGGCAAAGAAGGATAACTGCATCCAGGTAACACAATGCATGCAACATGTTCACACTCCAGACCAGAATGGGGAGCTCTAAGCCTGTTTTAGGTGAACTCCCCTATAAGAACATCCTGATCTGGAGGGAAAGGGGTCAGTTCCTGTCAGGGAGACAGAGGGAAAGGAAGCAGAGGAGCTGTGTAGCCTGAAGTGCTGCAGCTCCTGGGAAGAGACATTCAGAAGGCAGAACTGTATTGCAGTGAGCGTACAAGGAAAGCAAAGCAAAGGAGAGGATACCAGAAAGGGACCAGCCCTGCACAAGCTGCCTCCTTCTGAGGCGCAGAATCCCGGTAGCCAGAATACCGAGGGAGTAATGACCTTTATGCTTTACTCCAGAGACCGGCAGTACAGCTAATTGCAGGTTACCTGTCCGCACCTACACCCAGGAGGCACAGTGGCATCCATCAGAGGCCGGGGCATGCTAGAGTCCCTATAAACAGCCTCAAGCCACCAGTCATATGGGTTTTGTCCTATCCGACTACGGGGGACAGAGAGAGAGACACCACATCTGTGAGACCCTTATGAGAAGCCATAGGCAGTAAGGGACAACACCACTACAGTGCAAGGGAAGGCTATTGATTTTCACCTGGACAAGGGAACTCTGGACTTGCCTCCAAACCGGCCAGACTCTGCGTGCCCTGTGATCTGGTGCCCTGGACTGTGGATGCTGAAGTCTTCAGTAAAGGTAAAGAGACTGCAACCTTGTGTCCTCGTACTTCTCTGCACCTCTCACCATCCAGGGGAAGGAGATGTACCTTCGTGGGCGGAGCTAGCCAAAAAAAGCACAAAGCAGGAAGAACGGGTGCTGCGCTGCTGCCTGGAACGCCAGAAGTGAAGACGCTGTACAGCAGAGCCGCAAAAGGAGACACCGGCTTCTATCAGGTTAGCGAGGGGAAAGAGCCATGTCTAATCCGGGAGTACCCCACAGCCCCATGGGGGCGCTCCACTAGTATTCCTGATCGCTATGCACGTTAATAGAATTTTGTTATTGCTAATTACAATTGTTACATAAGCAGCTCGCATGATGTCTGTTTGAGTTGAATGATGAAATGATGATCAATTTTTGGAACATCTCCAAGAGATAGTCAGAGGTTAGATTAAGGTTTGTTTAAAATGTCAGTATAGAGTGTTGAACAAATACTTTACTCAGGGACATAATGTCAAGGCCTATTAACCACTCATACTATATAAACCTGTCCACATCAAGGTGACCATTATTAAATGAGAACCTATTGGTTTTGGAGACGAAAAAGTAATAGTGGATTAGGGCTGTATTAAAAAAAACATTGCCACTTAATCTCACGACTTCTGCTTATGAACTTATGAATCATTTGGAATGACAAATCTACCAGTTATTTACATTGAGTCTTGGAAATTTTCACCAGTACCCCAGTATACTTACTGCATAAAATATCTGTCACGGGGACACCGTGACAGGGAGGGTCCAGAAGACCACAGAGTCTGGTTTCACGAAATCCTACACTGGTGAGGCGTACTTCACCATATTAAACTGCAGGTTTTATCCTTTTTAGCAGTGCAATGAATCTGTTCAGTTGATGCTCCTGGAGCTCTCCTGCCTGGATTGTCTCAGCTGTTTAGTGTTGGCCACTCCCCTCTGCTATTTGCTTGCCTCTGGCACCTAGGGATTGCCAGTGTTAGTTCTTACTGCCTGGTTCTGGAGTTCGAGGTGTAGTTTGTGGTTGGAGTTGGCATCTGGAGATTGTTCAGAAGATTGTTGCTTGCAGTGTGCATATCCTCTTTCTCTCCTATTTGGTTTTTCCTACATTAAACTCCTTTGTGTCCCACTCTCTGTTCTTTGGTATGTGAATTTTGTATGGTTGGTATTTATCCCTGTCTGTCTTCCCTTCTTTGTCTGGTTAGCGTATTTCTATACACTTCAGCTTCCCACTACCCTGGATGAAGGAGGGGACAGGACAGATAGGGGTTGATATTGGAGCATAGGAAGACATGTGAACCCGGCATCTCCACCTTCATTAGTAATCCGGGGTACAGGGATAGACTATAGCGTCCCTAGTCCTAGGGACCTGGTTAGTGCCTATAGTCAACACAATCATGACAATATCTTGTGATAATGGATTAATGAAAATGTACTATTAGCGGGCATTGTCTATAGGTATGTGCAAGTACCTTATCGGTTTCCTTTACCTTTGTAGCACACAGGGTGCGGTACAATATGTGATGTCCTTCGATAACACAGGATTGGGACACCTAAATATTACACCTAAAGGAACTTCAATGACATCTCATTCCAAATCTATAGGTATTAGTATGGAGTTTGTCAACCCTTTGCAGCTATAACAGCTTCCAGTTTTCTGGGAAGATTTTTTACAAGATATTAGAGTGTGTCTACACTCCACCAGGTGCATGGATCACACGGTCTGTAATGAGAGGAAAACAAAGAAATATCCAGCTTCATTGCCATGAATAATGATCATAAATGATCTGAAATGTGTAGCACATTTACACTCTTGGTCTTGTTCTTATTTTTTTGTGGATTATTCAGTTAGGCCTTTGATTACTTTATTTGGATCATGGGAGCTGGATATTTCATCATTTTCATTACGGTCAATTTCTGGACAGGCAGCGGGTCTCTGGATCCAAACTTTAAAGCTTCATATACAGTCATGGCCAAAAGTGTTGGCACCCTTGAAATTCTTCCAGACCATGAAGTATTTCTCCCAGAAAATTATTGCAATTACATGTTTTGTTATACACATGTATATTTTCTTTGTATTGGAACAACACAAAAATAACAGAGCAAAACAAGGCAAATTGGACAAAATTTCAGAGATCCCTAAAAATAGGGAGGACAAAATTGTTGGAACCTTTCCAAGATTGTTGGTAAATGACTTTGTTTCAAGCATGTGATGCTCATTCAAACTAACTTTTGGCAAGTAACAAGTGTGGGCAATTGTTATGACCTGGTGGTCAGGACAATAATGGACCTGGTGGTTAAGAGCACACGGAATGACCTGATAGTTACTGATAATAAAGGACGAGTTCTGGGACGTGGGAACTCTGCTGACCGCAATCCCTAATCCTATCAATCACACTAGAAATAGCCGTGGATTGCTCCTAACGCTCCCTATGCAACTCGGCACAGCCTAAGGAACTAGCCAGCCCTGAAGATAGAAAAATAAAGCCTACCTTGCCTCAGAGAAATTCCCCAAAGGAAAAGGCAGCCCCCCACATATAATGACTGTGAGTAAGATGAAAATACAAACACAGAGATGAAATAGATTTAGCAAAGTGAGGCCCGACTTACTGAACAGACCGAGGATAGGAAAGGTTGCTTTGTGGTCAGCACAAAAACCTACAAAAAGACCACGCAGAGGGCGCAAAAAGACCCTCCGCACCGACTCACGGTGCGGAGGCGCTCCCTCTGCGTCCCAGAGCTTCCAGCAAGCAAGACAACAATAAAAAATAGCAAGCTGGACAGAAAAATAGCAAACCAAAGAAATACAAGCAGGAACTTAGCTTCTGCTGGGAAGACAGGTCACAAGAACGATCCAGGAGTGAACTAGACCAATACTGGAACATTGACAGGTGGCATGGAGCAAAGATCTAAGTGGAGTTAAATAGAGCAGCCAGCTAACGAGTTAACCTCGTCACCTGTGGAAGGAAACTCAGAAACACCCACCAGAGGAAGTCCATGGACAGAACCAGCCGAAGTACCATTCATGACCACAGGAGGGAGCCCGACAACAGAATTCACAACAGTACCCCCCCTTGAGGAGGGGTCACCGAACCCTCACCGGAGCCCCCAGGCCAACCAGGATGAGCCAAATGAAAGGCACAAACAAGATCGGCAGCATGAACATCAGAGGCAAAAACCCAGGAATTATCTTCCTGACCATAACCCTTCCACTTGACCAGGTACTGGAGTTTCCATCTCGAAACACGAATCCAAAATCTTCTCCACCACATACTCCAACTCCCCCTCAACCAACACCGGGGCAGGAGGATCAACGGATGGAACCACAGGCGCCACGTATCTCCGCAATAACGACCTATGGAACACATTATGGATGGCAAAAGAAGCAGGAAGGGCCAAATGAAATGACACAGGATTGATAACCTCAGAAATCTTATACGGACCAATGAAACGAGGCTTAAACTTAGGAGAGGAAACCTTCATAGGAACATAACGAGACGACAACCAAACCAAATCCCCAACACGAAGTCGGGGACCCACACAGCGCCGGCGGTTAGCGAAACGTTGAGCCTTCTCCTGGGACAATGTCAAATTGTCCACCACATGAGTCCAAATCTGCTGCAACCTATCCACCACAGTATCTACACCAGGACAGTCCGAAGACTCAACCTGCCCTGAAGAGAAACGAGGATGGAAACCAGAATTGCAGAAAAACGGCGAAACCAAAGTAGCTGAGCTGGCCCGATTATTAAGGGCGAACTCAGCCAACGGCAAAAAGGACACCCAATCATCCTGATCAGCAGAAACAAAGCATCTCAGATATGTTTCCAAAGTTTGATTAGTTTGCTCGGTTTGGCCATTTGTCTGAGGATGGAAAGCCGAGGAAAAAGACAAATCAATGACCATCCTTGCACAAAAGGATCGCCAAAACCTCGAAACAAACTGGGAACCTCTGTCAGAAACGATGTTCTCCAGGATACCATGTAAACGAACCACATGCTGGAAAAATAATGGCACCAAATCAGAGGAGGAAGGCAATTTAGACAACGGTACCAAATGGACCATCTTAGAAAAGCGATCACAAACCACCCAAATGACCGACATCTTATGAGAGACTGGGAGATCCGAAATAAAATCCATAGAAATATGCGTCCAGGGCCTCTTCGGGACCGGCAAGGGCAAAAGCAACCCACTGGCACGAGAACAGCAGGGCTTAGCCCGAGCACAAGTCCCACAGGACTGCACAAAAGAACGCACATCCCGTGACAAAGACGGCCACCAAAAGGATCTAGCCACCAAATCTCTGGTACCAAAGATTCCAGGATGCCCAGCCAACACTGAACAATGAATCTCAGAGATAACTCTACTAGTCCATCTATCAGGGACAAACAGTTTCTCCGCTGGGCAACGGTCAGGTCTATCAGCCTGAAATTTTTGCAGCACCCGCCACAAATCAGGGGAGATGGCAGACAAAATTACCCCCTCTTTGAGAATACCCGCCGTCTCAGGAACACCCGGAGAGTCAGGCACAAAACTCCTTAACAGGGCATCAGCCTTCACATTCTTAGACCCTGGAAGGTAAGAAACCACAAAATCAAAACGGGAGAAAAATAACGACCATCGAGCCTGTCTCAGATTCAACCGTTTGGCAGACTCAAGATAAGTCAAATTCTTGTGATCTGTCAAGACCACCACGCGATGCTTGGCTCCTTCAAGCCAATGACGCCACTCCTCGAATGCCCACTTCATGGCCAACAACTCACGATTACCAACATCATAATTACGCTCAGCAGGTGAAAACTTTCTAGAAAAGAAAGCACATGGCTTCATCACCGAGCCATCAGAACTTCTTTGCGACAAAACAGCCCCTGCTCCAATCTCAGAAGCATCAACCTCAACCTGAAATGGGAGCGAAACATCTGGCTGGCACAACACAGGGGAAGAAGAAAAACGACGCTTCAACTCCTGAAAAGCCTCTACAGCTGCAGAAGACCAATTGACCACATCAGCACCCTTCTTGGTCAAATCAGTCAACGGCTTAGCAACAGTAGAAAAATTAGCGATGAAGCGCCGATAAAAATTAGCAAAGCCCAGGAACTTCTGCAGGCTCTTCACAGATGTCGGCTGAGTCCAATCGTAAATGGCCTGGACTTTAACAGGGTCCATCTCGATAGTAGAAGGGGAAAAAATGAACCCCAAAAATGAAACCTTCTGAACTCCAAAGAGACACTTTGACCCCTTCACAAACAAGGAATTAGCACGAAGGACCTGGAACACCATTCTGACCTGCTTCACATGAGACTCCCAATCATCCGAAAAGACCAAAATATCATGCAAATACACAATCAGGAATTTATCCAGGTACTCTCGGAAGATGTCATGCATAAAGGACTGAAATACTGATGGAGCACTGGAAAGCCCGAATGGCATAACCAGGTACTCAAAATGGCCCTTGGGTGTATTAAATGCTGCTTTCCATTCATCACCTTGTTTAATACGCACAAGATTATACGCCCCTCGAAGATCTATCTTGGTGAACCAACTAGCCCCTTTAATACGAGCAAACAAATCAGACAGCAACGGCAAAGGATACTGAAATTTGACTGTAATTTTATTAAGAAGGCGGTAATCAATACAAGGTTTTAAAGAACCATCCTTCTTGGCCACAAAAAAGAACCCTGCTCCTAACGGTGATGACTGGCGAATATGGCCTTTCTCCAAGGATTCCTTTATATAACTCCGCATAGCGGCGTGTTCTGGCACAGATAAATTGAACAATCGGCCCTTAGGAAACTTACTACCAGGAATCAAATTAATTGCACAATCGCAATCCCTATGAGGAGGTAGGGCACTGGCTTTGGGCTCATCAAATACATCCCGATAATCCGACAAAAACTCTGGAACTTCAGAAGGAGTGGAAGACGAAATGGACAAAAATGGAACATCACCATGTACCCCCTGGCAACCCCAGCTGGACACAGACATAGATTTCCAGTCCAATACTGGATTATGAACCTGTAGCCATGGCAACCCCAAAACGACCACATCATGCAGATTATGCAACACCAGAAAGCGGATATCCTCCTGATTTGCAGGAGCCATGCACATGGTCAATTGGGTCCAGTACTGAGGCTTATTCTTGGCCAAAGGCGTAGCATCAATTCCTCTCAATGGAATAGGATACTGCAAGGGCTCCAAGAAAAAACCACAGCACCTAGCATACTCCAAGTCCATCAAATTCAGGGCAGCGCCTGAATCCACAAATGCCATAACAGAATAGGATGACAAAGAGCAAATCAGTGTAACGGACAATAGAAATTTAGACTGTACCGTACCAATGGTGGCAGACCTAGCGAACCGCTTAGTGCGCTTAGGACAATCGGAGATAGCATGAGTGGAATCACCACAGTAAAAACATAGCCCATTCCGACGTCTGTGTTCTTGCCGTTCAGCTCTGGTCAAAGTCCTATCGCATTGCATAGGCTCAGGCCCATGCTCAGATAGTACCGCCAAATGGTGCACAGCTTTACGCTCACGCAAGCGTCGATCGATCTGAATGGCCAAAGACAGACTCATTCAGACCAGCAGGCATGGGAAATCCCACCATGACATCCTTAAGGGCTTCAGAAAGACCCTTTCTGAAGATTGCTGCCAGGGCACATTCATTCCACTGAGTGAGCACAGACCACTTTCTAAACTTCTGACAATATATCTCCGCTTCATCCTGACCCTGACACAGAGCCAGCAAGATTTTCTCTGCCTGATCCACTGAATTAGGTTCGTCATAAAGCAATCCAAGCGCCAGGAAAAACGCATCAACATCACGCAATGCCGGATCTCCTGGCGCAAGGGAAAATGCCCAGTCTTGAGGATCACCACGTAACAAAGAAATAATGATCTTTACTTCTTGAACAGGGTCACCTGAGGAGCGAGGTTTCAAGGCAAGAAACAATTTACAATTATTTTTGAAATTCAAGAACTTAGATCTATCACCAAAAAACAAATCAGGAATTGGAATCCTAGGCTCTGACATCGGATTCTGAACCACAAAATCTTGAATGTTTTGTACCCTTGTAGTGAGATTATCCATCCAAGAGGACAGACCTTGAATGTCCATGTTTACACCTGTGTCCTGAACCACCCAGAGGTAAAGGGGAAAAGAGAGACAAAACACACTGCAAAGAAAAAAAAATGGTCTCAGAACTTCTCTTATCCCTCTATTGAGATGCATTAGTACTTTGTGCCACCTGTACTGTTATGACCTGGTGGCCAGGAAAATAATGGACCCGGTGGTTAAGAGCACACGGAATGACCTGATAGTTACTGATAATAAAGGACGAGCTTTGGGATGTGGGAACTCTGCTGACCGCAATCCCTAATCCTATCAATCACACTAGAAATAGCCGTGGATTGCTCCTAACGCTCCCTATGCAACTCGGCACAGCCTAAGGAACTAGCTAGCCCTGAAGATAGAAAAATAAAGCCTACCTTGCCTCAGAGAAATTCCCCCAAGGAAAAGGCAGCCCCCCACATATAATGACTGTGAGTAAGATGAAAATACAAACACAGAGATGAAATAGATTTAGCAAAGTGAGGCCCGACTTACCGAACAGACCGAGGATAGGAAAGGTTGCTTTGCGGTCAGCACAAAAACCTACAAAAAGACCACGCAGAGGGCGCAAAAAGACCCTCTGCACCGACTCACGGTGCGGAGGCGCTCCCTCTGCGTCCCAGAGCTTCCAGCAAGCAAGACAACAATAAAAAATAGCAAGCTGGACAGAAAAATAGCAAACCAAAGAAATACAAGCAGGAACTTAGCTTCTGCTGGGAAGACAGGTCACAAGAACGATCCAGGAGTGAACTAGACCAATACTGGAACATTGACAGTTGGCATGGAGCAAAGATCTAAGTGGAGTTAAATAGAGCAGCCAGCTAACGAATTAACCTCGTCACCTGTGGAAGGAAACTCAGAAACACCCACCAGAGGAAGTCCATGGACAGAACCAGCCGAAGTACCATTCATGACCACAGGAGGGAGCCCGACAACAGAATTCACAACAGGCCATTTAAAATCACACCTGAAACCATATAAAAGGGGGAGAAGTAGACTCAATCTTTGCATTGTGTATTTGTGTGTGCCACAATAAGCATGGAGAACAGATAGAGGAGTAGAGAACTGTTTGAGGACTTGAGAAACAAAACTGTTGAATAATATCAACAATCTAAAGGCTACAAGTCTATCTCCAGAGATCTTGATGTTCCTTTATCCATGATGTGCAACATAATCCAGAAGTTTACAACAGATGGCACTGCAGCTAATCTCCATGGACATGGACAGCAGAGAAATTGATGAAAGGTTGCAATGCAGAATAGTCTGGATGGTGGATAAGCAGCCCCAATAAAATTTCAAAGAAATTCAAGCTGTCTATTAGGCTCAGGATGCATCAGTGTCAGCGTGAACTATTCATAGGCATTTGAATTAGATGAAACACTATATGGCAAGAGACCCAGAAGAACCTTACTGCTCACACAGAAACATAAAAAAAGCTTACTGCAGTTTTTAGTATGCCAAAATCCTTTTAGGAAAGTGTCTTGTGAACAGATGAGACCAAGACAGAATGTTTTTGTAAAGCACAACATTCTACTGATTATCGAAAACAAAATGAGGCCTACAAAGAAAAAACACAGTACCTACAGTCAATTGTTATGATCTGGTGGCCTAGGAGCAGCATGAGACGTACTCTGGAGAAGGTGGTACCTGTACTGACCGCAGACCCTGAACTTAGCACTGCAACTAGAAGTAGCCGTGGGATGTACCTAACACTCCCTAGACACCTCGACACAGCCTCAGAACTAACTTCCCCTAAAGATAGAAACGGGAAAACTATCTTGCCTCAGAGAAAATCCCCAAAGGATAGACAGCCCCCCACAAATATTGACTGTGAGAGGAGAGGGAAATGACATACGCAGACTGAAATCAGGATTTAGCTAAGGAGGCCATTCTAGCTAAAAAGAAAGAATAGGACAGAGTACTATGCGGTCAGCATTAAAACACTAGAAAATATCCACCACAGAAAATACAAATCTCCACATCTGACTAAAAACATGGAGGGTAAATCTGCATCTCCAGAGACACAGCTTGGCTGCAAAAAATCCTTCACAGACAAAGCTGGACAAGGCAAAACATGAAAATGCACTGAACTATAAGGTCCACAGCCTGTGGACAGCAAAAACAAAGCCAGAACTTATCTTTGTTGAAATGAACAGCCAAACAGGAGAGACCAGGAATGGATGTGAATCCTCCAAAAACAATGGGCAACTGGCACTGACTAAAGGATCAAGGAAGACTAAATAGCCCAGTCAAAATTGCAATAAGTGAACACACCTGATAAATTCTGCGATCCAAAGACAGCAGCACTACCACTCATAACCACCGGAGGGAGCCCAAGAGCAGAATTCACAACAGTACTCCCCCTTGAGGAGGGGTCACCGAACCCTCACCAGAGCCCCCAGGCCGATCAGGACGAGCCAAATGAAAAGCACGAACCAAATCGTCAGCATGAACATCGGAGGCAACAACCCAAGAATTATCCTTCTGGCGATAACCCTTCTATTTGACCAGATACTGAAGCTTCCGCCTCGAAAAACGAGAATCCAAAATCTTCTCAACCACATACTCCAACTCCCCATCAATCAACACCGGGGCCGGAGGATCAACAGAGGGAACAACGGGCACCACATACTTCCGCAACAAAGATCTATGGAAAACATTATGTATGGAAAAAGAGGCTGGAAGGGCCAAACGAAAAGACACTGGATTGATAATCTCAGAAATCCTATAAGAACCAATAAACCGAGGCTTGAACTTAGGGGAAGAAACCTTCATAGGAACATGACGGGAAGACAACCAGACCAAATCCCCAACCTGAAGCCAGGAACCAACACACTGACGACGGTTAGCAAAATGCTGAGCCTCCTCCTGAGAACACCAAATTGTCCACCACATGAGCCCAAATTTGCTGCAGCCTGTCAACCACAGAATCCACAGCAGGACAGTCAGAAGGCTCAACCTGCCCTGAAGAAAAACGAGGATGAAAACCAAAATTACAAAAAAAAGGCGAAACCAAGGTAGCAGAACTAGCCCGATTATATTAAGGGCAAACTCGGCCAATGGCAAGAAAGCCACCCAATCATCCTGATCAGCAGACACAAAGCATCTCAAATAAGTTTGCAAGGTCTGATTAGTTCGCTCGGTTTGGCCATTTGTCTGAGGATGAAATGCGGAAGAAAAAGACAAATCAATGCCCAGCCTAGCACAAAAGGTCCGCCAAAACCTAGAAACAAACTGGGAACCTCTATCGGAAACAATATTCTCCGGAATGCCATGCAAACGAACCATATGCTGAAAAAACAACGGAACCAAATCAGAAGAGGAAGGCAATTTAGGCAAAGGTACCAAATGAACCATCTTAGAAAACCGATCACAAACCACCCAGATAACCAACATCCTCTGGGAAACCGGAAAATCTGAAATAAAATCCATAGAAATATGCGTCCAAGGTCTCTCAGGGACCGGCAAAGGCAGAAGCAACCCACTAGCGCGGGAACAGCAAGGCTTAGCCCACGCACAAATCCCACAGGACTGCACAAAAGAACGCACATCCCGCGACAAAGAAGGCCACCAAAAGGACCTACCAACCAAATCTCTGGTACCAAAAATCCCAGGATGGCCAGCCAACACAGAACAATGAACCTCAGAAATCACTTTACTAGTCCATCTATCAGGAACAAACAGTTTCCCCACTGGACAGCGGTCAGGTTTATTAGCCTGAATTCCTGAAGAACCCGTCGTAAATCAGGGGAGATGGCAGAGAGAATCACCCCTTCCTTCAGAATGCCGACCGGCTCAAGAACCCCAGGGGAATCAGGAAAAAAACTCCTAGAGAGGGCATCAGCCTTAACATTCTTAGAACCCGGAAGATACGAGACCACAAAATCAAAACGGGAGAAAAACAGGGACCATCGAGCCTGTCTAGGATTCAGTCGTTTGACAGACTCGAGGTAAATCAGATTCTTATGATCGGTCAGGACCACAATACGGTGCTTGGCCCCCTCAAGCCAATGTCGCCACTCCTCAAATACCCACTTCATAGCCAACAACTCCCGATTGCCGACATCACAATTGCGTTCCGCAGGCGAAAACTTCCGAGGAAAGAAGGCACACGGTTTCATCAAGGAACCATCAGAATTCCTCTGAGACAAAACGGCCCCTGCTCCAATCTCAGACGCGTCAACCTCAACCTGAAATGGAAGAGAAACATCCGGCTGACGCAACACAGGGGCAGAAGTAAATCGGCGTTTAAGCTCCTGAAAGGCAGAAACAGCTGCGGAGGACCAATTCGTCACATCAGCGCCTTTCTTCATCAAATCGGTCAGAGGTTTAACCACGCTGGAGAAGTTGGCAATGAAACGACAATAAAAATTAGCAAAGCCCAAGAATTTCTGAAGGCTCTTCACAGATGTGGGCTGAATCCAATCATGAATGGCCTGAACCTTAACCGGATCCATTTCTATAGATGAGGGAGAAAAAATGAAGCCCAAAAAAGAAACCTTCTGCACTCCAAAGAGGCACTTCGACCCCTTCACAAATAAAGCATTATTACGGAGGATCTGAAATACCATCCTGACCTGTTTCACATGAGACTCCCAATCATCGGAAAAAATCAAAATATCATCCAAATATACAACCATGAATTTATCAAGATAACTCCGAAAGATAACATGCATGAAGGACTGGAACACAGATGGGGCATTAGAGAGTCCGAATGGCATCACAAGGTATTCAAAATGGCCTTCGGGCGTATTAAATGCAGTTTTCCATTCATCACCCTGCTTAATACGAATAAGATTATATGCCCCTCAAAGGTCAATCTTAGTAAACCAACTAGCCCCCTTAATCTTAGCAAACAAATCAGTAAGCAAAGGCAAAGGGTATTGAAATTTGACCGTGATCTTATTCAAGAGGCGATAATCATTACAGGGTCTCAAGGAGCCATCCTTCTTGGCAACAAAAAAAAACCTGCTCCCAATGGTGAAGAAGATGGCCGAATATGCCCTTTCTCCAAAGACTCCTTAATATAGCTCCGCATGGCGGCATGTTCTGGCACAGACAGGTTGAAAAGTCGGCCCTTAGGGAACTTACAACCTGGAATCAAGTCAATAGCACAATCACAGTCCCTATGCGGTGGAAGGGAACTGGATTTGGGCTCATCGAATACATCCTGGAAATCTGACAAAAACTCAGGAATTTTAGAAGAGGGGGAAGAGGAAATTGACATCAAAGGAACGTGACCATGAACCCCCTGACAACCCCAACTAGTCACAGACATAGATTTCCAATTTAACATCGGATTATGTACCTGTAACCATGGAAAACCCAGCACAATATCATCATGCAAATTATGCAACACCAGAAAATGACAATCTTCCTGATGGGCTGGCGCCATGCGCATGGTTAGCTGTGTCCAAAACTGAGGTTTATTTATAGCCAACGGTGTAGCATCAATCCCCCTTAAAGGAATAGGGTTCCGCAAAGGCTGCAAGGGGAAACCACAACGTCTGGCAAATTCCAAGTCCATTAAGTTCAGAGCGGCGCCTGAATCCACAAACACCATGACAGAAAATGACGATAATGAGCAGATCAAGGTCACAGATAACATAAATTTAGGTTGTACAGTACTGATGGTAACAGAACTAGCGATTCTCTTTGTACGCTTAGGGCAATCCAAAATAACAAACAGAATCGCCGCAGTAAAAACACAACCTATTCTGACGCCTGAATCTTTGTCGTTCAGCTCTAGACAAAATCCTATCACACTGCGTAGACTCAGGGCTCCGCTCGGAGGACAACGCCACGGTGTGCACAACTGCGCTCGCGCAAGCGCCGATCAATCTGAATGGCCAGAGACATAGAATCACTCAGACCAACAGGCATGGGGAACCCCACCATAACATCTTTAACGGATTCAGAAAGACCCTTTCTGAAAATTGCCGCCAAGGCATCCTCATTCCATTTAGTCAACACCAACCATTTTCTAAATATCTGGCAATACGATTCTGCCGCTTCTTGACCCTGACACAGGGCCAACAAGGTCTTCTCTGCAT
The DNA here is from genome assembly GCF_032444005.1 of Ranitomeya imitator. Taxonomy (NCBI): domain Eukaryota; kingdom Metazoa; phylum Chordata; class Amphibia; order Anura; family Dendrobatidae; genus Ranitomeya; species Ranitomeya imitator. The sequence goes on along the minus strand of NC_091287.1, from coordinate 435,854,355 downwards.
GATCCACTGAATTAGGTTCTTCATACAATAACCCTAGCGCCTGAAAAAAGGTTTCTACATTAAGCAAAGCACGATTCCCAGATTCCAGGGAAAATGCCCAATCCTGAGGATCACCACGCAGCAGGGAAATAACAATTTTAACCTGCTGAATGGAATCACCAGAAGAACGGGTTTCAGAGCAAAAAACAGTTTAGTTATTTTTAAAGCTCAAAAATTTGGACCTGTCCCCAAAAAACAAATCAGGAGTTGGAATTCTAGGCTCTAAAGCCGGAGTCTGAACGATATAATCGGAAATACCCTGTACTCTAGCAGCAAGTTGGTCCACACAAGAAACCAATTCCTGAACCTCCATGCCAGCACAGAACTCCTGAGCCACCCAGAGGAAAAGAGGGAAGGAAAGACAAAACAGACTACAGAAAAAAAAATGGCTCAGCACTTTCCTTCCCTTCTTCTGAGATGCGTTTAACTCATTGTTGGCCAGTTGTACTGTTATGATCTGGTGGCCTAGGAGCAGCATGAGATGTACTCTGGAGAAGGTGGTACCTGTACTGACCGCAGACCCTGAACTTAGCACCGCAACTAGAAGTAGCCGTGGGATGTACCTAACACTCCCTAGACACATCAACACAGCCTCAGAACTAACTTCCCCTAAAGATAGAAACGGGAAAACTATCTTGCCTCAGAGAAAATCCCCAAAGGATAGACAGCCCCCCACAAATATTGACTGTGAGAGGAGAGGGAAATGACATACGCAGACTGAAATCAGGATTTAGCAAAGGAGGCCATTCTAGCTAAAAAGAAATAATAGGACAGAGTACTATGCGGTCTGTATTAAAACACTAGAAAATATCCACCACAGAAAATACAAATCTCCACATCTGACTAAAAACATGGAGGGTAAATCTGCATCTCCAGAGACACAGCTTGGCTGCAAAAAATCCTTCACAGACAAAGCTGGACAAGACAAAACATGAAAATGCACTGAACTATAAGGTCCACAGCCTGTGGACAGCAAAAACAAAGCCAGAACTTATCTTTGTTGAAATGAACAGCCAAACAGGAGAGACCAGGAAGTGCATTTGGACAGCAAGGTGGATTGCTGTTAAGGGAGAGAAAAAAAAAATCTTTAAATCTTCAGCATAGCGAGTGTGAGCGAGCTGAGTGTGACCAGAGCGTAAGTGTGGACGGCGGTAAGTGTGACTTGTGATTCAGTGACTTTGGAGTCAGGGAGTTTCCAAGGGAGGAATTACTGAATTGCTGTCTATTTTTTATTAATACTTTGTATTTATTTTTAATTTTTTTTTATTGAACTGTTCTGTCTGGTGCAATCCCCATTAGGAAATATGCTCCACTCTTGTTAATGCCATCCAGTGCACATCTTGCCACATGTATGCAGTCCTTGAGCAGCCGATTGAGGGTGCATACTGCTGTGCGAGATGTGAGCACGTTGTGCATTTGGAAACCCAGATTCTGATTCTAAATGTGCAGCTGGCAACACTGAGATCCATAGACAATATGGAGAGGAGTCTTCTGCTCACGGAGCAGACGCTCAATGGGACAGATGAGGGGGGGGATGGTGGGATGGAGCTGCAGGACAATGAAGTAGCAAGCTGGGTGACAGTTAGGAAGCGGGGTAGAGGGAAAAGTGCCAGGGAGGCTAGTCCTGACCTGGCACACCCCAATAAGTTTGCTAAGTTGGCAGATGAGGGGGGTGACAGTACAGGGGTAGCACTGCTGCAGCCAGGCATGTCCTCTGAAAGCCGGGGGAGTGACTGCTCCAGTAAGGAGGGAAATAGGAGAGCAGGGCAGGCCAGACAGGTGCTGGTAGTGGGGGACTCAATTATTAGGGGAACAGATAGGAACAGATAGGGCAATCTGTCACAAAGACAGGGATCGTCGAACGGTGTGCTGCCTACCTGGCGCTCGAGTCCGACACATCGCTGATCGGGTGGACAGATTATTGGGAGGGGCTGGTGAGGACCCAGCGGTCATGGTGCACATTGGCACTAATGACAAAGTTAGAGGTAGGTGGAAGGTCCTTAAAGATGATTTCAGGCTGCAAGCTGAAAGCAAGGACCTCAAACGTGGTATTTTCCGAAATACTGCCGGTACCACGTGCCACGCCAGAGAGGCAACGGGAGATTAGGGAGGTTAATAAGTGGCTCAAGAATTGGTGTAGGAAAGAGGGGTTTGGGTTCCTGCAGAACTGGGCCAACTTCTCAGTTGGCTACAGGCTCTATGCTAGGGACGGGCTGCACCTCAATGGGGAGGGTGCAGCTGTGCTGGGGGAGAGAATGGCTAGAAGGTTGGAGGAGTGTTTAAACTAGGAATTGGGGGGGAGGGTATTCATTTTATAGGAGGGGAAGATAGTGCAGACAGAGACCTGGGCACAAATAAGGAAGTTGGGGGTGGCGGTGGCATGGGGGGTGGGGTCAGAACAGTTAATAATTTAAGAAATAGAAGTACAGAGAGGAACATAAAGTGCATGCACACTAATGCCAGAAGCCTCACCAACAAAATGGACAAATTAGAACTAATGTTGTTGGAGCATAATTATGACATGGTGGGGATATCTGAAACGTGGCTGGATGAGAGCCATGACTGGGCTGTTAACTTGCAGGGCTATAGCCTGTTCAGAAACGACCGTACAGATAAACGAGGGGGAGGGGTGTGTCTATATGTAAAATCGTCCTTAAAACCCATCCTGTGCGATAATATAGGTGAATTTAATGAAAATGTAGAATCCCTGTGGGTGGAGATAAGGGGAGGGGGAAAAAATAAATTACTGATAGGGGTTTGTTATAAATCTCCAAAAATAATGGAAGCAATGGAGAATATCCTCGTAAAGCAAATAGATGAAGCGGCGACTCAAGGAGAAGTCATTATTATGGGGGACTTCAACTACCCTGAAATAGATTGGGGAACAGAAACCTGCAGTTCCAGCAAAGGTAATCGGTTTTTGACAACTATGAGACAATTATCTTTCACAACTGGTTCAGGACCCAACAAGAAGGGGGGCACTGCTAGACCTAATATTAACCAACAGGCCAGACCGCATAGCAAATATAAGGGTTGGGGGTCACTTGGGAAATAGCGATCACAAAATAATAAGTTTTCATGTATCCTTTAAAAAGATGTGTAGTAGAGGGGTTACAAGGACACTAAACTTCAGGAGGGCAAATTTCCAACGGATGAGAGAGGATCTTGGTGCAATTAACTGGGACGATATCCTGAGACACAAAAATACACAAAGAAAATGGGAGACGTTTATTAGCATCCTGGATAGGACCTGTGCACAGTATATACCGTATGGGAATAAACATACTAGAAATAGGAGGAAACCAATATGGCTAAATAGAGCTGTAAGGGGCGCAATAAGTGACAAAAAGAAAGCATTTAGAGAATTAAAGGAAGTAGGTAGTGATGAGGCATTAAATAAATACAGAAAATTAAATAAATTCTGTAAAAAGCAAATCAAGGCAGCAAAGATTGAGACAGAGAGACTCATTGCCAGAGAGAGTAAAAATAATCCTAAAATATTCTTTAACTGCATAAATAGTAAGAAACTAAAAAATGATAGTGTTGGCCCCCTTAAAAATAGTCTGGGTGAGATGGTGGATGAGGATGAGGAAAAAGCCAATATGCTAAATGACTTTTTTTCATCAGTATTTACACAAGAAAATCCCATGGCAGACAAAATGTCTAGTGATAAAAATTCCCAATTAAATGTCACCTGCTTAACCCAGCAGGAAGTGCGGCGGCGTCTAAAAATCACTAAAATTGACAAATCTCCGGGCCCGGATGGGATACACCCTCGAGTACTACAGGAATTAAGTACAGTCATTGATAGACCATTATTTTTAATCTTTAAAGACTCCATAATAACAGGGTCTGTGCCACAGGACTGGCGTATAGCAAATGTGGTGCCAATATTCAAAAAGGGAACAAAAACTGAACTCGGAAATTATAGGCCAGTAAGCTTAACCTCTACTGTGGGTAAAATCCTGGAGGGCATTCTAAGGGACGCTATACTGGAGTATCTGAAGAGGAATAACCTCATGACCCAGTATCAGCACGGGTTTACTAGGGACCGTTCATGTCAGACTAATTTGATCAGTTTCTATGAAGAGGTAAGTTCCGGATTGGACCAAGGGAACCCAGTGGATGTAGTGTATATGGACTTTTCAAAAGCTTTTGATACGGTGCCACACAAAAGGTTGATACATGAAATGAGAATAATGGGGATAGGGGAAAATATGTGCAAGTGGGTTGAGAGCTGGCTCAGGGATAGGAAACAAAGGGTGGTTATTAATGGAGCACACTCAGACTGGGTAGCGGTTAGCAGTGGGGTACCACAGGGGTCTGTATTGGGCCCTCTTCTTTTTAACATATTTATTAATGACCTTGTAGGGGGCATTCAGAGTAGAATTTCAATATTTGCAGATGACACTAAACTCTGCAGGGTAATCAATACAGAGGAGGACAATTTTATATTACAGGATGTTTTATGTAAACTAGAAGCTTGGGCTGATAAATGGCAAATGAGCTTTAATGGGGATAAATGTAAGGTCATGCACTTGGGTAGAAGTAATAAGATGTATAATTATGTGCTTAATTCTAAAACTCTGGGCAAAACCGTCAATGAAAAAGACCTGGGTGTATGGGTGGATGACAAACTCATATTCAGGGGCCAGTGTCAGGCAGCTGCTACAAAGGCAAATAAAATAATGGGATGCATTAAAAGAGGCATAGATGCTCATGAGGAGAATATAATTTTACCTCTATACAAGTCACTAGTTCGACCACACTTAGAATACTGTGCACAGTTCTGGTCTCCGGTGTTTAAGAAAGACATAGCTGAACTAGAGCGGGTGCAGAGAAGAGCGACCAAGGTTATTAGAGGACTGGGGGGTCTGCAATAACAAGATAGGTTATTACACTTGGGGCTATTTAGTTTGGAAAAACGAAGACTAAGGGGTGATCTTATTTTAATGTATAAATATATGAGGGGACAGTACAAAGACCTTTCTGATGATCTTTTTAATCATAGACCTGAAACAGGGACAAGGGGGCATCCTCTGCGTTTGGAGGAAAAAAGGTTTAAGCATAATAACAGACGCGGATTCTTTACTGTAAGAGCAGTGAGACTATGGAACTCTCTGCCGTATGATGTTGTAATGAGTGATTCATTACTTAAATTTAAGAGGGGACTGGATACCTTTCTGGAAAAGTATAATGTTACAGGGTATATACACTAGATTCCTTGATAGGGCGTTGATCCAGGGAACTAGTCTGATTGCCGTATGTGGAGTCGGGAAGGAATTTTTTTCCCCAATGTGGAGCTTACTCTTTGCCACATGGGTTTTTTTTGCCTTCCTCTGGATCAACATGTTAGGGCATGTTAGGTTAGGCTATGGGTTGAACTAGATGGACATATAGTCTTCCTTCAACCTTAATAACTATGGATGTGAATCCTCCAAAAACAATGGGCAACTGGCACTGACTAAAGGATCAAGGAAGACTAAATAGCCCAGTCCAAATTGCAATAAGTGAACACACCTGATAAATGCTGCGATCAAAAGACAGCAGCACTACCACTCATAACCACCGGAGGGAGCCCAAGAGCAGAATTCACAACAGTCAATATGGTGGAAGATCAAAGATGTTTTAGGGATGTTTTGCTGTTATTTATTCCAAAAAGTGTACAACCAAATATTAAGTTGAGGGTGTCAACAATTTTGTCCAGCCCATTTTGTGGGTTTTGTGTGAAATTATGTCCAATTTGTCTTTTTTCAGGTTTTTTTTTGTGGTGTTCCAATGGGCAGCACGGTGGCTCTGCTTGGGTTTAAATCCCACCAAGGACAATATCTGCAAGGAGTTTGTATGTTCTCCCCGTGATTGCGTGGGTTTCTTCCTTGTTCTCCGGTTTCCTCCCACATTCCAAAGACATACTGATTAGGGATTAGGATTCTAGATTGTGAGCCCCATCGGGGACAGCGATGACATTGTGTGCAAACTGTAATGCACTGCGGAATATGTTAGCGCTATGTAGAAATAAAGATTATCATTATTAATATACACAAAGGAAATAAATATATGAATAAATAACAAAACGTGTAATTGCAATAATTTTCTGGGAGAAATACTTCATTTCCTTTAACAATTTCAAGGGTGCCAACACTTTCGGCAATGACCGTATGTCTATGTTGAGACTGTTGAATTTGGATCTGTGCACTGGCAAACAATACAAGAAAAACAGAAGTCTGAATTCAGCCTTACCCTGCATCAGTATAATAAAGGCAATGAAGGTAAGATTAAAATGGGGTATTCGCTCCTTTGTGTATGTACCACCTGCCCAAATGGCCTCATTGGTGCTTGTGTTGAAAGTAAGAATATGAATATGTCCTTTGTTTCATATAACAACTTTTCAAAGACAATTCATGTCTCATAGAACAGATGGGCATTTCGTTTTGAGAAACTGCTCTAAATTCAGAAATAATAATCAAGAATTACATATATGCTTTAAGTGGAATTTTGACATTACTAATAAGAATTCCTATGTACGTAGCTCGTATGATGTCTACTTCAGTTGAATGATGAAACAATGAGCAATTTTTGGAACAGCTCCAAGAGATACTAAGAGGTTAGATTAATGTTTGTTTAAAATATTGGAGTAGTGTATTGAGTACAGAATCTTTTGAAAACCAAAGTTGCCAATTTCTCAGAACATTTCCAAAAATTAGATTGACAACTAGCTGAAAGTACTTCCATTCCTTTGAAAATACATACAGTTTGGGCCAGAAATATTTGGACAGTGACACAAGTTTTGTTATTTTAGCTGTTTACAAAAACATGTTCAGAAATACAATTATATATATAATATGGGCTGAAAGTGCACACTCCCAGCTGCAATATGATAGTTTCCACATCCAAATCGGAGAAAGGGTTTAGGAATCATAGCTCTGTAATGCATAGCGTCCTCTTTTTCAAGGGACCAAAAGTAATTGGACAATGGACTCTAAGGGCTGCAATTAACTCTGAAGGCGTCTCCCTCGTTAACCTGTAATCAATGAAGTAGTTAAAAGGTCAGGGGTGGATTCCAGGTGTGTGGTTTTGCATTTGGAAGCTGTTGCTGTGAGCAGACAACATGCGGTCAAAGGAACTCTCAATTGAGGTGAAGCAGAACATCCTGAGGCTGAAAAAAAAAGAAAAAATCCATCAGAGAGATAGCAGACATGCTTGGAGTAGCAAAATCAACAGTTGGGTACATTCTGAGAAAAAAGGAATTGACTGGTGAGCTTGGGAACTCAAAAAGGCCTGGGCGTCCACGGATGACAACAGTGGTGGATGATCGCCGCATACTTAATTTGGTGAAGAAGAACCCATTCACAACATCAACTGAAGTCCAGAACACTCTCAGTGAAGTAGGTGTATCTGTCTCTAAGTCAACAGTAAAGAGAAGACTCCATGACAGTAAATACAAAGGGTTCACATCTAGATGCAAACCATTCATCAATACCAAAAATAGACAGGCCAGAGTTGAATTTGCAGAAAAACACCTCAAGAAGCCAGCTCAGTTCTGGAAAAGTATTCTATGGACAGATGAGAGAAAGATCAACCTGTAGCAGAATGATGGGAAGAAAAAAGTTTGGAGAAGAAAGGGAATGGCACATGATCCAAGGCACACCACATCCTCTGTAAAACATGGTGGAGGCAACGTGATGGCATGGGCATGCATGGCTTTCAATGGCACTGGGTCACTTGTGTTTATTGATGACATAAGAGCAGACAAGAGTAGCCGGATGAATTCTGAAGTGTACCGGGATATACTTTCAGCCCAGATTCAGCCAAATGCTGCAAAGTTGATTGGACGGCGCTTCATAGTACAGATGGACAATGACCCCAAGCATACAGCCAAAGCTACCCAGGAGTTCATGAGTGCCAAAAAGTGGAACATTCTGCAATGGCCAAGTCAATCTCCAGATCTAAACTCAATTGAGCATGCATTTCACTTGCTCAAATCCAGACTTAAGACGGAAAGACCCACAAACAAGCAAGACCTGAAGGCTGCGGCTGTAAAGGCCTGGCAAAGCATTAAGAAGGAGGAAACCCAGCGTTTGGTGATGTCCACGGGTTCCAGACTTAAGGCAGTGATTGCCTCCAAAGGATTTGCAACAAAATATTGAAAATAAAAATATTTTGTTTGGGTTATGTTTATTTGTCCAATTACTTTTGACCTCCTAAAATGTGGAGTGTTTGTAAAGAAATGTGTACAATTTCTACATTTTCTATCAGATATTTTTGTTCAACCCTTCAAATTAAACGTTACAATCTGCACTTGAATTCTGTTGTAGAGGTTTCATTTCAAATCCAATGTGGTGGCATGCAGAGCCCAACTCGCGAAAATTGTGTCACTGTCCAAATATTTCTGGCCCTAACTGTATATAACAGTATGAGGTCTCCTAGGACTGTATCCAATTCATTTCAAGTTATTTATAAAAAATACAGTCTTGGTAATGTCAAAATGTCCTCAGCATATATGGCTATAGGAAACAAATGATAACTTTTTATCGCTGCTGTGATGTCACACATTAGCTGTAATGTTTATTCAGTGTGCTATAGTTTTATCTCCTTATTTCTGGGACTAAGCTGTGAGCTCGGATGTCCTTTCATTATCCAGATTCACTACAACATGGCTGCTGCATTCCCTGCCTCTACTTTAAAAAAGGCTTTTATAGTCTCTCATGATTGGCTGTGCCTTGCCATGTGATGTGATAGCTGTAAGGCATTTTTGGGATAACCGTACAACCATGTTTGAGATCGTATACACCTTCATTGGCTGATGCAACCTTCTGCATTGAGTAAAACGTTGGCAGACATTTTAAGCGATTTGCGCAAATCAAATCTCAAATGGTTCGAATTTGTTGGGTTCAGTGAATTCCTAAAAATTCAACACAAATTTGATTAGGATCGAATAGATGCTCTTATCTCTACTAATGAGCAAATATTTTACTCAAAGACCTAATGGCTTATTAACATAAAGGCTTAGTATCCGCTAATGATAATTCAGCTCTAATGCTGCATGTCATGTGATTTAAAACTGCTCTCATTATTAAAGAGAATGTATCATATTTGGAGATTTAAAATTGACAATGGATTAAAGGGGTAGTCCATGACTGAACAACCCCATCTTAATCAATCAGGACCCTAATTAAAAATGAACAGTATCTACCCACCTCTTGTTCCAATGATGACACTGTTCCTGGAGAGTTAGTAGAATAATAAAAAACAGAAAATCGCAAATCGGGTCTTATCCCACGGATTACTCCAATCAATGTTAGAGAACTGCTCACCTGATGGTGCAGAGTAAGAGCATGTAGATGTCAGCTGCTGCAGATCCACTAGGTCGGCAAACCAACTTCTCAGAAATGTTATAATAAATATGTGTGGGTGATATCCGCGCTGCTGTGATAGAACTAATCCAGATATAGTTGTAATACAGTTTGGTGGTTTATTCTTTTCCATGTTGAATTCCAAGAAAGATAGGAACAGACCCTCTGCTGCTACTGAATCCTGAAAATCAGGAGATCCTCAACGATATTGCCGGTGAAGTGCTAGTAGAATAATAGGATTTTGGTGTAATACCACCAAAGTGTATTACAACTATATCTGGATTCGTTCTATCACAGCAGCGCGGATATCACCCACACATTTATTCTAATGTTCCTGGAGAGTGACATGATTTGTTGCGGGAGCCAGTTATAATCACAGTATTCTGATTGAGGGAGTTGTCATTGTAAAATACTTATCAATCACTACCAGTTATTTCGAATGAAGCTCAGACATTTCCAACAGGACCCAAGTTTATTTACTACATAAAATGCCTTTTGATATTGGAACAGCCCCTTTACGACCAGTGACGGGCATAGCATGTCATGAACGGTCGTCACTTTCTTCATGACTTGCTATGTCCTAAATGACTTCAACCCTTTAACGTCCAATGACGTTCATATCTAACATTGTAAAGCTGTATAATCACTGCACTCGTACTATGGAAGATGCTTTTTTCAAGTGAAAAAGTTTATTGGAACAGTGTTGTGGTGAAGCGATAGGCAAAAAACGTTTCGGCCAACCTGTGGCCTTGATCACAATATCGCTGAAACAAACGAAAACAAGAAACAATAAATAACTATATACAGACCATAATTTACATATATACAGTTTCGAAAGCATGTCAAGACAAATGCCGAAATAAAGTGGTATCTAAAGAGATGCCGGTACAAATTAGTACATTATACATGATGCAAGGACATAAAATAGAGAAAATGGGTTACAGAGATCTGCTCTGATCACAATTAGGGACATGGATGATCAAGTTTTTTGCCTATCGCTCCAATAAACTTTTTCACTTGAAATAAGCATCTTCCATAGTACGAGTGCAGTGATTATACAGCTTTATGATTGATGGGATCGTTGGCTCCGTTCACTGGCACCATCACCGTTTGATCGCAGTGTTCCGGGGGTTAATGTACCAGGAGCGGTCCTTGACAGCTCCTGGCACATAGTGCCGGATGTCAGCTGCGATAGTCAACTGACACCTGGCCCCAATCGGCCGCACTCCCACCCCGTGAGCTCGGCTGATCGGTGATGACGTACTATCCCGTCGGTGGTCATACGGGCCCATACCACCTCGACGGGATAGTACGTCATATTCAGAAAGGGGTTAAACAGTCACTGCATGTAAACACGCAGTGACAGTTTTGTGCCGACAGTTAATAATAATAATCTTTATTTTTATACAACGCTAACATATTCTGCAGCGCTTTACAGTTTGCACACATATCATCACTGTCCCCGATGGGGCTCACAATCTAAATTCCCTATCAGTATGTCTTTGGAATGTGGGAGGAAACCGGAGAACCCGGAGGAAACCCATGCAAACACGGGGAGAACATACAAACTCCTTGCAGATGTTGTCCTTGGTGGGATTCGAACCCAGGACCCCAGCGCAGCAAGGCAGCTATCCACTGAGCCACCGTGTTGTCACTGACAGCTGAGTAGCATGGTAAGAGGTGCAGAGAACCATGCCATCGGTCCTCACACTCAGGGCACCGTGACTGGTCAGTCAATGTAACTGACCGATCACAGCATGATCGTACAGGAGGTGCTGAAATAGTGGCCGAACTCCTGCATTAACTGCTGCACTAACTGTTTAACCACATAAATACTGCAGTCGAGAGCGATCGCAACATTTAGTGGGCAGGCAGAGGGAGGAAGCTCCCTTTGCCTTAAGATTGTCATGTGGGGGCCTGATCGTTGCCATGGTGACTCACGTTCATCATGATGATGACAAGGTCACCAAATTATGGAAAGCTGCTTAGACCATGCTAAGAGCATAGTCTAAGAAGATTTCTGTACACATATAATGCATTGCAATGTTTGTGCATTGCAATGCATTACATCTGTGAAAAAAGTGAAAATCCCACATTTTTTAAATAAAAAGAAATAAAAAAAAATACACATTTGTTATTGCTGCGTCTGGAACAACCCAATCTAAAAAACTGTCATACTAGTTAACCTGTTCAGTGAATGCCTTAAAAAAAAAAAAAGTGGCAAACTATGGTTTTTCATCATACCGCTGGAAAACAAAGTGAAATAAAACACAATAAAAAAAAGATGAATGTAAATAAAAATGGTATCGCTGAAAATATCATCTTGACCCACAAAAAGAAGCAGCCATACAGGATCCGTCAGTCAAAAAATTAAAAGGTTATAGCTCTCAGAATACAGGAAAGCAAAAATAATTATTTTTTGTATAAAAGTTTTTATTGTGTAAAAGCAGCAAAGCCTAAAAAAAAATCACATAAATGTGGTATCACTGAAATCGTACACACCCAAAGAATAAAGATGCTTTATCAATTTTACCATACGCATAATGGCATAAAAAAATATATATTCCCGAATTCCTGGTTTTGTTCATGCTGCCTCCAAAAAATCGGAATAGAAAGTGATCAAAATACATCATGTGCCAAAACATGGTACCAATAAAAACACGAACTCGTCCTGCAAAAAACAAGCTCTCATATACAGTTGTGCTCAAAAGTTTACATACCCCGGCAGAATTTTTGCTTTCTTGGCACCAAAACTTTTTCTCCACTCATGGTTAGTGGTTGTGTGAAGCCATTTATTGTCAAAATACTGTGTTTTCTCTTTTTAAATCATAATGACAACCCAAAACATCCAAATGATCCTGATCAAAAGTTCACATACCCTGGTGATTTTGGCCAGATATCATGCACAGGAGTTGACACAAATGGGTTTGAATGGCTACTAAAAGTAACATCCTCACCTGTGACCTGTTTGCTTGTAATTGGTACGTGCATTAAAGACTCTTGCATCTTTCATCCAGCCACTGATATTGCTGGATTGTGAGTCATGAGGAAAGCAAAAGAATTGTCAATGGATCTACGGGAAAAGGTAGTTGAACTGTAAAAAACAGGAAAGGAATACAAAAAGATATCCAAGGAATTGATAATGCCAGTCAGCACCGTTCAAACTGTGATTAACAAATGGAAAATCAGGGGCTCTGTAAAAACAAAACCATGGTCAGGTAAACCAACAAAAATGTAGTCCACAGCTACCAGGAAAATTGTTCAGGATGCAAAGAAAAACCCACAACATCTGCAAAAATACAGGACTCTCTGAAAACTAGCGGTGTGGCTGTTTCAAGATGCACAATAAGGAGGCACTTGATGAAAAATGGGCATGGTCGAGTCTCCAGAAGAAAGCCATTACTGCACAAATGCCACAAAGTATCTTGCCTATAATATGCAAAACAGCACAAAGCCAAGCCTCAAAACTTCTACAACAAGGTAATTTGGAGTGATGACCATAAACGTTACATTTGGAGAGCGGTCAACAAGGCCTATGATGAAAGGAACACCATTCCTACTGTAAAGTATGGAGGTAGATCGCATATGTTTAGGGGATGTGTGAGCTTCAAAGGCACAGGAAACTTGGTCAAAGTTGAAGGAAAGATGAATGCAGCACGTTATTAGCAAATACTGGAGGCAAATTTTCAATCATCAGCCTGGAAGCTGCGCATGGGACGTACTTGAACGTTCCAACATGACAATGATCCAAAACACAAGGCCATGATGACCTGTCATTGGCTACAGCAGAACAAAGTGAAGGCATGTACAGCACGGTGGCGCAGTGGTTAGCACTGCAGCCTTGCAGCGCTGGGGTCCTGGGTTCTAATCCCACCCAGGACAACATCTGCAAAGAGTTTGTATGTTCTCTCCGTGTTTGCGTGGGTTTCCTCCAGGCACTCCGGTTTCCTCCCACATTCCAAAGACATACTGATAGGGATTCTAGCTTGTGAGCCCCATCGGGGACAGTGATGATAATGTGTGCAAAACTGTAAAGCGCTGCGGAATATGTTAGCGCTATAAAAAAAAAGATTATTTATTTATTAAGGTTCTCGAGTGGCCATCTCAGTCTCCTGACCTCAATATCACTGAGGCACTCTGGGGAGGTCTCAAGTGTGCAGTTCATGTTAGACAGCCCAGGAACTGGAGGCTTTTTGCCAAGAAGAGTGGGCAGCTTTACCATCTGATAAAATAAAGAACATCATCCACAACTACCACAAAAGACTTCAAGCTGTCATTGATGTTAGACGGGGCAATACACAGTATTAAGAAATGGGGTATGTAACCCTCATCCCCCTGTACTGATCCTCTATGTCTTTACCTACACATTATACCTACAGGAACTTTTATGGCATCCCATTCTAAATCCATGGGCATTAATATGGAGTCATTTGCCAATTAGCAGCTATAACAACTTCCACTCATCTGGAAGATTTTTTATACAATTTTGCAGGTGTCTGTGGGATTTTTTTCCATTCTTTCAGAAAATCATTTATGAGATCAGACACTGATGTTGGCAAGAGGAAATGGATCACAATCTCTTTTCTAGTGTTCATCCCAAAGCACTTTGATGAAGCTGAGGCCAAGGCTTGTACAGCCAGCCAAGCTCTTACACACCAAATTCTCCCAAACATACGTTTATAGTTTTTGCTCTGTGCAGTGGGACAGTCATAGAGGATTAAAAAGGGTCTTATTCAAACTGTTCCTTCAAAGCTGGGAGCTGCTATTGTCAAAAATATCTTATATGCTGAATCATTAAGCTTTCCATTCACTGGAACTAAAGGGCCTAAGCTGACCCCTGAAAAACAAAGTCATCACATTCGTCTGTCTGCCACACTTTACATTTGGCATAATGCGGTTAGGCTGGTAAATGCCCGTCAAGAGAAGCTTGATTCATCTCTCCACAGATCATGTTTCCTCTGCTCCTGAGTCTAGTGGCAGCTTTACTCCATTCCATCTGATGCTTGATATTGTGCGTGGTGATGTAAAGACTGCATACAGTTGCTTGACCATGGGAACTCATGCCACAAACCTCCTGGCACACTATTTTTGTGATGATGTTAGTTCCAGATGATGTTTAGAGCTATTCAGGTACTGAGCCAAGCATTGGCAAATTGTATGCACTATACATCTCAGCACTTGGAAACCCCATTCTAACTTTACATGGTCTGTTACTTCATGGCTGAGTTCCTGTGGTTCCTAAATTCTTTTACTTATCAAAAATACCACTAAATACTGGAAAATTTAGGAGTGAAGAATTTTTACAAACTAGCATGTCTCATCTAATGAATTCAGTGGGATCTTTACTTCGAGCCATCCTTTCACAAATGTATGCAAATTCAGATTGCATAGCAATGGGCTGGATTTTATACACTGGTGGCAATGTTACTGAATGAAAACACTTAATTCAATAATTAGGAAGTGTTTCCCAATACTTTTGTCCATATAGTGTATTTTTAACAAACATTTGAACAAACTGGCAAATTAAAAGAAAGTATCACAACACAGCTGTCAGGTGACCCAAGACCAGGGGCTCCTTCCCTGTCCCTGACACTAGGGGGCACCCTAGCTCACCCTATTCCCTGGGATACTTCTGAAGGTGAAGATGCCGGAGCCGCCACCCTTGCCTAATCTCCTGAATCCACCCTCCGTCTGTTCTCTTCCCTCACACAGAGAAGAGTGGCACTGATGTGCATCGCAGTACACCAATCTGATGTGAACAAGGCAACACGAACAAGGTTAACTGAAAATACCAGACTTGCAAATATTCACTCACATATAACAGAGGAATACACTGGAGTGTGGAAGATGGGGAAAGAAAAACAAAGTAATAGGAGGGAAGGGAGTTATCACACTTACAAACCCACACAACAGTCACAGACAACTCATCAAAACTTCTTCTCATATAACCACCAAAACACCTTTCCTTCAAGCCATGCGGCATTAGCTAGCTCTGACGATGTGTTTCAATCAGGACCCAGATTATAAAGAGGATAGGAGTGACTAACCAAACTCAGCTGAGAGCTCAGACTCCCAGAGCTTCCAACATGGCCGATTAACCCTGTTTTGCCAAAAGAAACTAACACCATTTAAAAAGAAGATAAAGTGCTTCTTTTCAGCCCAGGAGAGGGAACAATCAGATGCTGTGGTCTCTGGCTCCTCTCTGTTGAGGTAACCCCATGACAAAAGTGTCATCCAACAACAACTCAGTCTCTGGGCAACATTGGATCTCTCTCTGGATTCACTGCCCCCTCAAACCTATATCTCTGTGCCTAGCCAGCATCTTTAACCATAAAGTATATGGCGGACTCCTGAGATTATGGAGTAATATTTAAACAACCAATTATTTTAATTTCAGGGGCGATAAGCCACTACCAGATGTGTTTGCCATTGGCTTTTACCCCTTTGAGAACACATAAAAGTTCAGCAACGACATACCATATTTTTCAGACTATAATGCACACTTTTTGCTTCAAAAATGTGGAGGAAAATGGGGGGTGTCTTATAGTCCAAAAGTACTTTCTGTGGATGGGGAGGTGAGGGAGCCGCAGCGGCGGAGAAGTGAGTTACAGGAGGCAGGAGCCGACTGGCTCCTATGCCCGCTGCTAAAGATAAATGAATATTTAATGTTCTCCATGCCCATAGAAGTGGAGAGCAGTGAATATTCTTTTTTCTTTAATAGAGGACAAGCTGCTAGCCGTGGCCATCGGTTTCCTGCAGCTGTGGGCTTTCACATGTGCCCGCTACTTAAGGGAATGAATAGTCACTGCTCTCCACTCCCATATGTGTGGAGAGCAGTGAATATTAATTTCTCTTTAATAGCAGGCACAGGAGCAGCAGCCGCTGACTCCTGCAGCTGCCAGGATAGGGATGAGGGGGCTATGTATACCAGGCTGGGCATGAGGGGACCATGTATACCTGGATTGGAGATATATATCAGGATAGGGGATATTATTATTTTTATTATTTATTTATATAGCACCATTAATTCCGTGGTGCTGTACATGAGAAAGGGGTTACATACAGGGTTATAGATATCGTTTACAGTAAACAGGTTTACCGTGACAGACTGGTACAGAGGGGAGAGGACCCTGTCCTTGCGAACTTACATTCTATGGGATAGTGGGGACAGAATTGACCACATTTTTTGCTTACATTTTTTTTTCTCCTCTAAAACCTAGGTGCGTCTTATAGACCGAAAAATATGGTACATTTACACTGTGTGTAGAATTATTAGGCAAGTTGTATTTTGATCACATGATCATTTTTATACATGTTGTCCTACTCCAAGTTGTTCAGGCTTGAGAGCCAACTACCAATTATGTAAATCAGGTGATGTGCATCTCTGTAATGAGGAGGGGTGTTGTCTAATGACATCAAAACCCTATATAAGGTGTGCTAAATTATTAGGCAACTTCCTTTCCTTTGGCAAAATGGGTCAGAAGAGAGATTTGGCGGGCTCTGAAAAGTCCAAAATTGTGAGATGTCTTGCAGAGGGATGCAGCAGTCTTGAAATTGCCAAACTTTTGAAGCGTGATCACCGAACAATAAGTTTCATGGCAAATAGCCAACAGGGTCGCAAGAAGCGTGTTGGGCAAAAAAGGCGCAAAATAACTGCCCATGAATTGAGGATAATCAAGCGTGAAGCTGCCAAGATGCCATTTGCCACCAGTTTTGCCATATTTCAGAGCTGCAATGTTACTGGAGTAACAAAAAGCACAAGGTGTACGATACTCAGGGACATGGCCAAGGTAAGGAAGGCTGAAAAACGACCACCTTTGACCAAGAAACAAAAGATAAAGCGTCAAGACTGGGCCAAGAAGTATCTTAAGACTGACTTTTCAAAGGTTTTATGGACTGAAGAAATGAGAGTGACACTTGATGGGCCAGAGGCTGGATCAGTAAAGGGCAGAGAGCTCCACTCCAACTCAGACGCCAGCAAGGTGGAGGTGGGGTACTGGTATGGGCTGTTATCATCAAACTGAACTTGTGGGACCTTTTCGGGTTGAAAGACAACTGGGTTGCCAGTTTCTGAAAGACAACTTCTTCAAGCAGTGGTACAGGAAGAAGTCGGTATTGTTCAAGAAAAACATGATTTTCATGAAGGACAATGCTCCATCACATGCCTCCAACTACTCCACAGCGTGGCTGGCCAGTAAAAGTCTAAAAGAAGAAAAAATAATGACATGGCCCCCTTGTTCACCTGATCTGAACCCCATAGAGAACCTGTGGTCCCTCATAAAATGTGAGATCTACAGGGAGGAAAAACAGTACACCTCTCGGAACAGTGTCTGGGAGGCTGTGGTGGCTGCTGCACGCAATGTTGATCGTAAACAGATCAAGCAACTGACAAAATCTATGGATGGAATGCTGTTGAGTGTCATCATAAAGAAAGGTGGCTATATTGGTCACCAATTTTTTTGGGGGGGTTTGTTTTTGCATGTCAGAAATGTTTATTTCTAAATTTTGTGCAGTTATATTGGTTTACCTGGTGAAAATAAACAAGTGAGATGGGAACATATTTGTTTTTTTATTAAGTTGCCTAATAATTCTACACAGTAACAGTTACCTGCACAAACAGATATCCTCCTAAGATATCCAAATCTAAAAAAAACACTCCAACTTCCAAAAATATTAAGCTTTGATATTTATGAGTCTTTTGGGTTGATTGAGAACATAGTTGTTGATCAATAATAAAAATAATCCTCTAAAATACAACTTGCCTAATAATTCTGCACACAGTGTATTTGTTTATATTCATATATTGGATGAACACACATTTGTCCGATGCCTATCTTATGTATAATTAGTCTGTCACACACTGCTGCCTGTTCTTGTTGTCGCTCTTTGTAGGCTTCGCAGCAACTTCTCTTTGTTGCATCTCACACCATTTTTAACTTGGTTTGCTTGAGTTTTCCTCCTGGGGTCTACGGTCTGCTGTCTCAGCAATACAGGCTCTCCAGCCATTCCATGTGGTCTAAACTACACACAACTTACTTCTAGAGATGAGCGGTGTTCGAGTCAACTGTTCGCCAATTTCAAATTCAAGCTGTTTTGGGCGGTGTTAGAGTCGTTCGAGGAACCCGAACAATTTGCTTAAAATTCGGCTGTTCGAGTTTCTGTCTGATAACTGTTCGTTCACCAAAAGCCTTGCTTGATTTGCACATTAAAACTGTTTATCATTGTTAATAGACTGTTTCAGTATATTTCTTTCCCGCATTTACAGTGGGGCGGTGCAGTCTCTCAGCCTATCAGCAGTGCGCACACACACAGCAATGTGCATGAGATGCACACAAGCAAGGGCATGTGTCATTGGCTGTGTATGTCACATGTCCTTGCCCTATAAGAACCAGCCATTTTCCCCGTCGCCACCATTTCCTCATTGCTGCAGCTTAGTGTTAGACGGCACCGCTGCTGCTGTGGGCGCTATACAGTCAAAGAGTCTTTTTTTACAAGCGAATTTTCTGACAGATAGGTTTAGGGAATCGGGAGTCGGGACTAGTTGTATTATCAGCCCTTTTCAGGGTAGGTTACAGCAGGTCATAGCACTGTTTGCCAGGCAGGTCTGTGCCAGCGCTGTGCAAGTGTTTGTCACAGCATTTGGTGTAATCTAGCTCAGCCAATCCTTTTGGGCTAGTAGCATTGCCTGATAGTCATCTGAGTAGCCTGCCTGTGAAACAATCTATACCGCCTGTGTATCTCTATTTTCACAGCATCTAATCCAGTTATTAGTTTTGGGCCTAGGAGCAGTGTCTGCATGTCAGCAGAGTAGCCCACCTGTGAAACAAACTATACTACCTGTGTATCTCAATTTTCACTGCACCTAATCCAGTTAATAGTTTTGGGCCTAGGAGCAGTGTCTGCATGTCAGCAGAGTAGCGCGCCTGTGAACAAACCATACCGCCCGTGTATCTCTATTTTCACAGCATCTAATCCAGTTAATGGTTTTGGGCCTAGTACCACAGTTTGGCCACTCAGTTTTGCTCACTTTTCATCCATCGGTTGTTGTGCCAACAACTACAGATACAGAGTTGCCAATTAGTTAAGCACTAAAATGAGTGGCAAAAGGCCTGCTGATGGTGGAAAGGGGAATAGGCGTGGTGGAAAGGGAAAAAGGTTGTGTCCGTGGGGTAGGTGGTAAAGCAACAGTAACATCTGCAGAAGAAAGACCATCTTCCAGCCAAAGTAAGATGTCTACTTCTTTTCGTCGACAATCTGATATGATCCCTTTCTTACGACCATCGCTACAAGCATCGCCAAAAATTCCAGATGAGGCATAAAAACAGCAGGTGCTTGAATGGATATCAAGTGCTCGTTCAAGTGGGCTCTCCTCCATGTCAACTTCAACATCACAACTACTCCAGTCCTCAGAGTTGTCACCCCAATCGCACTTGCTTCCTCACAGGTCCCAAATCTCCAGCTGCCCGTCTGAGCATGGGGTAACACACATGGTTGAGTCTGTAGAGCTGTTTACGCATACTATAGCCTGGGAATCAGAGGTCTGCTACAGAGCTTCTGTGAATCCAGACGAGGAAATGATCTGCACTGATGCCCAGAATCTTTGTGAGTCGGATTCAGGCCCAGATGAATAAGGTTCTGAGCACAATGTAGACCCTCGTTCCCAAACTGTAACTCCTTTTGGTGGAAACAATGAGGAAGATGATGATGAGACTGAGATCCCTGATTGGAACGAAAACTTGACTTTTCGGTCGGGGCAGGAAGAGGTTGGCTCTGAGGACGATGGGTGTGAGAACACACAGGATGATGATGATGAGGTTGTAGACCCCACTTACTGTCAACCCCCAGTCCGCCAGTCCATGAGGTCAGCAGAGGAGGTGGAGGAGGATGCTAGTGACGAGTCTGACGACGAGGTAACGGTGCGCCTTCCTGGACAAAGACGGAGCACTGGAAGCAGGTCATCAACTGCATCCTCAACCCCAACTGTGCCTCAGACCAGACATCGTGGTGGCTCTTCAGGTCGCACAAGCTCTAAGCCTTGCATAGCCTGGGCATTTTTTGACATCGCAAAGGATGACCCAACTCATGTTGTCTGTAAGATTTGTCAACAAAATCTCAGTAGAGGCCAAAAAATCACTAGCTTGAGTACTTCATGCATGAACCGTCACATGGATGTGAGGCACAAGTTGCAGTGGGAAGCTCACTGTGCTACTATGCGGCCTAGTGGGCCAGGTCAACCACCGAAGCAAGCTACACCACCTGTTTACCTAAGTACTATTTTTTAACGGCATCTAGCCCTGGAAATCCTTTTGGGCCTAGTAAAATTTGGTGCTACTCAGCAGCGTACTACACCCATGAAGCTAGCTACACCGCCTGTTTACCTAAGTACTATTTTTTAACGGCATCTAGCCCAGGAAATCTTTTTGGGCCTAGTAGAATTTGGTGCTACTCAGCAGTGTACTTCACCCATGAAGCAAGCTACACCGCCTGTTTACCTAACTACTATTTTTTAACGCCATCTAGCCCAGGAAATCCTTTTGGGCCTAGTAGAATTTGGTGCTACTCAGCAGCGTACTTCACCCATGAAGCAAGCTACACCGCCTGTTTACCTAACTACTATTTATTAACTGCATCTAGCCCAGGAAATCCTTTTAAGCCTAGTAGCAATTTCTGCTACTCAGCAGAGTACCCCACCCATGAAGCAAGCTACACCACCTGTTTACCTAAGTACTATTTTTTAACGGCATCTAGTCCAGGAAATCCTTTTGGGCCTAGTAGAATTTGGTGCAACTCAGCAGTGTACCCCACCCATGAAGCAAGCTACACCGCCTGTTTACCTAAGTACTATTTTTTAACGGCATCTAGCCCCAGAAATCCTTTTGGGCCTAGTAGAATTTAGTGCTACTCAGCAGCGTACCCCACCCATGAAGCAAGCTACACCGCCTGTTTATCTAAGTACTATTTTTAAAACGGCATTTGGCCCAGGAAATCCTTTTGGGCCTAGTAGCAATTTCTGCTACTCAGCTGAGTACCCCACCCATGAAGCAAGCTACACCGCCTTCTTTCTTTCTCAATCTAACCCCTCGGTTCTGGGGTGTCCACTCTCCCTCCAGCTCTCTCCTTCTCACAGGTGGACTACCGCGTGATTTCACACTGTGGCAAATCTTTTGGGCCCAGGCATAAGAAGTCGTTGAGGTAATGGATAATATGTGCCGCCTTACAAACGTCCATGACAACACATTCGAGGAAGCAACTAAACGCCTCAAATAGTGAACAGGATATGGAGCACCCCATGGGCAAACAGCGATCTATGTAGTATGCTCCTTCACAGAAGTAGCCCAATGGGAGGACACTATTCGGAGGCACAGGTAGTAACTGGAACACCCCCTCAATGTCTGTTTTGGCCATTAGGGTGCCCCTTCCCAACTTCTTGACCCGCCCGATTGCCTTGTCAAAGGAGGTACAGTACATAGTACTGTACTTGGTTCCACGTCAATGTTGTCGTTTACTGACCTGCCCCTTGGATATGACAAATGGTGGATTAGTCTGAATGTATTGGGTTCATTTTTTTGCACAACTCCCAACGGGGGTACCACTACGTCTTCTAAGGAAAGTGTTCTGAATGGACCGCCGCCATTCTACCTAAAGATATTTCTTTTTTTTTTTTGTCAAGACGTCTGGGTGTTGGTAGAGTGAGTTTAGATTTTTACTCCAGCCTTTCTTGATTTTAGAAGGGCACGACACGCCTATATCTGTGTCTCCTCCTCCTTTTACTCCTCCACCTCTTTTCTTTTCGCATGACTATATGTAGTTGTGACTTTTCCATGTGTTTGTTGTGTCTGTGTTTGTTGTGATAATTAGTTTTCCAGGTGATTCTAATTAAATGAAATCTACTTAAAAATGGCGTTCCACATTATTAAGCAGGCCAAAGGTTTCAAGCAATATGAGAAATAAAAAGGATCTCTCTGCTGCTGAAAAGCGTTAAATAGTGCAATGCCTTGGACAAGGTATGAAAAAATTAGATACTTCACAAAAACTTTGTGATCATCATACTGTGAAGAGATTTGTGACTGAAACAGAGCACAGAGTTCATGCAGATAGAGGCATAATGAGGAATAATTATAATACCATAATGTAATACCATTACAAAAGCAACAGTTATTTGAAGCTGCTGGTGCCTCTGGAGTCCCTCGAACCTCAAGGTGTATGATCCTTCAAAGGCTTGCTGTGGTGCAAAAACCTACTATTCGGCCACCCCTAAACAGCGTTCATGAGCAGAAACGGTTGCAGTGGGCCCAGACATACATGAAGACTAATTTTCAAACAGTCTTGTTTACTGATGAGTGTCGAGAAACCCTGGATGGTCCAGATGGATGTAGTAGTGGATGGTTGGTGGATGGCCACCATGTCGCAACAAGGCTGCGACATCAGCAAAGAGGTGGAGAAATCATGTTTTGGGCCTGACTCATGGGGAAACAGCTGGTGGGGCCCTGAAGATGTGAAAATGACCTCTGTAAAGTAAATAGCGTTTCTGACTGACAACTTTCTTCCATGGTATAAGAAGCAGAAACATGCCTTCAGGAGCAAAATCATCTTCATGCATGACAATGCACCATCTCATGCTGCAAATAATACCTCTGAGTCATTGGCTGCTATGGGCATAAAAGGAGATAAACTCATGGTGTGGCCACCATCTTCCCCTGACCTCAACCCTATAGAAAACCTTTGGAGTATCATCAAGCAAAATATCTATGAGGGTGGGAGGCAGTTCACATCAAAACAGCAGCTCTGGGAAGCTATTCTGACTTCATGCAAAGACGTACAAGCAGAAACTCTCCAAAAACTCAAGAATGCAAGAATTGTGAAGGTGATATCAAAGAAGGGTTCCTATGTTAACATGTAACTTGGCCTGTTAGGATGTTTTGGAGTTAAATAGCTTTATTGTTCAGTGAATGTGACCTCCTAATGCTGCAAATTCCACAAATGAGCATTTTCAGTTCTTTAAAACATATCAAATGTTTAGAAATTCTACTGTGCCTAATAATTTGGAACAGTGCATTTTGAGTTTATATTCATTTTGGAGATTATACTGTTATCATTGGGAGGTTTCTTCAATAAAATTCGATGTATAATCTAACGGGTGATGACTTTTATTAGACTGACTGTCATTTGCACCGACCATTTAGGAAAATCCGAGAAAAATGTAATCTGCATAATAATTTGGAACACAGTGTATTACTGAGAGAGACACTCCCACAAGAGAAAAATCTGAAACTTGGATCAAGCTGCAAACTGCCTATGAGGGGGTCTAAAAAATGAATGAAATGTGTAGATTTAAGATTGACAGTTAATGCACCACCAACATGTAAAAATGATTTATTTCATGTGAAAATTGTTCACAGCCTTTGTTCTAGGTAGATCTGAAGCATCTATAGCTACAAGCTAAATTGCACTCAGGTATTTCTCTGCCGTTTCATAGTTTTAAGGTTGAAGGTAGAGTTAAAGAAGTTGGACAACTTCTTATCATACCCCTCGCTTGGCCTGCATAAAATAATAAATAATATACTCACCTCCCGCGGTGTAGGCACTCGCTCTTCCGGGGCTCTCAGGCTGTTGTGCTACGTGATGCCGGCACCCAGTCAGCGTCATGAAAAGTAAACAGATCACTAGAAAGATCTCTGTACTGTCACCTCATATATTTGAACATTATAATAAGATTGCCCCTAAGCCTTCATTGTTCCAAAGAAGAAAAAAACAAGTTTGATATATCTTGGTATTGCAGTCCACTCATTCCCTTAATAACCTTGGTCACCGGAGAACAAAATTGTCCACAGTATTCTAAGTGTGACTGCACTAGTGGCTTGTATAGAGGCAAAACTATGCTCATGACATAAGCATCTATGTCTCTTCTAATGCATCCCATGACTTTATGAACCTTGTCAGCGGCTGCCTGGCACTGGTCACTGACGTTGAGTATGCAGACCACCCATACACCCACGTATTTTTAAGTGACAGATTTACCCAGTGATTTATCATTTAGTACATAATTAAACATTTTATTTCCTCTGCCCAAGTGCATAACCTTACATTTATCTACATTAAACTCCAGTTGAAATTTCTCAGTCAATCATCAAGCTTATATAAATCCCTGTGCAACATTACATTGTCCTCCTCTGTATTGATTACTCTGCAGAGTTTAGTGTCATCTGCAAATATGGAAATTCTATTCTGCATGCCCCCTACAAGGTCATTAATAAATGTTAAAAGAGGACCCAATACTGACCCTTGTGGTACCTCACTGTGAACTGTGACCCAATCCGAGTGCATTCCGTTAATAACCATACGTTGTTTTATATCACTGAGCCAGTTGTTAACCCAGTTAGAGATATTTTCCCAAGTTCCATTACTCTAATTTTATGTACCAACCTTATGTATGGCACCATATCAAATACCTTTAACACCTTTCTGGCACCGGACAGAATAGTACGTCCGATGGAAGAACCCCCGGTGAGCCCGCATCAAAGCTGGGACATGTCAGCTGTTCTGAACTAGTGAACCTGATCGCTAAATGGTGTAGCGAGAAAAAACATCAAGACGACAGAATTAAAATGGAATAACGGGCGATCAAAAGAACGTATCTGCACCAAAATGGAATCATTAAAAACATCACCTCGACATGCAAAAAATAAATTCTCACCCAACCCCAGATCACAAAAAATGGAGACACTACAGGTATCGGAAAATGGAGCATTTCTTTTTTCGCAAAGTTTGGAATTTTTTTTTCATTACTTATATAAAAAAGAACCTAGATATGTTTGGTGTCTATGAACTCGTAATGACCTGGAGAATCATAATGGCAGCTCAGTTTTAGCATTTAGAGAACCTAGCAAAAAAGCCAAACAAAAAACAAGTGTGGGATTGCACTTTTTTTGCAATTTCATCTCACTTGGAATTTTTTCCCGTTTTCTAGTACATGACATGGTAAAACCAATGGTGTTTTTCAAAAGTACAACTTGTCCCGCAAAAAATAAGCCCTCACATGGCCATATTGACGGAAAAATAAAAAAAGTTATGGCCCTGGGAAGGAGGGGAGTGAAAAACGAAAATGCAAAAAACAAAATAAGCTCTGGGGGTTAAAAAGTCCATATAGACAACAGCCACTGTTTCCATGGTCCAGTCTGGAACATACCTCCTCATGGAAGCTAGATTAGATTAGATTGACTGGACTGATCCCTCATGTACCCATGCAGTTTCTGGGTCATGAAGCTATTCTTATTGAGATTTGAGATGAGCTTATTTGCTCGGGTCCCTGCTTATTCGGGAAGCTATAGAGCTTACCGAATAAGCTGCAGAGGGAATCCTGGATCGCTCCGGCTGATCAGCTGTTCGGCATTCATGTGTCGCGGCTGTGTGACACTCACGGAAAGCTTAACAAACAAACATAAGAAGATTGTCTCCTCAGAGAGGACTGGAACTGGAGTACCGCCTATTGGAAGTAGAAATCCTAAAGGTCAATGTCGACCCTTCAACGAGTCTTGCCACATGACTTTTGGCATGAGCCTAGTCATGTGACAAGGCTCGTTAAAGGGTCGACGTTGACTTTTAGGATTGCTACTTCTAAAAGGTGGCACTATAGCTCTAGTTTTCACCCTCTCTAAAGAGACAATTTGTATAGTTTATTCTTTATACAGGCCGAGCGGCTTGTCCATACAAGCCTGGTAGTGGAGCTTCCAATGATTCAGACAATTTTCGTATTTAATTTCCCAGAGGAGCATTACAAGGCTTAAAAGTCTCCTCACCTTAGAATGCCAGACTTGACATGTTATTCTCCACAAAGAGAAACGTTCGTTACCCCTTAGATCCCAGGAATAAATTAGACACTCTGCATGTAGAATAGCCCAAGTCCTTCATTGTTTTACTCAGTCATAGTAACATAGTAACATAGTTAGTAAGGCCGAAAAAAGACATTTGTCCATCCAGTTCAGCCTATATTCCATCATAATAAATCCCCAGATCTACGTCCTTCTACAGAACCTAATTGTATGATACAATATTGTTCTGCTCCAGGAAGACATCCAGGCCTCTCTTGAACCCCTCGACTGAGTTCGCCATCACCACCTCCTCAGGCAAGCAATTCCAGATTCTCACTGCCCTAACAGTAAAGAATCCTCTTCTATGTTGGTGGAAAAACCTTCTCTCCTCCAGACGCAAAGAATGCCCCCTTGTGCCCGTCACCTTCCTTGGTATAAACAGATCCTCAGCGAGATATTTGTATTGTCCCCTTATATACTTATACATGGTTATTAGATCGCCCCTCAGTCGTCTTTTTTCTAGACTAAATAATCCTAATTTCGCTAATCTATCTGGGTATTGTAGTTCTCCCATCCCCTTTATTAATTTTGTTGCCCTCCTTTGTACTCTCTCTAGTTCCATTATATCCTTCCTGAACACCGGTGACCAAAACTGGACACAGTACTCCATGTGCGGTCTAACTAGGGATTTGTACAGAGGCAGTATAATGCTCTCATCATGTATATCCAGACCTCTTTTAATGCACCCCATGATCCTGTTTGCCTTGGCAGCTGCTGCCTGGCACTGGCTGCTCCAGGTAAGTTTGTCATTAACTAGGATCCCCAAGTCCTTCTCCCTGTCAGATTTACCCAGTGGTTTCCCATTCAGTGTGTAATGGTGATATTGATTCCTTCTTCCCATGTGTATAACCTTACATTTATCATTGTTAAACCTCATCTGCCACCTTTCAGCCCAAGTTTCCAACTTATCCAGATCCATCTGTAGCAGAATACGATCTTCTCTTGTATTAACTGCTTTACATAGTTTTGTATCATCTGCAAATATTGATATTTTACTGTGTAAACCTTCTACCAGATCATTAATGAATATGTTGAAGAGAACAGGTCCCAATACTGACCCCTGCGGTACCCCACTGGTCACAGCGACCCTGTTAGAGACTATACCATTTATAACCACCCTCTGCTTTCTATCACTAAGCCAGTTACTAACCCATTTACACACATTTTCCCCCAGACCAAGCATTCTCATTTTGTGTACCAACCTCTTGTGCGGCACGGTATCAAACGCTTTGGAAAAATCGAGATATACCACGTCCAATGACTCACCGTGGTCCAGCCTATAGCTTACCTCTTCATAAAAACTGATTAGATTGGTTTGACAGGAGCGATTTCTCCTGTCGGGTTCCCACAGATTGGATCTCACAGATTAAATATTGAAGGTTCATCCTATTATAATGCTAAAAATGAAAATAAACTGTAGAATATTTTAAAACAGGGTTATTTTTAAGCAGCATAGTTTGTGAACAAATATATTACTATGTACAGTACAGACCAAAATTTTGGACACACCTTCTCATTTAAAGATTTTTCGGTTTTTTTATGACTATGAAAATTGTACATTTACAATGAAGGCATCAAAACTATGAATTAACACATGTGGGATTATATACTTAACAAAAAACTGTGAAACAGCTGAAATTATGCCTTATATTTTAGGTTCTTCAAAGTAGCCACCTTTTGGTTTGATGACTGCTCTGCACACTCTTGGCATTCTCTTGATGAGCTTCAAGATGTAGTCACTGGGAATGGTCTTAAAACAATCGAGGAGTTCCCAGAGATGCTTAGCACTTGTTGGCCCTTTTGCCTTCACTCTGCGGTCCAGCTCACCCCAAACCATCTCGATTGGGTTCAGGTCTGGTGACTGTGGAGGCCAGGTCATCTGGCGTAGCACCCCATCACTCTCCTTCTTGGTCAAATAGCCCTTACACAGCCCCGAGGTGTGTTTGGGGTCATTGTCTTGTTGAAAAATAAATTATGGTCCAACTAAACGCAAACCGGATGGAATAGCATGCCGCTGTAAGATGCTGTGGTAGCCATGCTGGTTCAGTGTGCCTTCAATTTTGAATAAATCCCCACCAGGGTCACCAGCAAAGCACCCCCACACCAT
The DNA here is from genome assembly GCF_032444005.1 of Ranitomeya imitator. NCBI lineage: Eukaryota > Metazoa > Chordata > Amphibia > Anura > Dendrobatidae > Ranitomeya > Ranitomeya imitator. The sequence continues at coordinate 435,825,988 of NC_091287.1, read as the reverse complement.
CACACCTCCTCCTCCATGCTTCACGGTGGGAACCAGGCATTTAGAGTCCATCCGTTCACCTTTTTGCGTCGCACAAAGACACGGCGGTTGGAACCAAAGATCTCAAATTTGGACTCATCAAACCAAAGCACAGATTTCCACTGGTCTAATGTCCATTCCATGTGTTCTTTAGCCCAAACAAGTCTCTTCTGCTTGTTGCCTGTCCTTAGCAGTGGTTTCCTAGCAGCTATTTTACCATGAAGGCCTGCTGCGCAAAGTCTCCTCTTAACAGTTGTTGTAGAGATGTGTCTGCTGCTAGAACTCTGTGTGGCATTGACCTGGTCTCTAATCTGAGCTGCTGTTAACCTGCGATTTCTGAGGCTGGTGACCCGGATAAACTTATCCTCAGAAGCAGAGGTGACTCTTGGTCTTCCTTTCCTGGGGCGGTCATCATGTGAGCCAGTTTCTTTGCAGCGCTTGATGGTTTTTGACACTGCACTTGGGGACACTTTCAAAGTTTGCCCAATTTTTCGGACTGACTGTCCTTCATTTCTTAAAGTAATGATGGCCACTCGTTTTTCTTACTTAAAATTTGTATTATGGAAAGAAAAAAGCAGCTAACAGTCTATTCAGTAGGACTATCAGCTGTGTATCAACCAGACTTCTGCACAACACAACTGATAGTGAATGTACAATTTTCATAGTCATGAAAATACAGAAAAATCTTTAAATGAGAAGGTGTGTCCAAACTTTTGGTCTGTACTGTATGTACAATAGGGAATGCAATAATACAATGATGAATATGCAAAAAAACACATGGACTTGTATTTAGCACAATCCAACAAATAACATAAATGTAAAAATCAGACTGCACAATTGTGTCCATGCTAAGCAACTTTAATATAAATCTGTGATCAATATCTAATTATTGTATTATCTATTTATTAAGCGCAACAAGTTCATTTCTTTTTGACAGCACATGTGTATTAATAAAACAAATAAACTAAACATATAAACATATGCATGAAAATGAGCGCAAAGAAAGAGTCTGTATCTAAATCAACTTACACAATGCTTTATTTAAAAAAAATGATAGCTTTCCTCTTACTGGTGCTTCAAGGGTATCCTCCATGTTTTGATTGCACATGTTTTTGTCCATGACAGGTGACGACCATCACAAGGAAAGTAGTCTTGAGCATATTTCATGAACGTATTTATAACGAGGTGTGTGCCTTTCATTGAAAGTACACAGTATTTAAAGGGAAACTGTCAGCAGGTTTGTGTTCTGTTATCTGAGAATAGTATGGTGTAGGAGCTGAGAACCTGATTCCGGTGATGTGTCACTTACTGGGCTGTGTCTCTGTTTCATTAAATTCACTGTTTAAATAAGCAGGATAGTATCAGTATCTGACTAGCTGCCTTGTGCTTGCTGGTCCTACCCTGCCCCCAGCACTGATTAGCATCTCTCAGCTGCCAATCAGTGGGGGTCTTCAATGTACCAAACTCTGCTAAATCTGCAGCAGTAAACACTGTGATCCTGTCATAACTGCTAAGTGATACACCGCTGGAATCAGGGTCTCTGTCTCTACATTATTCTGCTGTCAGATTACATAGCAATACCTGCTGACAGATTCCCTTTAATAATAAAGTGCGTCTTATAATCAAAGATGAAAACATGTTAATAAGGATCAATCTGGAAATGTAGAAATAACCTCATGAGTGAAAAATGTCAGCAGGTGCATGATCCTATCACTGCTGACTGACTGGAGACCTACTGTATCTACTACCATGTGTCATGGTTACACCAAGATGCCACTTTATTCATATATCTCCAGGTGGAATAAGACAGGGATGGCACAATGGAGGGCTCTGAGAAAGTATTTGTTGAGCAATTATGTATTTACAAGGAGCTCATAGGCCTCATTTACTATAGTACATTAATATCTAAGATTAAAACTATCCCAATATGTTGTAAAATTATCGATTTCCAACTACAACTCATAGTTTAAACAATTAATATGAAAACTATTCATACGGAGAAGTCATTATGAGCTACAATTAAAATGCAAATAAATCCACAGTTAAGAGCATTTATATGTGTGACAACCAATAATGCTATAGGCAAATGCCATCTCATGCCTGGCTTACAGTGGTCTCACCAGTGCATCTATCATCAGTGGTATAAACCTAACATCTAAATCTGTAACTTACAGAAAAATCTTTGGCTTCCTGCTAAAGAAATATCATGGGAGTCTTGGAAGAATAACTGCTTACTGTATGTTACAGCTCCAAGCATTGCTGAGCACTGCTTACCTGGATGTTCTTCTCTGCTGTGCATTCAGACACACAAACATGGACACACACACAGAAACACACACACAAACAGACAGACACACACACACGGACACACAGAAACACACACGGACACACACGCACAGATACACACATACACGGACACACCTACAAACACACTGAAACACACAGACATGGACACACACACACGGACACACAGAAACAAACACACACGGACACACACAAGGACACATGCACACACGGATACACACGGACAAACAGACATACGGAGACACACAGAAACACATACACACTAACGGACACACCTACAGAAACACACAAGGACACAGACACACAGAAACACACACATATGGACACACACACAGAAACACACACACACACACATGGACAGACACACAGAAACACACACATGGATACACACACCTACAGACACACAGAAAAACACACACGGACATGCAGACACAGACACACACAGAGACACATAGAAACACACACACGGACACACAAACACACACATGGACACACACCTACAGACACACAGAAACACACACACGGACACGCAGACACAGACACACACAGACACACAGAAACACACACACGGACACACAGAGACACACAGAAACACACACATGGATACACACACCTACAGACACACAGAAACACACACGGACATGCAGACACAGACACACAGAAACACACACATGGACACACAGAGACACACACATGGACACACACACCTACAGACACACAGAAACACACACACGTGGACACACACACAGAAACACACACGGACACACAGACACAGATACACACAGACACACAGAAATACACACACTTGGACACAGACACACACAAGATGAGTTCACTGTACCCTTTTGTAGGTGTCTATATTAACATGTAGAAACACTAATTTACGATTTTTAAGCCAGCTTAAAAATAATCATTTTTGGCAGTAAATCGCCCTGTGTAAACAGGATAAAAGCAGCTAGTAATGCGATATTCTAAGAGCACAGAACAATTGTATTAACAATTGTTCTGTATGCATAGAACACTCATTGGCAGGTGTAAACTGGCCAGTAAACAGCCGCCAATTGGACTGTATATGGCTAATCCGCAGTTGGCATGTACTGATAATGTAGTGAAATTGTGTAGTGACAAATGAAATAAACACGTAGAAATATAAAGTTGGGCACATCTGTGCACTGCTTAGCAGTAAACATTAAAACACCCATTCCTACCACTGTGTATGCTCCCTTGGTGCCATCAAAACAGATGTGAGCCAATATCTAGACCTTTCGACTCCTGAATGTTGTGAGGCTTGTAGTCAACACAAAGTTCCTCCAACCATTCATGGAAACAATTTTACAATGTGAGAAATATTACTATGCTCAAAGGGGCCAATGCTATTGGGGCATACAGTTACCAGGAAGGGATGTACTTGATCTGTGACAATGTTTAGATAATTTGTACATCATCTCAAAATAATATCCATACACAGCAGGTGAAATAAGTAAAGTAACAAATTTTCCAAGTAAATATATTTCTAAAGGTGCTATTGACATGAAATTCCCACCAGATGCTGGTAATAACCCATCCAATCCACACAGACAAAGAAATCAAACCATATCAGCATGTTTTGCAACAATAAGGTTACAAAGGTCTTGAGACTGGTTTTACCCATCTTGAGATGTTTCTTCGGTGGCATCTTGGTAATGACACACATTTTTGTAGGCCATCAATTGAAGCAGCTGATATTTTTTACTAAGTGGCAGGATTGCTTTATAATTACTGATAGATTTCAGCTGGTGTTAATTTTATGGACATCTACAGTGAATTGCCAAAGTATGCACCCCTTGGCTTTTTACCAATTTTGTTACATTACATCCGGTGTTGAAATATTTTTGTAATCCGATTTTTGTGTGATGCACCAGCAATAAATAGTCTAGGATGGTGAAGTGAATTAAGAAAAATAAAGGCATAAATTAAATTTAACAGAGAGATTAGAGCGGCGCTTAACCCCTTAGTGACAGAGCCAATTTGGTACTTAATGACCGAGCCAATTTTTGCAATTCTGACCACTGTCACTTTATGAGGTTATAACTCTGGAACGCTTCAACGGATCCCGCTGATTCTGAGATTGTTTTTTCGCGACATATTGTACTTCATGTTAGTGGTAACATTTCTTCTATATTACTTGCGATTATTTATGAAAAAAACGGAAATATGGCGAAAATTTTTAAAATTTTGCAAATTTCAAACTTTGTATTTTTATGCCCTTAAATCAGAGAGATATGTCACGAAAAATAGTTAATAAATAACATTTCCCACATGTCTACTTTACATCAGCACAATTTTGGAAACAAAATTTTTTTTTGTTAGGGAGTTATAAGGGTTAAAAGTTGACCAGCAATTTCTCATTTTTACAACACCATTTTTTTTTAGGGACCACATCACATTTGAAGTCATTTTGAGGGGTCTATATGATAGAAAATAATGAAGTGTGACACCATTCTAAAAACTACACCCCTCAAGGTTCTCAAAACCACATTCAAGAAGTTTATTAACCCTTTACGTGCTTCACAGGAACTGAAACAATGTGGAAGGAAAAAATGAACATTTAACTTTTTTTTGCAAACATCTTAATTCAGAACCATTTTTTTTATTTTCACAAGTGTAAAAACAGAAATGTAACCATGAATTTTGTTATGCAATTTCTCCTGAATACGCCAATACCCCATATGTGGGGGTAAACCACTGTTAGGGCGCACCGCAGAACTTAGAAGTGAAGGAGCGCCGTTTGACTTTTTCAATGCAGAATTGGCTGGAATTGAGATCGGACGCCATGTCACGTTTAGAGAGCCCCTGATGTGCCTAAACAGTGGAAACTCCCCACAAGTGACACCATTTTGGAAACTAGACCCCTTAAGGAACTTATCTAGATGTGTGGTGAGCACTTTTAACCCCAAGTGCTTCACAGAAGTTTATAACGTAGAGCCGTGAAAATAAAAAATCGCTTTTGTTTACACAAAAATGATCTTTTCGCCCACAAATTCTTATTTTCACAAGGGTAACAGGAGAAATTAGACCACAAAAGTTGTTGTGCGATTTCTCCTGAATACGTCGATACCCCATATGTGAGGGTAAACCACTGTTAGGGCGCACCGCAAAGCTTGGAAGTGAAGGAGCGCCGTTTTACTTTTTCAATGTTGAATTGGCTGGAATTGAGATTGGATGCCATGTCGCGTTTGGAGAGCCCCTGATGTGCCTAAACAGTGGAAACCCCCCACAAGTGACACCATTTTGGAAACTAGACCCCTTAAGGAACTTATCTAGATGTGTGGCGAGCACTTTGAACCCCCATGTGCTTCACAGAAGTTTATAACGTAGAGCCGTGAAAAAAAAAATCGCATTTTTTCTACAAAAATGATTTTTTGCCCACAAATTTTTATTTTCACAAGGGTAACAGGAGAAATTAGACCACAAAAGTTGTTGTGCAATTTCTCCGGAGTACGCTGATACCCAATATGTGGGGGTAAACAACTGTTAGGGTGCACCGCAGAGCTTGGAAGAGAAGGAGTGCCGTTTTACTTTTTCAATGTAGAATTGGCTGGAATTGAGATTGGACGCCATGTCGCGTTTGGAGAGCCCCTGATGTGCCTAAACAGTAGAAATCCCCCACAAGTGACCCCATTTTGGAAACTAGACCCCCCATGGAACTTATCTAGATGTGTGGTGAGAACCTTGAATGCCCAAGTGCTTCACAGAAGTTTATAATGCAGAGCCGTGAAAATAAAAAATATTTTTTTTTCCACAAAAAAGATTTTTTAGCCCCCAAGTTTTTATTTTCACAAGGGTAACAAGAGAAATTGGACCCCAAAAGTTGTTCTCCAATTTGTCCTGAGTATGCTGGTACCCCATATGTGGGGGTAAACCACTGTTTGGGCGCACGGCAGAGCTCGGAAGGGAAGGAGCGCCTTTTTGGAATGCAGACTTTGATAGAATGGTCTGTGGGCATTATGTTGCGATTGCAGAGCCCCTGATGTACCTAAACTGTAGTAACCCCCCACAAGTGACCCCATTTTGGAAACTAGACCCCCCAAGGAACTTATCTAGATGTGTGGTGAGAACTTTGAATGCCCAAGTGCTTCACAGAAGTTTAGAATGCAGAGTCGTGAAAATAAAAAATATTTTTTTTTTCCACAAAAAAGATATTGTAGCCCCCAAGTTTTTATTTTCACAAGGGTAACAGGAGAAATTGGACTGCAATAGTTGTTGTCCAATTTATCCCGAGTACGCTGATGCGCCATATGTGGGGGTAAACCACTGTTTGGGTGCATGGCAGAGCTCAGAAGGGAGGGAGCACCATTTGACTTTTTGAGCACAAAATTGGCTGTCGTGTTTGGAGACCCCCTGATGTACCTAAACCGTGGAAACCCCCCAATTCTAGCTCCAACCCTAACCCCAACACACCCCTAACCCTAATCCCAACCTGATCCATAATCCTAATCACTAACCCTAACCATAATCACAACCCTTACCCCAAAACAACCCTAATGTCAACCCTAACCATAACCCTAATCAAAACCCTAAATCCAACACACCCCTAATCCTAATCTCAACCCTAACCTCAAACCTAACCCTAATTCCAATACACCCCTAATCACAACCCTAACCTTAACCCTAATCCCAAACCTAACCCTAATCCCAAGCGTAACCCTAATGCCAACCCTAACCCTAATACCAACCCTAATCCAAACCCTAACCCTAATCCCAGCTCTAACCCTAACTTTAGCCCCAACCCTAGCCCTAACTTTAGCCCCAACCCTAACCCTAAGGCTACTTTCACACTTGCGTCGTTTGGCATTCCGTCGCAATCCGTCGTTTTGGACAAGAAACGGATCCTGCAAATGTGCCCGCAGGATGCGTTTTTTGCCCATAGACTTGTATTGCCGACGGATCGTGACGGATGGCCACACGTCGCGTCCGTCGTGCACTGGATCAGTTGTGTTTTGGCGGAGAGTCGGCACAAAAAACGTTCAATGAAACGTTTTTTTGTACGTCGCATCCGCCATTTCTGACCGCGCATGCGTGGTCGTAACTCCACCCCCTCCTCCCCAGGACATAGATTGGGCAGCGGATGCGTTGAAAAACTACAGCTGCTGCCCACGTTGTGCACAATTTTCACGTGCGTCGGTATGTCGGGCCGACGCATTGCGACGGCCCCGTACCGACGTAAGTGTGAAAGAAGCCTAACCCTAAGTTTAGCCCCAACCCTAACCCTAAATTTAGCCCCAACCCTAACCCTAAATTTAGCCCCAACCCTAACCCTAAATTTAGCCCCAACCCTAGCCCTAACCCTAGCCCTACCCCTACCCCTAACCCTACCCCTACCCCTAACCTTAACCCTAATTTTAGCCCCAACTGCTGTTCTCCTGCCGGCCGGCAGATGGAGACAGATGGCGGGTGCACTGGGCATGCGTCCGCCATGTTCTTCTGCCGGCGGCCAGGAGGAGCAGCAAGAGGATCCAGGGACCTAGGTGAGTATGCTAGGGTCCCCGAATCCCCCTATTTCTCTGTCCTCTGATGTGCAATCACATCAGAGGACAGAGAATTACACTTTTCTTTTTTTTTTTTTTTTGCGGTCGCCGGTAAACAGTTAATTACCGGCGATCGCAAAACAGGGGTCGGTAATACCGACCCCGATCATGCTCTTTGGGGTCTCGGCTACCCCCGGCAGCCGAGACCCCAAAGATTCTCCCGGTGCCGGCCGGCGGGCGCACTGCGCATGCGCCCGCCATTTTGAAGATGGCGGCGCCCACCGGGAGACACGAGGAGCATCGGGGGAGCTAGGTGAGTATTGGGGGGCCACCTGGGACCCCTTTTCTCTGTCCTCCGATGTGCGATCACATCGGAGGACAGAGAAATTAAAAAGAGATCGCTTTTTTTTTGCGATCGCCGGTAAACGGTTAATTACCGGCGATCGCAAATGCGGGGTGGGTTAAAAACCCCCCGAATCATGTTCTCTGGGGTCTCGGCTACCCTTGGCAGCCGAAACCCCGGAGAAAATTGGCCTCTGGGGGGCGCTATGGACTTTTTCCACAGCGCCGTTAATTAACGGCGCTGTGGTTTAAGTACCCTTAGCGGCCGCCGTTAAAAGGCGTATCGGCGGTCGCTAAGGGGTTAATATACAATGGCTCGTTGGGCTGCAAATTTGGACAAAAAACCACTCTTTTGTCAGGTACAACGCATAAAAATGATAAAAATAAATTTGCGCACACTACGAGAGTTTAAACAGAACCAGAAACTGTATTCAATAAAATGGTGGTACAACGACGTAATCATAAATATGAAAACCAAAGAACAACTTGCAATAGTACCAATAAAACTTGTATGCAGTTACCCAACCTAATGCCACTAGATATAAATACCCACGGATATATGCGGATAAATAGAAAACATATGTTGTAGTAACCATACAACAGGGTTAATTGCTGAAACCAAATAATGAGCTTGTATCTGAGAATGGCAACCTGTACAGGGAATAGCTAGACTGATTTTAATAAAATGCTAGTCACTGAAGGATCAGAGTCTGATTGATGAAAAATATATATATGATTCCCACTATAAAAAAAAGTCTCCACGATAAGATGGAAAGCTTTCAAGTCTCGTTTTCTAAGGACATGCATGTAAAAAAAGTAAAAAAATGCTGTGAAAGAACTGCGTGAAATGAAGCAGCCCCGGCCGGTGGCAATGCTTCAATACAAAAAGACAGAGCTGCGTGCTACAGACAGATTATGGTGCACACGCTGTGAGGAAGCAAGTGACCAGGTTCAGAAGCCGGGATTACAGGACGCCGGAGATTTACAGCACGGAAGAAGAAACATCGCCTCTTCTCCTGAACACGTGAGCTCCAATTTAAGATAACAGGCTACGTACACACAGCAGATTTACGACCAGGCTTAATCTGTCTGTAGCACGCAGCTCTGTCTTTTTGTATTGAAGCATTGCCACCGGCCGGGGCTGCTTCATTTCACGCAGTTCTTTCACAGCATTTTTTTACTTTTTTTACATGCATGTCCTTAGAAAACGAGACTTGAAAGCTTTCCATCTTATCGTGGAGACTTTTTTTTATAGTGGGAATCATATATATATTTTTCATCAATCAGACTCTGATCCTTCAGTGACTAGCATTTTATTAAAATCAGTCTAGCTATTCCCTGTACAGGTTGCCATTCTCAGATACAAGCTCATTATTTGGTTTCAGCAATTAACCCTGTTGTATGGTTACTACAACATATGTTTTCTATTTATCCGCATATATCCGTGGGTATTTATATCTAGTGGCATTAGGTTGGGTAACTGCATACAAGTTTTATTGGTACTATTGCAAGTTCTTCTTTGGTTTTCATATTTATGATTACGTCGTTGTACCACCATTTTATTGAATACAGTTTCTGGTTCTGTTTAAACTCTCGTAGTGTGCGCAAATTTATTTTTATCATTTTTATAAATTAAATTTATGTGATCAAATTCCTAGAAATTGTCATGTGCTTATGTTTTCACCCCATTTGCTATGAAGCCTCTAAAAAATTCTGGTTCAAGCAATTACCTTCATAAGTCACATGCTTAGTGAAAGATTGCACACAGGTGGACTTACTAAGTGTCAAATTGGCTGTCAGTATATACACACCTGTTCTGAAAGGCCACAGAGGCTGCAACACCATTAACCCCTTCATGACCAGAGCTTTTTTCTGTTTCCCATTTTCGTTTTTTGCTCCCCTCCTTCCCAGAGCCATAACATTTTATTTTTACATCATATGGCCATGTGAAGACTTATTTTTTGCGGGACGAGTTGTACTTTTGAACAACACCATTGGTTTTACCATGTCGTGTACTAGAAAATGGGACAAAAAATTCCAAGTGCGGTGAAATTGCAAAAAAAGTGCAATCCCACACTTGTTTTTTGTTTGTCTTTTTTGCTAGGTTCACTAAATGCTTAAAATGACCTGACATTATGATTCTCCGGGTCATTTCTAGCTCATAGACACCAAACATGTCTAGGTTCTTTTTTATCTAAGGTTACTTTCACAGTGTGACAACGCAGCACAACGGGGGCAGTGGATGCATTATTACAATGCATCCGCTGCCCCATTGTGAGTTGCGGGGAGGAGGGGGCGGAGTTCCGGCCGCGCGTGCGTGGTCGGAAATGGCGGACACGACGCACAAAAAAACGTTGCAAGCAACGTTTTTTTGTTCCGACAGTCCGCCACAACACGACGCAACCGTCGCACTGCGTCGCTAAGGTTAGTCTATGGGGAAAAAACGCATCCTGCAGACAACTTTGCAGGATGCGTTTTTTCTCCAAAACGACACATTGCGACGTGCGTCGTATGACGCTAGTGTGAAAGTAGCCTAAGTAGTGAAAAAAAATTCCAAACTTTGCTAAAAATAAAATAAAATTGCGCAATATTCGAATACTCGTAGCATCTCCATTTTTTGTGATCTTGGATCGGGTGAGGGCCTATTTTTTGCGTGCTGAGCTGACGTTTTTAATGATACCATTTTTGTGCAGATACTTTTTTGATCGCCCGTTATTGCATTTTAATGCAATGTCGCGGTGACCAAAAAAAGGTAATTCTGTAGTTTTGACTCTTTTACCTCGCTATGCCGTTTAACGATCAGGTTAATCCTTTTTTTATTTGATAGATCGGGCGATTATGAATGCGGCAATACCAAATATGTGTAGGTTTTTTTTTTTTATTTTGAATGGGGCAAAAGGGGGGTGATTTAAACATATATATATATATATATATATGCAGTATATATGTGTATATATATATATATATATATATATATTTTTTTTTTTTTTATAAACATTTTTTTTAACTTTTGCCATGCTTCAATAGTTTCCACAGGAGACTAGAAGCTGGCACAACTTGATCGGCTCAGCTACATAGAGGCGATGTTCAGATCGCCTCTATGTAGCTGAATTGCTGAGTTCCTATGAGAGCCGACCACTGAGTGGCGCTCATAGCAATCCGGCACTGACAACCATAGAGGTCTCAAGGAGACCTCTGGTTGTCATGCTGACGACCCGATGACCCCCGATCATGTGATGGGGGGGGTCACTGGTGCGCGTATTTCCAACCCGATGGCCAGAAGCGCGATTTAAATGCCGCTGTCAGAATTTGATAGCGGCATTTAACTAGTTAATAGGCACGGGTGGATCGCAATACCACCCACGCCTATAGCGGGCACATGTCAGCTGTTCGAAACAGCTGACGTGTCCCGGAAAAAATATGTGGGCACTCCGCCGGAGCCCACATAAAGGAAGGGATACTGACATCGGCGTACTAATACGTTTGATGTCAGTAAGGGATTAAGCAAGAGGCAAACCAAACAACATCAAGAAGACCAAGGAGATCTCCAAACAAGTCAGGGATAAAGTTGTTGAGAAGTACAATTCAGGGTTGGGTTATAAAAACATATCCCAATCTCTAATGATCCCCTGGAGTACACCATCAAATCCATTATTCATCTATTGTAAAAAACATGGTATTACATCAAACCTGCCAAGAGAGGGACGCTCACCAAAACTCTCTGTCCCGTTAGGAGGGCATTAATCAGTAAGGCAGCACAGAGACCAAATGTAAACTTGAAGGAGCAGCAGAATTCCCAAGCAGAGACTGGAGTATCTGTCCATACGACCACAATAAGCCGTACACTCCATAGAGGTGGTCTTTATGGAAGAGTGGGCAGAAGAAAGCCTTTACTTACACACAAAAATTGTAAGGATCATTTTAAGTTTTCTAAAAGACATTTGGGAGACTTCTCAAATGTATGGAGGAAGGTGCTGTGGGCAGACAAAATTTAACCTTTTGGCCACCAAGGTGAATGCTATGTCTGGCGCCAAACAACAAAGCTCATCACAGCAAGAACACCATCCCAACAGAGAAACATGGTGGTGGCTGCATCATGCTGTCGGGATGTTTTTCGGCAGCAGGGACAGGGAAAATGTTCTGAGTCAAGGGGAAGATGGATGGTGAGAAATACAGGGATATTCATGAACAAAACCGGTCAGTGATTTGAGACTGGGACAGAGGTTCACCTCCCAACAAGAAAATGACCTAAACATACTGCTAAAGCAACACTCGACTGGTTTAAGGGGAATTGTGTAAATGTTTTGGAGTGGCCTAGTCAAAGACCAGACCTTGATCCAATTGAGAATTTGTGGTCAGACTTGAAGACTGCTGTTCACCAAAGGAAACGCCGGAGTAGTTTTGCATTGAGGAATGGGCAAATCTTCCAGTGGCAAGATGGGGAAAGCTTATAGAGACTTATCCAAAGCGACTTGCAGCTGTAATTGTAAAAGGAGGCTCTAAAAAGTACCTACTTTAGGGGGGTGAATAGTTATGCACAGTGAAGTTTTCAGCTATCTTGTCCCTCCTGTGGTTCGCTTCACAATAAAAAGAAAAACAAATGTTCACAGTAGTAGGCATGTTCTTTTTACATGAACTGCTGCAAACCCTAAAAAAAGTGAAATTCCAGGTTGTGAAGTAGCAAAACACAAAAAATGCCAAGGGGTTGGATACTTTCACAACCCACTGCTTGGTTTGATTGGATGGATTGTTATCGATATTTGATGAGAATTTCATGTCAATAGCATCATTAGAAATATATTTATTTAGAAAATTGGTGATGTTCCAATACTTATTTCACCCGCTGTAAACACCAAGATCCAAGGTTTCTCAGCAGAACATTACATTACACTGCCTCTGTTGTCCTTCCTTCACACACACACATGACGTGAAATAATACATGATCCAACAGAAGAGACCTACCCCCTTCCATTGCTTCATGGTTGAATTCAGATGTGCACATACCCCACTGAAGGCACTTTCAGCACTTGATAGGGTTAGCATAGGAGCTCTGTGTTCTGACAGCTTAGAATCATAGCCAGAGTTACATTTTCTAGTAACTTGTGTTACAGTTATCTTGGGCACCCTTAACCCTATCACTTTTTTAACCCCCTGCCTATGTAGAACGTACATGCATGCCCTACGCAAGATGCAGGTTCCTGAGCTTGCTCCATACAGGGCATCCACCGATGCTATCTCCAATGGCTGCTGTTTAGCCATTTAGATGCATTTATCAAACTCAGAGGGAGACAGAGGAATTTAAATAGTTTTGATATGCTTGCACACAATTGTGAGGAGCCAACAGGAGGCCATGGTAGCCGGGGAAGACCCTGTTGCTGCCATGTCTGTATTCTCTTGAAACCTGCCTGGGGTTGATCGTCACTTTAGCTATGTACTGCTATTCTGAAGTATCAAACAATTTCAGGTGCAGCTTCCCTCATCATCTCACATGCTAAAAAAAAAAAGTGGAATATAATTGACGCAACATGTTGGACAAACCACAAAATGGTACTAATAAAAACCACAGGTCGGCTCACAAAAAAATGCCCTTTTTTCAGCTCTATGGAAAAAATAATAAGTAAAGTCTCACAAAATAGGAATAAAATGATATATATTTTTTTACAAAGTTCTGACTAAAAAAAAATATTAACGCCACAAAACTAAAACCCCAAAAATATTGGTGGTATTATTTTTTTTTTTTACCAAGTTCACCCTTCTTGCATATTATGAAGACCCTTTATACAATTTACTGCTTTGGAGATTCTGTGACCTGGTTGGCTACCCTATTTAGCCATTGGCAGAGTTACTCTTATCCTCTATTTTTCCTTAATATCTCTAACCTTTAACAGATGCTATTGTTACTAGTGGTATTGATAGAGCTGACCAATATAACTATAATACCTAGATATGTATACACACATACATTGTATACTGGAAAACAGAACACGAATATGCAACCATTTTTCCGAGTCCAGTCTCAAGGAGGCAGTCGAAGTACTGTACATGTTGTTCACACATTTAGTATATAGTAATATCTTGGTTATTGTACTACTAAAGTCCTGATCTGCTGTATTACATCCCACTTTCATTGATTTGAGAACTTTTTCAAACTGAATGTAAATAAGGAATCTCCCATCTATACCCATAATCTATATGATCAGCTCTACATTAAGAAAATATATTATACTAAAATATATTAGGAAATATTTAACATAATGCATCTTCATTATTGTATCTTCATACATTTCCTCTAACTTCACAGTTACCTTTTATCCATATACCATGCTTGGTAATATAAAATAGGACGGTCTGTAAAAACTATATCCTTGGCTCCAGGAAAAAAAAATGCATAAAAAAAACTAATCATCAGCTGACACTGATGGATATATGATAAATGCATAATCACAATAAAACAGTATAAAAGCCCTAATGTCTGGAGGCAGAAAATGGCACTTATATATTTGTTCAGCCATAGGAAGTGTGAGGGCAGAATTACTTCATTCTCTGAAGAATCACAGTGTTGAGTATGTCGGCTTCTTCCAGTGTCTGGTCTTCGTCTGTAAGTTCTGTGTTCGGAAATGTGGTCACCAAAACAAAATCAGTCTGTGCAAAGTCTGAGCGAGACTGAATGATAAAGTGTCGTACATCCACAATTCTGAAAGGGAATAAAAAGAGAATATATATACAAGGAAAAGATTTGTGTCCAAACTCTTTACCAATTATATACAGTGCTCAGCATAAATAAGTTCACCCCAACAGATTTGTCAGAAAACCTTTAGGTTGCTTTCAGAATCGATATTTCCTATGGGATACCATACTACAAAGTGCTCCCTTAAATATGGGCCATTGAAAGAAAGAGGGCCCCCTGAGGAAGCAAGTGTGCGAAACGCGCGTTGGGGTTCTCTTCCCACAATCAGGAGCAGGTCGGTTCATTTATGTAAAATCATTTCACTTTTACTCCACTTGGTCTTACCTCTTTCTTTCAATTATAGGGTCCCCCAGTAATTTTCTCAATTAATGTTATAGCTATTGTGGCTATGACATTTTGAACCGTTAGTCTATATACACAGCTCTGTGAGTTACCACTAAAATCCTATAGAGAGAGATCTCGAGATTGGTTATTATATTGTGTAGTTCATTTAACACAAAGTGGCTATGTTGATTATTCCTGTTATACTCTTTCCCTGTACGTGGTACTAGTGTGTTGCATTCTCCTTTTCAGTTGTGTCTGCAAATATACTTATAATGATTATGTCTTGACAACAAAAAAAAACTCTTTTAAAAATATATTTTCAATAAATCTTCTAGTATTTTAATCAGCTCTAGTGTCCATTTTTTCTTTGTTTTTCTAAAAATTTAACAAAGATGGAAATGCAACCGTCTCACAGAGAAGTACAGGTCAACCACGGAAGTTAATACCTAAAGAAGAGAGTCCTCTGATAACCAAGATTCAACAAAAAAAGACATGCAAGTTCACTGCACCTAGCTAAAGAAGTAGAAATCTAAACTGGGGTGAGTGTTTCCTGAGACACAATACAGAGTACACTTCAAAGGAATGGCATTTGTCCATGAAGAAAGTCTCTCAGAGCCCATGCACAAAAAAGGCCACCTACAATTTTCCAGGGACCATGCTGAAAAATATGAAGACTTTTAGGACTCTATACTCTGGAGTGATGAGACCAAGATACATGTTTTTGGAACGGATGACTTCAAAACTGTATGGCATTACAAAGGTGAGGAGTGCAAAGAAAAATGTATAGTGCCTAAACTGAAACATGGTGGATGGTGGCAGTGTCCTTATGTGGTTCTACATGAGTGCTGCTGATGTCAGGGAGCCAATTTCATTGATAGTTTCATGAATTCACTGATATACTGCTCTACACAGTATATATAAGAGAAGATGCTAAACCCTCAATCTACTAAAATGCTTGTGCATGCCCTCATCATCTCCCACCTCGACTACTGCAACATCCTTTCTGTGGCCTCCGTGCTAACACCCTTGCACCTCTCCAGTCCATTCTTAACTCTGCTGCCCGACTAATTCAACTCTCTCCTCGCTACTCCTCCGCTTCCCCCCTCTGCAAATCTCATCACTGGCTCCCATTCCCCCAGCATAACCAGTTCAAATTACTAATACTGACCTACAAAGCCATCCATAACCTGTCTCCTCCATATATCTCCGAACTAATCTCCCCATATCTTCCCTCACGTAATCTCCGGTCCTCCCAAGACCTCCTCCTCTCCTCCACACTTATTCGCTCCTCACCCAACCGCCTCCAAGATTTCTCCTGAATATCCCCCATCCTCTGGAATTCTCTGCCCCAACACGTCCGACTATCAACCACATCCGGATCCTTCGGACGGAACTTGAAAATCCACCTCTTCAAGAAAGCCTACAGCCTGCACTGACCCCGCTGCCTCCTCATCACTACTGGAGATACTGCCTCACCAATCCCCCCAACCTACCGTCTCCTTCCCCACCATCCTGTAGAATGTAAGCCCCCAAGGGCAGGGTCCTCGCCCCTCTGTATCAGTCTGTCATTGTTAATTTGCTTACTGTAAGTGATATCTGTAATTTGCATGTAACCCCTTCTCATGTACAGTACCATGGAATCAATGGTGCTATATAAATAAATAGTAATAATACTATTACTGAAAAACAAGTACTCGGAAAAATGCTTAAAAGACTCCCCCTATTCATTTTTATTGAAAATGATGTTGTTGTGTTTTTTGAACATCTTTTCCAAAACAGCAGTCAAACAGTTAAAAGACATAATCGGACAATTCTTCCGATGTTTTCTGCTGTGAAGCCACGACACACTTTACAGTACAAGTCAATGGAAAGGCCAAAAATGCCTTAAAGACACCTTGGCGCCTTTTTGAGAGTTTTGTAATTTTTTCTCCTAAAAAAAGCCAGCATTTTCTTGATTCCTGAAAAATGTTGAAAAAAGGATAACAGAAAACTCCAAAGAAAAACATCAACAAAAAGTTAACAAAAATGCAAGCGTTTCCTGAAGCCTAAAAAAACTTGAAGTTTTTGCCCATCTGAAAAAGATGTTTAACCCCTTCATGACCCAGCCTATTTTGACCTTAATGACCTGGCCGTTTTTTGCAATTCTGACCAGTGTCCCTTTATGAGGTAATAACTCAGGAACGCTTCAACGGATCCTAGCGGTTCTGAGATTGTTTTTTTCGTGACATATTGGGCTTCACGATCGTGGTAAATTTAGGTCAATAAATTCTGCGTTTATTTGTGATAAAAACGGAAATTTGGCGAAAATTTTGAAAATTTCGCAATTTTCACATTTTGAATTCTTATTCTGTTAAACCAGAGAGTTATGTGACACAAAATAGTCAATAAATAACATTTCCCACATGTCTACTTTACATCAGCACAATTTTGGAAACAACATTTTTTTTTGCTAGGAAGTTATAAGGGTTAAAATTTGACCAGCGATTTCTCATTTTTACAACGAAATTTACAAAACCATTTTTTATAGGGACCACCTCACATTTGAAGTCAGTTTGAGGGGTCTATATGGCTGAAAATACTCCAAAGTGACATCATTCTAAAAACTGCACCCCTCAAGGTGCACAAAACCACATTCAAGAAGTTTATTAACCCTTCAGGTGCTTCACAGCAGCAGAAGCAACATGGAAGGAAAAAATGAACATTTAACTTTTTAGTCACAAAAATGATATTTTAGCCACAATTTTTTTATTTTCCCAATGGTAAAAGGAGAAACTGAACCACGAAAGTTGTTGTCCAATTTGTCCCGAGTACGCTGATACCTCATATGTGGGGGTAAACCACTGTTTGGGCGCACGGCAGGGCTTGGAAGGGAAGGAGCGCCATTTGACTTTTTGAATAAAAAATTGGCTGCACTCTTTAGCGGACACCATGTCACATTTGGAGAGCCCCCGTGTGCCTAAAAATTGGAGCTCCCCCACAAGTGACCCCATTTTGGAAACTAGACGCCCCAAGGAACTTATCTAGATGCATAGTGAGCACTTTAAACCCCCAGGTGCTTCACAAATTGATCCGTAAATATGAAAAAGTACTTTTTTTTTTTTTCACAAAAAAATTATTTTAGCCTCAATTTTTTCATTTTCACATGGGCAACAGGATAAAATGGATCCTGAAATGTGTTGGGCAATTTCTCCTGAGTACACCGATACCTCACATGTGGGGGTAAACCACTGTTTGGGCACATGGTAATGCTCGGAAGGGAAGGAGCGCCATTTGACTTTTTGAATGAAAAATTATCTCCATCGTTAGCGGACACCATGTCGCGTTTGGAGAGCCCCTGTGTGCCTAAACATTGGAGTTCCCCCACAACTGACCCCATTTTGGAAACTGGACCCCCCAAGGAACTTATCTAGATGCCTAGTGAGCACTTTAAACCCTCAGGTGCTTCACAAAATGATCCGTAAAAATGAAAAAGTACTTTTTTTTCACAAAAAAATTTTTTCGCCTTAATTTTTTCATTTTCACATGGGCAATAGGATAAAATGGATCCTAAAATTTCTTGGGCAATTTCTCCCGAGTACGCAGATACCTCATATGTGGGGGTAAACCACTGTTTGGGCACACGGCTGGGCTCGGAAGGGAAGGCGCGCCATTTGACTTTTTGAATGGAAAATTAGCTCCAATTGTTAGCGGACACCATGTCGCGTTTGGAGAGCCCCTGTGTGCCTAAACATTGGAGCTCCCCCACATTTGACCCCATTTTGGAAACTAGACCCCCCAAGGAACTTATCTAGATGCATATTGAGTACTTTAAACCCCCAGGTGCTTCACAGAAGTTTATAACGCAGAGCCATGAAAATAAAAAATAATTTTTCTTTCCTCAAAAATGATTTTTTAGCCTGGAATTTCCTATTTTGCCAAGGATAATAGGAGAAATTGGACCGCAAATGTTGTTGTCCAGTTTGTCCTCAGTACGCTGATACCCCATATGTGGGGGTAAACCACTGTTTGGGAGCACGGCAGGGCTCGGAAGGGAAGGCAAGCCATTTGGCTTTTTAAATGGAAAATTAGCTCCAATCATTAGCGGACACCATGTCACGTTTGGAGAGCCCCTGTGTGCCTAAACATTGGAGATGTCCCACAAATGACCCCATTTTGGAAACTAGACCCCCGAAGGAACTAATATAGATGTGTGGTGAGCACTTTGAACCCCCAAGTGCTTCACAGAAGTTTATAACGCAGAGCCATGAAAATAAAAAATAAAAAATTCTTTTCTCAAAAATGATTTTTTAGCCTGCAATTTTTTATTTTCCCAAGGGTAACAGGAGACATTTGACCCCAAAAGTTGTTGTCCAGTTTCTCCTGAGTACGCGGATATCCTATATGTGGGGGTAAACCACTGTTTGGGTACATGCCGGGGCTCGGAAGTGACGTAGTGACGTTTTGAAATGCAGACTTTGATGGAATGCCCTGCGGGCATCACGTTGCGTTTGCAGAGCCCCTGATGTGGCTAAACAGTAGAAACCCCCCACAAGTGACCCCATTTTGGAAACTAGACCCCCCAAGGAACTTATCTAGATATGTGGTAATCACTTTGAACCCCCAAGTGCTTCACAGATGTTTACAACGCAGAGCCGTGAACATAAAAAATCATTTTTCTTTCCTCAAAAATGATGTTTTAGCAAACAATTTTTTTTTTTTCACAAGGGTAACAGGAGAAATTGGACCCCAGTAATTGTTGCGCAGATTGTCCTGAGTATGCTGGTACCCCATATGTGGGGGTAAACCACTGTTTGGGCACACGTCGGGGCTCGGAAGTGAGGGAGCACCATTTGACTTTTTGAATACAAGATTGGCTGGAATCAATGGTGGCGCCATGTTGCGTTTGGAGACCCCTGATGTGCCTAAACAGTGGAAACCCCTCAATTCTACCTCCAACACTAACCCCAACACACCCCTAACCCTTATCCCAACTGTAGCCATAACCCTAATCACAACCCTAACCACAACCCTAATTCCAACCCTAACCCTAAGGCTATGTGCCCACGTTGCGGATTCGTGTGAGATTTTTCAGCACCATTTTTGAAAAATCCGCGGGTAAAAGGCAGTGCGTTTTACCTGCGGATTTACCGAGGATTTCCAGTGTTTTTTGTGCGGATTTCACCTGCGGATTCCTATTGAGGAACAGGTGTAAAACGCTGCGGAATCCGCACAAAGAATTGATATGCTGTGGAAAATACAACACAGCGTTTCCGCGCTGTATTTTCCGCACCATGGGCACAGCGGATTTGGTTTTCCATAGGTTTACATGGTACTGTAAACCTGATGGAACACTGCTGCGAATCCGCAGCGGCCAAATCCGCACATAGCCTAATTCTAAAGGTATGTGCACACGCTGCGGAAAACGCTGCAGATCCGCAGCAGTTTCCCATGAGTTTACAGTTCAATGTAAACCTATGGGAAACAAAAATCGCTGTACATAATAATAATAATAATAATCTTTATTTTTATATAGTGCTAACATATTCCGCAGTGCTTTACATTTTTGCACACATTATCATCACTGTCCCCGATGGGGCTCACATTCTAAATTCTCTATCAGTATGTCTTTGGAATGTGGGAGGAAACCGGAGTGCCCGGAGGAAACCCACGCAAACACGGAGAGAACATACAAACTCTTTGCAGATGTTGTCCTTGGCGGGGTTCATGCTGCAGAAAAACTGCACGGAAACGCAGCGGTTTACATTCCGCAGCATGTCACTTCTTTCTGCAGATTCCACAGCGGTTTTACAGCTGTTCCAATAGAAAATCGCAGTTGTAAAACTGCAGTGAAATGCGCAGAAAAACCACGGTAAATCCGCGATAAATCTGCAGCGGTTTAGCACTGCGGATTTATCAAATCCGCTGCGGAAAAATCCGCAGAGGACCAGAATACGTGTGCACATACCGAAACCCTAACCCCAACCCTAGTTCTAACCCCAACCTTAGTGGGAAAAAAAAAAATTTTCTTTATTTTATTATTGTCCCTACCTATGGGGGTGACAAAGGAGGGGGGGGGTCATTTACCATTTTTTTTTATTTTGATCACTGTGATAGGTTTTAGAAGATGGAAGATGGCAGCGCCCATGGAGAAGACGGACGGACCCCGGGAGGCTCGGTAAGTATGATGGGGTGGAGCGGGGGGGGGGGAGGGTGGATCGGAGCGCGGGGGGTGGATCGGAGCGCGGGGGGTGGATCGGAGCACGGGAGGGGTGGATCGGAGTGCAGGGGGGTCGGATTGGAGCACGGGGGGTGGGATTGGAGCACGGGGCAGCGGACAACAGCACGGGGGGAGCGGACCACAGATCGGAAGACTGGGGGGGGGGGGGGGATCGGTTGCGTGGGGGGGTGGGGGTGGGCAGACCAGTGTTTCCAGCCATGGCCGATGATACCGCAGCATCAGCCATGGCTGGATTGTAATATTTCACCAGTTTTAATAGGTGAAATATTACAAATCGCTCTAATTGGCTGTTGAAAGTGAAACTGCCAATCAGAGCGATCGTAGCCACGGGGGGGTGAAGCCACCCCCCCTGGGCTGTACTACCACTCCCCCTGTCCCTGCAGATCAGGTGAAATTGGAGTTAACCCTTTCACCCGATCTGCAGGGACGCGATCATTCTGTGACACAGCATATGCATCACAGGTCGGATTGGCACCGACTTTCATGACGCATACGCTGTGTCACAGGTTGGGAAGGGGTTAAACATACCCTTATACAGAACCATTGCATAAGCAATGTGGGTTCCATAACTTCCTCTCTGGTATAGATCTATGTCCTAAAATGCAGGAGTAAAGTCATTACCTATGACTGAGGTTGAATCTTTGGACGAGGCGACTTCCATCAGCTAGTCTAATCTGAATTTTTGTTGTTGGGACATGCTCATCAAGTTCCACCTCAGCATTTACAAATGGTTTGTGTTCCTCTTCAGGGGAAGATGGTGTACTGATTATTTCCGGAGTCAAGCTGTATGATAGAAGGAAAAAAAACCGATGCATATATCAATAAATTAACATTGTCAATCAGCATTGGTGTATGGATGCGATTACTTATGTAGAAGGCCCCAGAAAAGTGTGACCATGCAAATAAGCACTGGAAGTGTTATTGAGCTGCAGGTCCTCCTCATGTCACAGCGTAGCGCCTATGTCTGGCAATATATTCTGCTTTAGAAGTAATAGCTTTTTACAAACTTCTGAGGTTCAGATTGAAAAAAAACCTTAGGTCTTAGGATAATATGAAACCTACTGATATCACTGACTGGCCTCTCCTCTCACTGCAGCCTTCATAGTGATTCTATCTTTTCTGTTGTGAATTTGCTTTTTGGCTCCCTCTAGTGGTTACTAGTTTTTTGACTCTGGTTTTTCTGTCTTTCCTTTTATCCGCACCTGGGTCGTTAGTTAGGGGCGTTGCTTTATAAGCTCCCTGGACACTCAGTTCTATGCCTGGCAACGTAGTTATCAGAGCTAATCTGCTGTGCTCTTGTCTACTGATCCTGGTCCGGTTATTCAGCTAAGTCTTTTACTTTGCTTTTTGCTAATTGTTTTTGGTTTTGTATTTTTGTCCAGCTTGTTCCTAATCTGTATCCTGACTTTTGCTGGAAGCTCTAGGGCGCTGGTGTTCTCCCCCCGGACCGTTAGACGGTTCGGGGGTTCTTGAATTTCCAGTGTGGATTTTTGATAGGGTTTTTTGTTGACCATATAAGTTACCTTTCTATATTCTGCTATTAGTTAGCGGGCCTCTCTGTGCTAAACCTGGTTCATTTCTGTGTTTGTCATTTCCTCTTACCTCACCGTTATTATTTGTGGGGGGCTTCTATCCTGCTTTGGGGTCCCTTTCTCTGGAGGCAAGAGAGGTCTTTGTTTTCCTCTACTAGGGGTATTTAGATTCTCGGCTGGCGCGAGTCATCTAGGATCAACGTAGGTATGACCCCCGGCTACTTCTAGTGTTGGCGTTAGGAGTAGATATATGGTCAACCCAGTTACCACTGCCCTATGAGCTGGATTTTTGTATCTTGCAGACTTCCACGTTCCTCTGAGACCCTCGCCATTGGGGTCATAACAGTACCCAGTTACCACTGCCCTATGAGCTGGATTTTTGTATCTTGCAGACTTCCACGTTCCTCTGAGACCCTCGCCATTGGGGTCATAACAGTTTGCCAGGCCCATATTAAATGTTTAATGCATTGCAAAAGAGGGATTATAAGAAAGAAGATTCTGAGTTTTTTTTTCTCCTCTCTCATTTTTTTTTTTTTTCTTCATCCCCTTTACCTCAGAGTGGCTTATGCTTGCTGCAGACATGAATGTCCAGACCTTGATTACAAGTGTGGACCAGCTGGCTACTCGTGTGCAGGGCATACAAGATTATGTTATCAGAAGTCATGGGTCAGAACCTAAGATACCGATTCCTGAACTGTTTTCCGGAGACAGGTTTAAGTTTAGGAATTTCAAGAATAATTGTAAATTGTTTTTGTCCCTGAGACCCTGTTCATCTGGAGACTCCGCTCAGCAAGTAAAAATTGTTATTTCGTTCTTACGGGGTGACCCTCAAGATTGGGCTTTTTCGCTGGCGCCAGGAGATCCGGCATTGGCTGATATTGATGCGTTTTTTCTGGCGCTCGGTTTACTTTATGAGGAACCCAATCTTGAGATTCAGGCAGAAAAGGCCCTGCTGGCTATGTCTCAGGGGCAGGACGAGGCTGAAGTGTATTGCCAAAAATTTCGGAAATGGTCCGTGCTGACACATTGGAACGAGTGTGCACTGGCCGCTAATTTTAGAAATGGTCTTTCTGATGCCATTAAAGATGTTATGGTGGGTTTTCCCATTCCCACAGGTCTGAATGATGCTATGGCACTGGCTATTCAAATTGACCGGCGATTGCGGGAGCGCAAGACCGCAAATTCCCTCATGGTGTTGTCTGAACAGACACCTGATTTAATGCAATGTGATAGAATCCTGACCAGAAATGAGCGGAAAATTCATAGACGCCGGAATGGCTTGTGCTACTACTGTGGTGATTCTACACATGTTATCTCAGCATGCTCTAAACGTATAGCTAAGGTTGTTGGTCCGGTCACCGCTGGAAATTTGCAACCTAAATTTATTCTGTCTGTAACTTTGATTTGCTCACTGTCGTCTTATCCTGTCATGGCGTTTGTAGATTCAGGTGCTGCCCTGAGTCTTATGGATCTGTCATTTGCTAAGCGCTGTGGTTTTACTCTTGAACCATTAGAAAATCCTATTCCTCTTAGGGGTATTGATGCTACGCCATTGGCAGCAAATAAACCGCAGTATTGGACACAGGTTACCATGTGCATGACTCCTGAACACCGCGAGGTGATACGTTTTCTTGTTTTACATAAAATGCATGATTTGGTTGTTTTAGGGCTGCCATGGTTACAGACCCATAATCCCGTCCTGGACTGGAAGGCTATGTCAGTTTCTAGTTGGGGCTGTCGTGGTATTCATGGGGATATCCTGCCTGTGTCTATTGCTTCTTCTACGCCTTCGGAAGTTCCGGAGTATTTGTCTGATTATCAGGATGTCTTTAGCGAGTCCAGGTCCAGTGCATTGCCTCCTCATAGGGACTGTGACTGTGCTATAGATTTGATTCCAGGCAGTAAATTTCCTAAGGGAAGACTCTTTAATCTGTCGGTACCTGAACATACCGCTATGCGTTCGTATATCAAGGAGTCTTTGGAGAAAGGACATATTCGTCCGTCTTCTTCCCCTCTTGGTGCAGGATTCTTTTTTGTGGCTAAAAAGGACGGATCTTTGAGGCCTTGTATTGATTATCGGCTTTTAAATAAGATCACTGTCAAATTTCAGTATCCTCTGCCGCTGTTGTCTGACTTGTTTGCCCGAATTAAAGGTGCCAAGTGGTTCACCAAGATAGACCTTCGTGGTGCGTACAACCTTGTGCGCATTAAGCAAGGTGATGAATGGAAAACCGCATTCAATACGCCCGAAGGTCATTTTGAGTACTTGGTGATGCCTTTTGGGCTCTCCAATGCGCCTTCAGTTTTTCAGTCCTTTATGCATGACATTTTCCGGAAGTATCTGGATAAATTTTTGATCGTTTATCTGGATGATATTTTGGTTTTTTCTGATGATTGGGACTCGCATGTGGAGCAGGTCAGGTTGGTCTTTAAAATTTTGCGTGAAAATTCTTTGTTTGTCAAAGGCTCAAAGTGTCTCTTTGGTGTACAGAAGGTTCCCTTTTTGGGGTTTATTTTTTCCCCTTCTGCTGTGGAGATGGACCCGGTCAAGGTCCGAGCTATTCTTGATTGGACTCAGCCCTCGTCAGTTAAGAGTCTTCAGAAGTTCTTGGGTTTCGCTAACTTCTACCGTCGTTTTATCGCTAATTTTTCTAGCGTTGTGAAACCTTTGACGGATATGACCAAGAAGGGCTCCGATGTAGCTAACTGGGCTCCTGCTGCCGTGGAGGCTTTCCAGGAGTTGAAACGCCGGTTTACTTCGGCGCCTGTTTTGTGCCAGCCCGATGTCTCACTTCCCTTTCAGGTTGAGGTGGATGCTTCGGAGATTGGAGCAGGGGCCGTTTTGTCGCAGAGAGGCCCTGGTTGCTCTGTTATGAAACCTTGTGCCTTTTTCTCTAGGAAGTTTTCGCCTGCCGAGCGAAATTATGATGTGGGCAATCGGGAGTTGTTGGCCATGAAGTGGGCATTTGAGGAGTGGCGTCATTGGCTCGAGGGTGCTAAGCATCGTGTGGTGGTCTTGACTGATCACAAAAATCTGATGTATCTCGAGTCTGCTAAACGCCTTAATCCGAGACAGGCCCGCTGGTCATTGTTTTTCTCCCGCTTTGATTTTGTTGTCTCGTATTTACCAGGTTCAAAGAATGTGAAGGCCGATGCTCTTTCTAGGAGCTTTGTGCCTGATGCTCCTGGAGTCGCTGATCCTGTTGGTATTCTTAAGGATGGAGTTATCTTATCAGCTATTTCTCCGGATCTGCGACGTGTGTTGCAGAGATTTCAAGCTGATAGGCCTGAGTCTTGTCCACCTGACAGACTGTTTGTTCCGGATAAGTGGACCAGCAGAGTCATTTCCGAGGTTCATTCCTCGGTGTTGGCAGGTCACCCGGGAATTTTTGGCACCAGAGATCTGGTGGCCAGGTCCTTTTGGTGGCCTTCTTTGTCAAGGGATGTGCGGTCATTTGTGCAGTCCTGTGGGACTTGTGCTAGAGCTAAGCCTTGCTGTTCTCGTGCCAGCGGGTTGCTCTTGCCCTTGCCTGTCCCGAAGAGACCTTGGACACATATCTCCATGGATTTCATTTCTGATCTTCCGCTATCTCAGGGCATGTCTGTTATCTGGGTGATATGTGATCGCTTCTCCAAGATGGTCCATTTGGTTCCTTTGCCTAAGCTGCCTTCCTCTTCCGATCTGGTTCCTGTGTTTTTCCAGAACGTGGTTCGTTTGCACGGCATCCCTGAGAATATTGTGTCAGATAGAGGATCCCAGTTCGTTTCCAGGTTCTGGCGATCCTTTTGTAGTAGGATGGGCATTGATTTGTCGTTTTCCTCTGCTTTCCATCCTCAGACTAATGGACAGACGGAGCGAACCAATCAGACTTTGGAGGCTTATTTGAGGTGTTTTGTCTCTGCTGATCAGGACGATTGGGTGACATTCTTGCCGTTGGCTGAGTTTGCCCTTAATAATCGGGCTAGTTCCGCCACCTTGGTTTCGCCTTTTTTCTGCAACTCTGGTTTCCATCCTCGCTTTTCTTCAGGTCATGTGGAGTCTTCTGACTGTCCTGGGGTGGATTCTGTGGTGGATAGGTTGCAGCGGATCTGGAATCATGTGGTGGACAACTTGAAGTTGTCACAGGAGAGGGCTCAGCGCTTTGCCAACCGCCGCCGCGGTGTGGGTCCCCGACTACGCGTTGGGGATTTGGTATGGCTTTCTTCCCGCTTTGTTCCTATGAAGGTCTCCTCTCCCAAATTTAAACCTCGTTTTATTGGTCCTTACAAGATATTGGAAATCCTTAATCCTGTATCTTTTCGTCTGGATCTTCCTGTGTCGTTTGCTATTCACAATGTATTTCATAGGTCCTTGTTGCGGCGGTACGTTGTGCCTGTAGTTCCTTCTGCTGAGCCTCCTGCTCCGGTGTTGGTTGAGGGCGAGTTGGAGTACGTGGTGGAGAAGATCTTGGATTCTCGCCTCTCCAGGCGAAGACTTCAGTACCTGGTCAAGTGGAAGGGCTATGGTCAGGAGGATAATTCCTGGGTGGTCGCCTCTGATGTTCATGCGGCCGATTTAGTTCGTGCCTTTCATGCCGCTCATCCTGATCGCCCTGGTGGTCGTGGTGAGGGTTCGGTGACCCCTCACTAAGGGGGGGGTACTGTTGTGAATTTGCTTTTTGGCTCCCTCTAGTGGTTACTAGTTTTTTGACTCTGGTTTTTCTGTCTTTCCTTTTATCCGCACCTGGGTCGTTAGTTAGGGGCGTTGCTTTATAAGCTCCCTGGACACTCAGTTCTATGCCTGGCAACGTAGTTATCAGAGCTAATCTGCTGTGCTCTTGTCTACTGATCCTGGTCCGGTTATTCAGCTAAGTCTTTTACTTTGCTTTTTGCTAATTGTTTTTGGTTTTGTATTTTTGTCCAGCTTGTTCCTAATCTGTATCCTGACTTTTGCTGGAAGCTCTAGGGCGCTGGTGTTCTCCCCCCGGACCGTTAGACGGTTCGGGGGTTCTTGAATTTCCAGTGTGGATTTTTGATAGGGTTTTTTGTTGACCATATAAGTTACCTTTCTATATTCTGCTATTAGTTAGCGGGCCTCTCTGTGCTAAACCTGGTTCATTTCTGTGTTTGTCATTTCCTCTTACCTCACCGTTATTATTTGTGGGGGGCTTCTATCCTGCTTTGGGGTCCCTTTCTCTGGAGGCAAGAGAGGTCTTTGTTTTCCTCTACTAGGGGTATTTAGATTCTCGGCTGGCGCGAGTCATCTAGGATCAACGTAGGTATGACCCCCGGCTACTTCTAGTGTTGGCGTTAGGAGTAGATATATGGTCAACCCAGTTACCACTGCCCTATGAGCTGGATTTTTGTATCTTGCAGACTTCCACGTTCCTCTGAGACCCTCGCCATTGGGGTCATAACAGTACCCAGTTACCACTGCCCTATGAGCTGGATTTTTGTATCTTGCAGACTTCCACGTTCCTCTGAGACCCTCGCCATTGGGGTCATAACACTTTTCCTTCCAGGAAGGTAATAGATGAAAGGAGATGAATTGTATCCTGGAGCAGCAATGACCAGTAAACTAGCTGAAATGAAGAATGAAATATGAATAATATTGAAAAATGAAATATGAACAGAATATTGGATGGCACTCGGACCAATGTTATTCTATGGGACCGTGCACATGTCCGATATTCTCCTTGGACAGAGCAAGTCCAAGGAAAAAAATTGCAGCATATCCGAATAGGATCCGATATCCAACTCGGATATCCATGCAAGTCAAAGAGTCTGTGGAAAACATCGGACTTCACACGGATGACATCTGAGTGCAGTCCGCTTTCCACGGACTGACAGAATGGAGAAGATGGAGAATCGGATCAGAGTTTGATCAGAGAGTGATTTGCATAAATGACCAGATTCTCCGGGAGGAGAGAATATACGCTCCTGTGACCCTAGCTTGAGACTCAACTATCTAGGAAGGCTGGCAAGCAAATCTGCTTCCGTTTCTCAGAAAAACGTGCTTCCTTATAATGTGCAGCCAAAAAGAGAGCAGAATAGCTTCACTAAGTGAGGAACAGTGCTCCAAAATCATACATATAGGACAATCAAAGTGGACAAAGATTCCGAAGATGTGTGAAAAAATGTTACAGGCACACGGTCTAATACACAATCCCAATGGACTAAGCAGCTACCACTAGCTATGAGCCCGCAGCTAGCAGACGAGGCAAGCGGAAGACCCCACAAGTTACCTCTAAGTGTCGTTTTTTCCTATTATTCCGCACCCGCTGTGTACATCCTGTGTAAAATTAGGAATTAAAGAAAAAAATGGTGTGGGCTCCCACGTAATTTTTATAACCAGCAGAGGGAAAGCCCAGTAATGTTGTCTGTGTCTATGTGGTCCTGGACAATAAATGACTTTTTATACTATACAGTGTGCCATTTTACATTTTTTCACACACTGAGGGGCACATTTATCATTGTAGTTACATCTAAATTATTACACATTTTTTGAATAAGTTAAAACCAAATGTATCAATTTTTTACTCCATTTATTGCCAAATTTTTAGTACCTGTACCAAAACTTAAAAGATGACGAGAAAGGCGTGGATGGCCAATTAAGCATAAAGTACAACACACTTACGATTACACCGCTATAGAAAAATTGCCAAAAAGTCACATATTCTAGACAATACACAACTGTCTCATAAAAGGTGGGAAATCAATAAGTTTGTGCTGCATTTTTAAAAGGGAATCTGTCAGTAGGATCAGCACTTCTAATCAGTTTATAAGGACATGCAAGTTCTAAAAAGTTGAATACAATGACACCTTGATATTTGCGATCTGATATTTTATTCTAGAGAAATCCACATTTTTCTTATATATAAATGAGCTGTTCAGCTCTCTGGGCCGGATGCTGATCTAACTGAGAATCTGCCCCGAGAGCTAATTTTCATTAAAGGGTGGCATTTCTAGTGTGAGACACTACATCAGGAGAGCAGACTGTCAGTCATTACATGGCTCACACTGGTAACTCTCTCTTTCACTTAAAATAGGCTCTGGAGGCAGATTCTCAGGGAGATCTATGTCCGGCCCATAGACCTTAGCAGCTCATTTACATACAAGAAAAATGTGCATTTCTCTGGAATAGGACATCAGATCGCAGATATCACTTTATTCACCTTCCTATGGCCTATATGCCCATAGAGCTTAGAGGGTTGATTCTACCAACAGATACTTTTTACCATGCAAGCCACATTTTTTGCAACATGCTATATTAACAAGCAGCATTTCACATATTAATCTACTGTAATTATGTACAATCATGAAGTCTACCACATAACAAGCATAAAAAGTTGCAGTTCGTATTATCTAAAATTGGGAAGTAAATTACAATGTTTAAAGGGGTTGTCCAGTACTTTTTTTTTTATTGAGGACCTATCCTTAGAATTAGTCAACATCAGATCAATGCGGGACACCCAGCATCCTCACCAATCAGCGATTTCTGGGGCACTATACACAGCTCTGTCAACTGCTTAGTGGCTGTGGCCATGTAGTGCGTTCAACGAATATGGGTGGATGTACAGCTCCCAACTGCGGCCACCATACACTGGAAGGAGTTGTGCTGTTATGCTCCAAAAGTGATCACAGCCAGCCTCCATCAGCACCAGGAACAGTTGATCGGTGGGGGTGCCGGGTGTCTCACCCACACCAATCTGTTGACGACATACTCTAAGGATAAGCCCTCAAAAGAAAAGTACTGGACAAACCCTTTAAAAAGTAGTACTTATATACTGTAATTGGTATTAAATTTATCATAATGTGCAAAACTTGTTAAATATTGAAGGGCGCAGATAAAATCTGCACAAATAACATTGATGAATGTGGGTCAGCGTGTTTCCTTGTGGTTCCACTGCAGATAATGTCTAATGTCTAAATACAGTTTTGTTATGCCTCATAACTAACATTTTCATTAATCCAAGTGAATTGAAGCAATGGAAAAAAAACAACATCTGAAATTAAATAAATTACACTTATACCTTCCAAGTTTTTTGCCCTCACCACTAAAGGCCTTGAATTTTAGCCTTGGTTTAACATATTCTTGGTCTTGATGGTCTTCCATATCTAAGCGGACTTGACCGCCATGTACCATTCGCTGCAGCTCTAAAGGAATTTCCCTAAAATATAATGGATAGATAATACATAGGAACAGGTGAAGAAACTATTTCGTTTCACAGCAGGTACAATATTGTCTACCTATGATACAGTATGTCACATCTAATATAATAATGCATTGCCTTTGGTGATAGTCACGGGATGATTAAGGGTCTGAGTGATCCTACGTGTCTACCCTCTATACCTATACCCCCCCTGATACCTATGCTAAGGGAATTTGATATTTTATTTAATTGGTGAATAAAAAAAATACACTTAAATTTAACAAAACAAATGATACAGAACATCTATAATAAATCGCTCTTGTATCTCTGAGTGTTGCTGAAACATCGTCTGTTGAAAGTCCCCCGTTTACCTATTCCTGCATCTGGAATATATTCAACCCTTTGACTAATAGGAGCAATTAGAAGTCCACACACATGGTTATGTGTATGAATCCAGTGTATTAATGAGAAGAGTGCTCCTCACAATATAATTTTCTTTGCCGTTGTCACTAGTTTACCTCGACAGAGAGGAGCCAGAAGACAATAGAGTCTGATTTCTCCTACTCCTGCACTGTTTAGAAGCACTGCACCTTCATATTAAACGGTGCAGGTTTCTTTTGGCCGTGCAGGAGTTAACCTGCTCAGTTGAGAGCTCTGGGAAGCTTTTCTGCATTAAGGCTCTCAGCTGTTCACTGCTAGCCACTCCCTTCTCCTTTATGTTCTGGGCCCTGGCAAGAAATCATTGCCAGAGTTGGCTCATGTTCAATGGTTAGGAGATGGTGGTTTGCTATTGTTTGAGAAGGCATTTTGTGGATTTATCTGAGACTGCTGCTAAGTTTTGGTGGTGTGCTAATTCCCTTCCTTCTCCTACTTTGATTTTACCCCATCCTCCACTCCCCGGTGTTTATCTCTGTTGTTTGTGTGAGTATATTTGTATGATTGATATTTTCCTTTATCCCGCTTTGTATTAACTTGTTAGTCTGGTTGGTATATTACAGTACACTACTACTCCCCTCTTCCCTGGGCGGGGGAAGGGTACAGACTGAGCGCGTATTCAGGAGCTAAGGCAAGGTACGTGGCACCGGAGTCTTCACCATCAGTAGTAATCCGGGAAACAGGGCAAAATAGGGCGCCCCTAGCGTTAGGGACAGGGAAGGAGCACCTGGTCCCAGGACGCCCAACAACAGAATCATGACAGCCGTTTTGGCTATAATGGTCCTGCCCTCATACTACGCTGTCTGATAGCCTGATGACCAATCTGCTTTGACTTTTATAAAAAGTACATTACATGGTGAAACACTAATTAGCAGTTTGCCCATTATAGCCACATCCATGGCAAAAAGTAAATCATCCATCAATATAGTCTCCCAAATCTAAGATTGGTAAACTCATACTTTTGTGTAAAGATCCTATCTAACCCATATTATTTTCTTTGGGTGAATGTTCAAATAATTGGCAAAGGAAATGACCAAAGTGATGTGTTCCATCTCCGTAAATGTAGTAGCCAATTATTTATAAATCTTAAAAATTTTTACTGGGATCCTCCATATTGTAGACTTCCTTACCGTATTGTCCATATAGACATTACAGCAGGGTGTCTGGACTTTACGGCAGCAGATATGAATGGGAATCAGTTGACAGAAATATATTAAAGACTATAGTGATCTCTCCTAGAAGTAATGCACACCAGCCCCTTCTAGGGACCAGCAGTAGCTGGGGCAATCCAAACATACTATTAATTGTATGCATTGTGTAGCAATCCTGCCTTATTGAGGCCTCTAGCAATATCAATCTTCGAAAAAATGTGGGAAAAGTGTCAGGCACTTGTGAATTATTATAGTACTAGTGGTAATTATAGTAGTACTAGGTGGCAGCCCGATTCTAAAGAATCGGGAGTCTAGAATCCATATATACTTTATTTATTCAAATGTAAGAATAATACAATTAATAAATAATAGTAAGAAAGAACAAAAATAATAGGCAGTATATGGAGAAAACACCAAACAAAAGTTCAAAATTGGTGTGAAAATGTCACTGAACCACTTCACAACTAAATATATATAGTTTTGGTAAATGGTATTATCATTTTTTTGACGAAATTCGGCAGGAGCTTGAAGAGCAACGTCACTGGGCCCGCCTCCACGCAGTAGAAACTTGCTGTGAGGTAAAAATTCAAAAATCACACCAAAATGGCGGGCGGAGTGTGTCACAGTACGGCACGTTTCTGATTGGTCGCTCGCAGCAGGCGGCAACCAATCAGACACTGGACACTGTTGACGTCACTTATCTCCGGACATTGGCTCCGGACATTAGCTCCGGACATTATCTCCGCACATTAGCTCCGGACATTAGCTCCGGACATTAGCTCCGGACAAAGCTACGGAAGTTGGCAGAAATTGCAGGAAGTAGTGTTCTAGGCAATTAATTCCGGACATTAGCTCCGGACATTAGCTCCGGACAAAGCCATGGAAGTTGGCACAAATTGCAGGAAGTAGTATTCTAGGCAATTATATATTTAGATAATTAATTATACTACTGGGCTATAGTAGCAGCATAGGCACACACACATGGAGGGACCTGGAGGTATTCTGTTAATTGTGCATGTTTGGATCCTTCGCCCCAGAGTTCCTACATAGAGCTGGATCACTTCCATAAATGTATGTGCCACAAATAAAGCATTTAATTTATGCCCGGAGTCTCAAAAGAATAGGATCAGTACAGCAGTACTTGGAAGTGGCCACTACACACTGAATGGAGCTACCCATGGCAATTCCATTCAATGTGCTTATAACTGGTCACAACCGGGCCTCAGAACAGCTGATCACCGGGGACGCGGACCTGTACTGACATGATATTAATGACCTATTTAAGGGTTAGGTCATTAATATCTTACAAATAGACAACCCCTTTAAATGTATATTTGTATACAAATTAAAAAGAAAGTTACCCTCTTTTAACGGATTCCAGAAACTGAGCATTCACTGGATCTGTGTAAGAACGAAGCTCTCCATCGTCTAAACTAAAGCCATTGCTCCATAGTTTGAGCAATATTTGTATCTGTCAAGAAATGATAATGAACACTCAGGTCGATGTAAAAAATGATAAAACACGTTATAACGGAATATAGAAATACTAGTGCAGTTATTACTTGTACGTGGAAACACCACAATGTGTCTATAACAAAGAAAACTACTGTACAATAACTACAGACACGGCCGTCTTATTTGCTTTAGTAGATTTGTGGACTTTCACTGTTAGTTTCTCTAGATCTAAGTCAAAGTTCATGGACAATTAGGAACACGGGCATGAGAGCAGAGAGGATTACCAACATGTTGGCACAGAGACAGGCTTAATGCCCTTGAAATGGTCAATCAGCCTTGACATAACAATCAGTGACGCACTGGAACGATAAGAGCAGTATGTAATAACACGCACAGCAAGGCAGTAATAAAAATGTCTGATACTACATGCCTATATTTATTATTATTATTTATTTTTATAGCGCCATTTATTCCATAGCGCTTTACATGTGAGGAGGGGTATACATAATAAAAACTGGTAGAATAATCTTAATCAATACAAATCACGACTGGTACATGAGGAGAGAGGACCCTGGCTAATATTCTTCCAGTTTTATACTGTTGGGCCATGTTGGATGAGGTCTGGCTCTACTGAAGCACGTTGACATGTCTTGTTGACAGCACACAACCTAAGGTCTGGGGCGCTCTCATAGCACGGCTCCTCTTTGTGCAGAGTTGGCATAAAGCACTTCCAAAAAGTACTTGGGTATACCGAGGAATTCAAAAGAATTAGGGCTGATTTTATTAGGTCAGCTTACTATTAATTAACTTACTATGTAATTGGTATATGTGCATACTTGGAATATTGATCTCCATTGTACCTCACAAAATGTATCCTCTGCGTTCTCCTGCTGTAATGTCAGCATTGTCTTTGACGAGAGAACACAGCACAGGGCGGAGAGAGACGGGGGGATAGCACATACGAGAGAAGTCAGCACGTGGGGGGAGGTTCTCAACGCTGCAAAGCCTGCCCCCATCGCGACATTACCGCCCTCCCAATGCGATAGCACCGGGCCCCCATCTAGTATGTATACAGTATATGTATGTATAATAGTGAGCTCTCACTTCACAACTGCAAAAGCAAGGGTGAGAAGATACCAGAAAAATCCACCTCTACTTCTGAGGTGTCAATTATCATCTCATGAGGAGTTTATATGCGGATTCAACCAGAGCAGTATCAATTGAAAGTTTGAGCTTTTAAGGAGAGATATTTTGACTATTTTTGAAAAAAAGATTCTTCGAGATCCTCCTCTCAACGTAAGGTGTAGGAACGTTTGTTTGAAAAAGAGAAAAATCACTTGTACAATGTGGATACATTTCATAATCCTCCAGGATTATTAAGATACTAGATGGTGGCCCGAATCGGGTATTCTAGAATATGCATGTCCACTTAGTATATTGCCCAGCTCGTAGTATATTGCTCAGCCACGTAGTATATTGCCCAGCGACATAGTATATTGCCCAGCCACGTAGTATATTACCCAGTCACGTAGTATATTGCCCAGCCACGTAGTATATTGCCCAGTCACGTAGTATATTGCCCAGCTTGTAGTATATTGCTCAGCCACGTAGTATATTGCCCAGCGACATAGTATATTGCCCAGCCACGTAGTATATTACCCAGTCACGTAGTATATTGCCCAGCCACGTAGTATATTGCCCAGTCACGTAGTATATTGCCCAGCTTGTAGTATATTGCTCAGCCACGTAGTATATTGCCCAGCGACATAGTATATTGCCCAGCGACATAGTATATTGCCCAGCCACGTAGTATTTTGCCCAGCCACGTAGTATATTGCCCAGTCACGTAGTATATTGCCCACTTACGTAGTATATTGCCTAGTGACGTAGTATATTGCGTAGCCACGTAGTATATTGGCCAGCCATGTAGTATATTGCCTAGTGACGTAGTATATTGCGCAGCCACGTAGTATATTGCCCAGCCACAAAGTATATTGCCCAGTAACGTAGTATATTGCCGAGCTACGTAGTATATTGCAAAGCCCACGTAGTATATTGCCCAGTGACGTAATATATTGGCCAGCCACGTAGTATATTGCCTAGTGACGTAGTATATTGCCCAGCCACGTAGTATATTGCCCAGTTACGTAGTATATTCCCTAGTGACGTAGTATATTGCCCAGCCACGTAGTTTATTGCCCAGCCACATAGTATATTGCCCAGTTACATAGTATATTACGCAGCCACGTAGTATATTGCCCAGTGACGTAGTATATTGCCCAGTGACGTAGTATACAGCACAGAGCCACGTAGTATATTGCCCAGTGACGTAGTATATTGCCCAGCCACGTAGTATATTGTACAGCGAAGTAGTATACAGCACGGAGCCACGTAGTATATTGGCCAGTCACGTAGTATATTGCCCAGCCAGGTTTGTCACAGGTGAAAAAATAAAAAATAAACATATACTCACCTTTCCGAGGGAGCCCTTGTAGTCCACGGCAGGTTCTGGTCCTAGGGTTGGTATCAGCGCAGGACCTGTGATGACGTCGCCATCACATGACCCTGACGTCATGGCAGGTCTTTGTAGCGCAGGCGCGCAGGGCCTGTGATGACGGCGCGGTCACATGACCGTGATGTCATGGCAGGTCCTTGTCGCGCAGGGCCTGTGATGACGTCGCGGTCACATGACCGTGACGTCATGGCAGGTCCTTCTGCCACCGGAACCTGCAACGGAAGATGGCGGCAGGCGCGAGCTGCAACGGTGGGTGAGTAAAGCAGGTTTTTTTTAATTATTATTATTATTTTTAACATTACATTTTTTACTATTGATGCCGCATAGGCAGCATCAATAGTAAAAAGTTGGGGACACACAGGGTTAATAGCGGCGGTTACGGAGTATGTTACCTGCGGCATAACGCTGTTGGTTACCGCCAGCATTAACCCTGAGTTAGCGGTGACCAGAGGGGAGTATGCGGGTGAAAGGCACTGACTGCGGGGAGTAAGGAGCGGCCATTTTCTTCAGGACTGTGCCCGTCGCTGATTGGTCGCGGCAGCCATGACAGGCAGCTGGCGAGACCAATCAGCGAATGAATAACCGTGACAGACAGACAGAAGGACAGACGGAAGTGACCCTTAGACAATTATAAAGTAGATTACAGCTAAGTAGGGCTACGTGGAGACGTGTTTCTGGACATCCATTCTCTGACAAACTGAGGGATCAAAAACATTTGAGCAACTTGTTTGTGACTTGACAGTTTTAGAGCTCACATTTGCCTAAAATAAAGCAGCCAAGTTGCAGTCTAAAGCAAGTGTGTCATTTGTAACCAGTAACAGAAAATCTTAGGCTATATTCACACTTTGCGGATTTTGCTGCGGATCCGCAGCGGATTTGACCGCTGCGGATCCGCAGCAGTTTCCCATGAGTTTACAGAACAATGTAAACCTATGGGTAACAAAAAACGCTGTGCACATGCTGCAGAAAAATCAGCGCGGAAACGCTGCGGATTACATTCCGCAGCATGTCACTTCTTTTCTGCGGATTTTCACCTGCTCCAATAGGAAACTGCAGAGGAAAATCCGCAGAAGAAACCGCAGTAAAAACCGCGATAAATCCGCAGTAAAAACCGCAACGGGTTTTGACTGCGGATTTTGGAATTCTGCTGCGGAAAAATCTGCAGTGAAATCTGCAAAGTGTGAACATAGCCTAATACATTTGGAAACATGTGCAACGCTATCCCTTGCAGTATGTCACGGGTCAAAATGCGACACCATAGGAAACTATTAGATTTTCTGCGATTTCAGTGTTGTGCGGCACATATCGTCATGTAGTCCTACCATTAAGCATACAGTTAGTTCCATATATATTTGGACAGAGACAACATTTTTCTAATTTTGGTTGTAGACATTACCACAATGAATTTTAAACAAAACAATTCAGATGCAGTTGAAGTTCAGACTTTCAGCTTTCATTTGAGTGTATCCACATTAAAATTGGATGAAGGGTGTAGGAGTTTCAGCTCCTTAACATGTGCCACCCTGTTTTTAAAGGGACCAAAAGTAATTGGATAATTGGCTCCAAGGCTATTTTATGGACAGGTGTGGGCAATCCCTTCATTATGTCATTCTCACTTGAGTTGATTTGAGGTGTGGTGCTTGCATTTGGAAGGTTTTGCTGTGAAGTAAACATGCGGTCAAAGGAGCTCTCCATGAAGGTGAAACAAGCCATCCTAAAGCTGCGAAAACAGAAAAAACCCATCTGAGAAATTGATACAATATTAGGAGTGGCAAAATCTACAGTTTGGTACATCCTGAGAAAGAAAGAAAGAAAGCACTAGTGAACTCATCAATGCAAAAAGACCTGGGTGCCTACGGAAGACAACAGTGGTGGATGATCGCAGAATAATCTCCATGGTGAAGAGAAACCCCTTCACAACAGCCAACCAAGTTATCAACACTCTCCAAGAGGTAGGCATATCAATATCCAAATCTACCATAAAGAGAAGACTGCATGAAAGTAAATGTTACGCTCACGCCCTGACTGGTGGGCGTGAGCTCGGGGGTTTTGTGGCCCCACTGTGCCACAAACCAGACTACCCTGGAAGGGGCGTGACTATGACAGCTGCCTGGGTTTTCACTGGAGCCTCTGATGGTGAGGACAGGCTTGTGCAGCAGGCAGCTGCCAGGTGCTACTCCAGGGTGGTGTCTGGCTGTGGCTGCTGATCCCACTTGGGAGACAGGAAGACCAGGATTGGTGCGGGCATTAGGCAGGACTGGCAGAAGAGCACGGCTGGAACACAGACGAGTAGGCTGGCACAGCTGAGACAGGGCTGGCAGAGACACGGCAGAGAACACAGGGCTGGCAGAGACACGGCAGGAAACAGGACTGGCTAGGACAGCAGGAACACAGGACTGGAAGGCAGGGCAGGAACGGCAGGACTGGCAGGAACACAGGATTGGGAGGCACGGCAGAGAACACAGGACTGGTTGATGTGGTATATGAAGGAACAGGTAAGGGCCTGTTCACACTGGACGTGCAGGTACAGATTTGTAGTTTGGAACACAGGGCTGGCAGAGACACGGCAGAGAACACAGGGCTTGCTAGGACGGCAGGAGACACAGAACTGACTTAGGACGGCAGGAGACAGGACTGGCTAGGACGGCAGGAAACACAGGACTAGCTGATAAGATATTAGAATCAGGCTGCACTCAGATGACACCCGAGTGCAGTCCAATTGTGAGTGAGATGAAGGAACAGGTAGGGATATATAGTTTGGAGGAACAGGTAGGGATATATAGTTTGGAGGAACAGGTAGGGACCTGTTCACACAGGAGAGGAGTGAAAAACTGCAGATAGGAATGGAAAAGCAGCAAGCGGTAGCGTAGCGACAAAAGCTGAGCAGAGCCACAAAGAATGTGGAGAGAAGCTGCAGCAAGAGATACTGCAGAAGCTAAGCAAAGTGGAACCGCAAGGATTGCAGAGGGGAACTGCAGCAAGAGGTTTCTGCAGCAACGGGAGCGGAGCAGAGCAAGACGGAGCAGAACCGCAGAAGTGCGGAGCAGCGGCTAAGCCACCAAGATGCAGAGCAGGCAGAGCCGCAAGAGTGCGGAGTGCAAGCAGACCGAGAACACAAGGAAAGACACAGCAGGGAAGGAAGCCACAGACAAGGAGACCAAGATAAGACTAAGTACAGACAAGGCAATGGAACAAGACACAAGGACAAAGACACAGGGACCAGGATATTCTGCCTCCTGGAGGGCGGACAAAGATAAAGGCAAATGCACAGAGAAAAGCCTCCAGAGAGGGAGCAACACAGAGCTAGACCTGGCAAACTCAGAAGCAAAACACTAACTGAGCAAACACATTGCACAGGCCCAGAGCACAGGGTGGAGCTACACTATATACAGGAGGCCTCTTGGTAATTGGTCAGGAACTGATTGGACAGGTGCGCCTGATTCCTATAAGAACCAGAGAGTTCAGGCGCCGGCCCCCTATACACATAGCCATGAGGCATGCACAGAGCAGAGGAACAGACTATGGAGCTGGCAAGAAACAGAAACCACATCATGGCCTGGAGCAGTGGGTAAGATTGTGTGAGAGATGTGAGGCCATGATGTGATGCCAGCAGAGTTGTTACAGTACCCCCCCCTTTACGGCCCCTCCTCTTCAAGCCCGCCAGAACAACCTGTAGAAGAAGGATAGGAGGACACATAGTCATAGCCATCACAACATTCCTCTCGTAGAATGAGGTATTTGAGACATTAAAGATCTCAGGATGCTCAGTCTCTTTGAGTCCAGTAAGATCAGCCTCCCACTCAGAAGACACAAGGGCCAGGACTTCTTTCACCTGGTTAATTGAAAGCAGGGACTTGGAAGCTTGCGATTTGACCACAACATAATGTGATTCCTTGGAAACTGAAGACACGTTCACTGGATCCAACTTAAGCCCATCATTACAAGAAAATTGGACCTTCTTCTTTAGACCGGTGGGAAGCAGAGATGAGAATACTTCTGTCTTGGGATCTTCACCAAATAGCCAGATGGAAACTGGAGGCATACATACAGGAAACATCTTCAGCCTGGTACCCTGAAAAAACTGGACCTCCTCTTCTAGATTAGAGGATGAGTAAGTCTCTGTCTTAGTATCAAGTAGCCACTTGGAAGCAGAAGGCATACATTCAGGAAGCCCCATCAGCTTGTTACTCAGACAAAACTGGACCATCTCTTCCTCCGGACTGGTGAAGAACAGAGATGCAAGAGCTTCAGCTTCAACTTCTTCATCCACCTGCCACATGGAATCAGAAGGCATCATTACAGGAAGCATCTTCTTCCCAAAGTTCAGGGAAAATTTTTTAAGTGACAGGGATGTTCCTGGGAACTGGTCACTGGTATTGTCACTGGAGGTGTACGGAGAGGACGCCACTGTTTCCTTTACTTCAGTGAGGTCAGCACACTGTGACTCAATAGCCAGCTGATTAGGTGGAGAAGATATCAACACTGTAGATTGACCTAGCAGTTTAGGAACAAGAAACTTCTGGAGACTTGATAGTTCCAAACGCAGAACCACGCTGGGTCTTTGGACCGGAACGGGCAGCAGAGTATCCGGTTCAGAACGACCGACGGGCGGACTGGT
This sequence comes from Ranitomeya imitator, assembly GCF_032444005.1. Lineage (NCBI taxonomy): Eukaryota > Metazoa > Chordata > Amphibia > Anura > Dendrobatidae > Ranitomeya > Ranitomeya imitator. The sequence continues at coordinate 435,784,750 of NC_091287.1, read as the reverse complement.
CAACCAGTGGAAAACAAATCTCTCCGCATACAATGCTCCGATTTGGAGCTGTAGTTGTCCCTTCAACACTGGACTGTTCATAAGTAGGACTCGGCAATCACCAAACACCTTCACAGGATTCTGGAGCAGTGGAACAGGAATCACACTTAGACTCCGTCTGGTTAGCAGCTTTAACACATCTGCAGGACCGAAGCTCCCACAAGGCACTGGAACAGACTCAGACTTTAGCGGAAGGGAGTTATTCTCACCAAGGGCAGTCTCTCCTACTGGCCCGAGGTTTTGGAGCTTTAGATCCCCTGGACAGAGGTCTTCCAGGTGTTCCTCACAACAGCAGCGACATAGTAAGCCCTTCTTACGACTGCTCTTAGACTGATGCTTTGCCAGTCCACTCTTGACAGTCTTTTTGGGTTCTATTAGAGTAGCTGCTTTAACGGGTAGAGGAACTGGAGGATCACAGACGGTCATGGCTTGACGTGGAGGTTTCTTCACAGGTTTCGCCCGTCTGGAGCGCCTCTCGGATCTAGATGGGGAAGACTTCACAGGAGCAGCAGGACGAGGCTTGTCAAAGACTTTACGGAAGGCCACCAGGAAGGCCCCAAGACTCATGACGATAGGATCCCCTGCTTCCCAGAGGGGACAAATCCATAATAAAGCATCTCCTGCTAGGTAGGACATGATGTAGGCCACCTTAATACGGTCAGAGGGAAAACAAGCTGCATTCTGCAGGATGTAGCGCAAGCACTGTTCCAGGAAGCTTTGGCATTCCTCTGGATTCCCATAGAACCTAGGTGGGTCTGCTGGGTTGTGCTCTTCCTCATAGGCCCGGAGTTGATCGTAGAGAGCATTTGAAATTATGATTGGGCCCGAGGTCTCCTCAATTGGAACGACACAGGGCGGAACAAATTCTTCAGCTTGCTCATACCAGTAGACAGAAAGTTCATCATGCTCTGAGAGCGGTAGGACATGGGATACAGCGGAGGCCTGGGCCTGTGCAAACTGTTACGCTCACGCCCTGACTGGTGGGCGTGAGCTCGGGGGTTTTGTGGCCCCACTGTGCCACAAACCAGACTACCCTGGAAGGGGCGTGACTATGACAGCTGCCTGGGTTTTCACTGGAGCCTCTGATGGTGAGGACAGGCTTGTGCAGCAGGCAGCTGCCAGGTGCTACTCCAGGGTGGTGTCTGGCTGTGGCTGCTGATCCCACTTGGGAGACAGGAAGACCAGGATTGGTGCGGGCATTAGGCAGGACTGGCAGAAGAGCACGGCTGGAACACAGACGAGTAGGCTGGCACAGCTGAGACAGGGCTGGCAGAGACACGGCAGAGAACACAGGGCTGGCAGAGACACGGCAGGAAACAGGACTGGCTAGGACAGCAGGAACACAGGACTGGAAGGCAGGGCAGGAACGGCAGGACTGGCAGGAACACAGGATTGGGAGGCACGGCAGAGAACACAGGACTGGTTGATGTGGTATATGAAGGAACAGGTAAGGGCCTGTTCACACTGGACGTGCAGGTACAGATTTGTAGTTTGGAACACAGGGCTGGCAGAGACACGGCAGAGAACACAGGGCTTGCTAGGACGGCAGGAGACACAGAACTGACTTAGGACGGCAGGAGACAGGACTGGCTAGGACGGCAGGAAACACAGGACTAGCTGATGAGATATTAGAATCAGGCTGCACTCAGATGACACCCGAGTGCAGTCCAATTGTGAGTGAGATGAAGGAACAGGTAGGGATATATAGTTTGGAGGAACAGGTAGGGATATATAGTTTGGAGGAACAGGTAGGGACCTGTTCACACAGGAGAGGAGTGAAAAACTGCAGATAGGAATGGAAAAGCAGCAAGCGGTAGCGTAGCGACAAAAGCTGAGCAGAGCCACAAAGAATGTGGAGAGAAGCTGCAGCAAGAGATACTGCAGAAGCTAAGCAAAGTGGAACCGCAAGGATTGCAGAGGGGAACTGCAGCAAGAGGTTTCTGCAGCAACGGGAGCGGAGCAGAGCAAGACGGAGCAGAACCGCAGAAGTGCGGAGCAGCGGTAAAGCCACCAAGATGCAGAGCAGGCAGAGCCGCAAGAGTGCGGAGTGCAAGCAGACCGAGAACACAAGGAAAGACACAGCAGGGAAGGAAGCCACACACAAGGAGACCGAGACAAGACTAAGTACAGACAAGGCAATGGAACAAGACACAAGGACAAAGACACAGGGACCAGGATATTCTGCCTCCTGGAGGGCGGACAAAGATAAAGGCAAATGCACAGAGAAAAGCCTCCAGAGAGGGAGCAACACAGAGCTAGACCTGGCAAACTCAGAAGCAAAACACTAACTGAGCAAACACATTGCACAGGCCCAGAGCACAGGGTGGAGCTACACTATATACAGGAGGCCTCTTGGTAATTGGTCAGGAACTGATTGGACAGGTGCGCCTGATTCCTATAAGAACCAGAGAGTTCAGGCGCCGGCCCCCTATACACATAGCCATGAGGCATGCACAGAGCAGAGGAACAGAATAATGAGCTGGCATGAAACAGAAACCACATCATGGCCTGGAGCAGTGGGTAAGATTGTGTGAGAGATGTGAGGCCATGACGTGATGCCAGCAGAGTTGTTGCAGTAAATACAGAGGGTTCACTGCACGGTGCAAGCCACTCTTAAGCATCAAGAATAAAAAGGCTAGATTGGACTTTGCTAAAAAAAACATCTAAAAAAGCCAGCACAGTTCTGGAAGAACATTCTTTGGACAGATGAAACCAAGATCATTCTCTACCAGAATGATGGAAAGAGAAAAGTATGGTGAAGGCGTGGTACATCTCATGATCCAAAGCATACCACATCATCTGTAAAACACGGCGGAGGCAGTGTGATGGCTTGGGCATGCATGGCTGCCAGTGGCACCGGGTCACTAGTGTTTATTGATGATGTGACACAGGACAGAAGCAGCCAAATGAATTCTGAGGTATTCAGAGCCATACTGTGTGCTCAGATCCAGCCAAATGCAGCCAAACTGATTGGTCGTCGTTTCATACTACAGATGGACAATGACCCAATACATAAATCCAAAGCAACCCAGGAGTTTATTAAAGCAAAGAAGTGGAATATTCTTGAATGGCCATGTCAGTCACCTGATCTCAACCCAATTGTGCAGCATTTCACTTGTTTAAGGCTAAACTTCAGTCAGAAAAGCCCACAAACAAACAGCAACTGAAAACCACCGCAGTGAAGGCCTGGCAGAGCATCAAAAAGAAGGAAACACAGCGTCTGGTGATGTCCATGAGTTCAGGACTTCAGGCAGTCATTGCCACAAAGGGTTTTCAACCAAGTACTAAAAATGAACATTTTATTTAAAATTATTGAATCTGTCCAATTACTTTTGGCACATGTTAAGGAGCTGAAACTCCTAAACCCTTCATCCAATTTTAATGTGGATCTGAACTTCAACTGCATCTGAATTGTTTTGTTTAAAATTCATTGTGGTAATGTCTATAACCAAAATTAGAAAAATGTTGTCTCTGTCCAAATATATATGGACCTAACTGTATGTGTTCAAAACTAAATTTGGTACTTAGATTGACACCTTTTTATTTCAGTGATCCACTTAAAAGAAGAATTAGATGGAAACAGAAATGTTTTGAAGAGGAGATACCATGATTAGAAGAAAAGAAATCTTGGGTAGAGATGGGCAAAACCGAACAGTAAAGTTTGGCGTCTGTACCGAACACCTACTGTTCGGGCACGGACACCGAACACAGACTTCACCAAGAAGTCTGTCCATGTTAGTGTTCAGGTTTGGCCCCCCGGACACTGGGTGTTTGTCGCGCTGTCATGTGTATGATAGCGCGGCAAACACTGCTTCCGATTGGCGGTAAAAATATTGCCGCCGGTCACACAGTCCCGATTCCCACGCTGTCAAATGGCTGCATAAGCTTGCAGCTGTGATCGCAGGTATAAAGTTTACCTCCGGTCACTGGAGTGGGCTGATGAGACTACAGCTCCCATCAGCCTAAGCCCACTGCTGCTAATAACAGTGAGATATAAATCATATGTATTTCTAACATATATAATCACAGGGGACAACGGAACAGAGTGACAGCTGAGCAGATTACACCCTAATGACCCAGTGGTGCTAGGTATAGAAATATTACATTGTTAATGCAATATAAACAATGATCAAAATCCATAATTCAGTAAAGTGCTGGTGCATATGAAGCACAAAATGGTAATGGCAAAAAAAACGTATAAAGCATATAAAAAAATAAGCAATATATAAAGTAACAGTGCACAAAGTAGCTGAAAAAACTAAACTCACTGACCCCCCATTGAAGAAGCGATTGCGAAACGCTGCTCTGACTGAGCAGCTCACACTCAGGTATAGCACACGTGTTTATTTCTAATCAGCTCTTGGCACAATGTTTTCACTTTTTAAGCTTAGGCAAAAAAACTTCTCTCCATGCCAAGATAGTCTTCATTACTATGATCTAATCTTGTAATATCATGTTATAGATTCACTAATGGCACTTTAGTCGTTTTTTCAGCTACTCTGTGCACTGTCACTTTATATATTGCTTATTTTTTATATGCTTTATACGTTTTTTGTTTTTTTTTGCCATTACCATTTTGTGGTTCATATGCACCAGCACTTTACTGAATTATGGATTTTGATCATTGTTTATATTGCATTAACAATGTAATATTTCTATACCTAACACCACTGGGTCATGTAGTGCAGGGGTCCCCAACTCCAGTCCTCAAGGCCCACCAACATGTCATGTTTTCAGGATTTCCTTAGTCTTGCCCAGGTAATAATTGCATCACCTGTGCAATGCAAAGGAAATCCTGAAAACATGACCTGTTGGTGGGCCTTGAGGATTGGAGTACCCCTGATGTAGTGTGTCCCTTCCCGTCCCACGCTGTAATCCATGTCTGGGGATTAATAGTTGTCAACCTGGACAGTGCAAGATGTGACCGTCCAGGCTGAAAACCACTGTGAGAAAGAGCAGTTTGTGTCATTCTTTCAATTAAAGGGAACCTGTCACCCCCCATGCGTTTTTAACTAAAAGAGCCACCTTGTGCAGCAGTAATGCTGCATTCTGACAAGGTGGCTCTTTTAGTTCTGGGTGCTGTAACTGCCGAAATAATCAGTTTTGTAATTTGTCCTAAATACCTTTTCTTCAGTCAAGGAGGCAGGCCTTTCCCCCCTGCTGCAGACGCCACACAGCCGTCACTCAAATCTTCCTGGCACCGGGCGCCTCCTCACCGCTGTTTTGAAATGAGCCGGCGCCTTGGACAGGCGCAGTGAGCGCTGCCCGTCTGTCCTCATATGCAGTCCAGCTGACTGCGCCTGAGCGGACGCCCTGCCTGTGAATCCCAGCCCCGTAGTATGAATAAATAAGAAGGCACTGCGGGGCTGGGATTCACAGGCAGGGCGTCGGCACAGTGTCCCCCAATGAATGGCTCGGAGAAAAGGATTTTACGGTGAGTGCACAAAAATCCCTATTTCTCCTTCGCCTAATTGGGGGACACAGACCGTGGGACGTCCCAAAGCAGTCCCTGGGCAGGAACAGCATCCGATCAGACCCCGTGTAACGGTACTTACAAGTGCGCCAATGCGGCCTGCAGAGTCCGCCTGCCCAGACTCACGTCTGAGGACGTCTGGGAATTATGGTGCTTCAAGGGTGCATGCGGACTGGAAAAACCCGCAAAGTTGACAGACGCGCTTTGCTGAAGCCTGGTGTCTAGAACCCAAGGAACCTCGATTGATCAAGTAGAGTGAAAACAGGCTGACGTCTAACATGGAAGGACTTCTGGATGCGTAAAGAATCCACCAGACTAACATGGCCGAAGACACAGCTAAGCCCTTCCTGAAAAAACGCCAGGTTAGCCCAAATGAGGGGTCTATCCTCTGGAAGGATGCCGTCCTTGACACGTACTAACTCAGGGCACTCACACTGTCCAGGAAATGGGGCACCCATTCCGTTTTGTGGACTGGAGCCGAAAGAGAAGAGGGAAGAATGATGCCCTTGTAACAGTGGAAGTACGATACCCCATTGGAAACAAGGGACGGGCTGAGGACAACCTAGGTGTCCAGGATCGTCCTTAAAAAGGATATCTGCTGGGCTGGAAACGAGGAAGACCTGTCTAAGTCTATCCACCAGCCCAGGTGAGGAAGGGTATCGTAAGGTAAATATATATATATATATATATATATATATATATATATATACTTGCTATTGAACCCGTTCTATGCCCGGGTGGCGAGCATTTATATTGGTATATGGTCTCTATCCTGGTATGTGTTGCTTCCATCCTGCGCCCTAATCTTGTCATGTGCTGCTACCATTTTGCGCACCCATCCTGTCATTTGCTGCTCCCATCCTGCGCCCCCATCCTGTCATGTGCTGCTCCCATCCTGCGCCCCCATCCTGTCATGTGCTGCTCCCATCCTGCGCCCCCATTCTGTCATGTGCTGCTCCCATCCTGCGCCACCGTTCTGTAATTTGCTGCTCCCATCCATATGCCCCATATGCTGCTCCATAAAGGTTGATGGCCCCCATAAGATGCTCCATAGTATATGCCCCGTATGCTGCACCATTATGGTTAATGGCCCCCATAAGATGCTCCATAGTATATGCCTCGTATGCTGCACCATTATGGTTGATGGCCCCCATAAGATGCTCCATAGTACATGCCTCATATGCTGCTCCATTATGGTTGATGGCCCCCATAAGATGCTCCATAGTACATGCCCCATATGCTGCATCATTATGGTTGATGGCCCCCATAAGATGCTCCATAGTACATGCCTCATATGCTGCACCATTATGGTTGATGGCCCCCATAAGATGCTCCATAGCACATGCCTCATATGCTGCTCCATTATGGTTGATGGCCCCCATAAGATGCTCCATAGTATATGCCCCGTATGCTGCACCATTATGGTTGATGGCCCCCATAAGATGCTCCATAGTACATGCCTCATATGCTGCTCCATTATGGTTGATGGCCCCCATAAGATGCTCCATAGTACATGCCTCATATGCTGCTCCATTATGGTTGATGGCCCCCATAAGATGCTCCATAGTACATGCTCCATATGCTGCACCATTATGGTTGATGGCCCCATAAGATGCTCCATAGTACATGCCTCATATGCTGCACCATTATGGTTGATGGCCCCCATAAGATGCTCCATAGTACATGCCTCATATGCTGCTCCATTATGGTTGATGGCCCCCATAAGATGCTCCATAGTATATGCCCCGTATGCTGCACCATTATGGTTGATGGCCCCCATAAAATGCTTCATAGTACATGCCTCATATGCTGCTCCATTATGGTTGATGGCCCCCATAAGATGCTCCATAGTACATGCCTCATATGCTGCTCCATTATGGTTGATGGCCCCCATAAGATGCTCCATAGTACATGCCCCGTATGCTGCACCATTATGGTTGATGGCCCCCATAAGATGCTCCATAGTACATGACTCATATGCTGCTCCATTATGGTTGATGGCCCCCATAAGATGCTCCATAGTATGTGCCCCGTATACTGCTCCATAAATGTTGATGGCCCCCATAAGATGCTCCATAGTATTATATGCCCCGTATGCTGCTGCGATATATAAAAAAAAATAACATAGTCACCTATTGTCGCTGGGCGCCGAGTGCTGGGGGGCCTGGGCAGGCGGGGACACCGGCGCGCTGTGGGGGTCAGGTGCCGGAGTCGCCGCTAGCTCAGGCCCCTGACACTTGCTATACTCACCTATCCCGTTCCAGCACTGCGTGCCACTCCGTCTTTCGGGTCCTCTGGCTGTGACTGTTCAGTCAGAGGGCGGCGCGCATTAAGCGCGTCATCGCGCCCTCTGAACTGAATTTCACAGGCAGAGGACCCGAAAGACGGAGCGGCACGCAGCGCTGGAACGGGACAGGTGAATATAGCATTAACTCACCCTCCTGGCACGTCCCTGCTTCTCCGTTGGAGATCACGGTGTGCGTTCAGTGCTTACGCATACCGTGATCTCCTGGGCTGTGTCACTCTGTGGGGTCCAGACTGCGCCGGCGCTTGCGCAGTCAATAGAGGCTTCGGACAGAGTGACGCTCCCAGGGTTATATTATAAATATATATATATATATATATATATATATATATATATATATATATATATATATATATAGACGGGCTCAGCATAATCCGGGAAGGATGGCTGGAAGTCGACCAGATAGGGGAGGACAGCCACGCACCCAGAGTGCCTGAGGGGCATGACAGCCACCATGATAATGGCGAACACTTTGGGAGCAGTAGCAAAGCCAAAGTCGTGACTTGTGAAGGTAAACATCCCGAATGTCAATGGATCCCAGAAAACTCCCCTTTTTCACATTGAAGTGATGGCCGAGTGAGGAACTCCATCCAAAGGAGGATGACCTTTTTGAAGCTTGTTAGAAGTTAGAGTTCCAGGATCGGTGTTACCTTTCGGTCTTCTTTTAGGAACCAAGATCCCTTAGATCTAGACTGTCCTGGACAACCCTTCCACTGTTGGTTGGATCTATAGGACACCTGCTATTCTTTGTTCCTACGTGGGGAACACTTCCAACTACTCACCGAATAAGCGACCACTCTGTAAGGGAGTGATAACAGAGGGTTTTTTTCTTTTAACGCATTTTTTTGAACGCAGAGTATGCTTCCGTTCTCTGATCCATAAAGCCCTTCTGAATGGAATGAAGTGGGATTCGCTGCAGACAGCGCCGCGCAACTAGCCGCAATCAAAGAGGCGTGCACCACAAAGCCTCCCGTGCACAAAGCCTCCCGAGATTTGAATGGCCCGCTGTACTGTCTCCGGAAAGAGAGAAAATTGATGTGAAACAAACAAATATAGACCAAAACTGGAACCATCAGTAACAAAAAAACTACATAGACCAAGCACCCTGTGGTGAGGTGTATAGCATATTTACATAGAGCATTCCTATGTGTTGCGGTCACTACTCCAATTTTTTCTGTTATTGTAAATAAAGTAGCTAAGGTCTCCGACCAGTAGACCATTGGTCTGGTAACCCGTGTGGGCTAAGGAAGGGTAAAGCGCTGAACTCGATGCCGCAAGATGGAACGAGTCATTGTCTGACAGTCCATGGTATTTTTAAAAGATGATCCATCGGGCAGGGATACTGGTAGGTGCCATGTAGCAAAGTGCGCGGTTGCATCCGCCAGGTGAGGAAAAAAAAACATCTCTTGAGTTGCTGCCGTCATTGAACATGCAGAGATAAAAGGATGAACTCTCAATCAACCATCCTCTTAATAGGGAGGTGGAGAGGAATCGTCCGCCTTCTCGCATCATCCGTTAAATAGTGGCAATGCAGAGGGGAGCTGCTCGGACGTCAAAAGGAATGCATCTGTACATCTACGGGGATCAAGTCCCCTGGAGGACCGGGTTGACATCAGGCCTCGTGGTAGCAGAGTATACGTGGAGGGGACACTCCATGTGCTCATTTAATGATGGCGTGAGGAGATCGGTATCCTTTGGAGGACCCGTCACCAGAGTATACGTGGAAGCGACCACTCCATGTGGTCTTTTGATGATGGTGTGTATCTTTAAAGGCCAGGGAATGCTGGACATGTACCTATATACTCAGCAACTAGTGGACATGTGTCTTTAACACCAGGGAATGCGGTCATGTACCCTTAAGACCAGGGAATGCTGGACGAGTGCCTTATAGACCAGGGATTGCTAGTCACGTGCCTTTAAGACCAGAGCTTGCTGGTCAACCAGATATTGCAGGTCGTATGAATTAAAAACAGGGAACGCTACTCCCTTTATGCTGCCAGGGTGCGTGCGGGGGAGGGGTGCGGAGGGAGGGATGGAGCTGTCTCCTTACCCGGATTCTGAGTCCCCCGTCTGGAATAGCGCTGTCTTCAGCGCTGAGTACTGCCGGAGCGATGCAGCAGCCACTTCCGGATGAGCTCGTGTCCGGAAATGGCAGGAGGATGAAGATGGCCACTGAGAATAGAGTTCTCATCCTGAGTGAGAGGCGCCTGAATAGGGTGGCGGAGCTTGAAGCGCGGCCTAGCATGGGCGGAGTTCCGTGTTGCGGCCTACACAAACCCGAAGCCGGGGGCTAAATTTTTGAAGCCAGCCGGCGCCGAACGAGGAAAAATGAGGGAAAAAAACGCCGGTTGCGCAGAGCCCTCCAACCGGCACTTACCCCAGTATGCAGCTTTGTTTGGCAGGTCTGAAGGTAGAAAAGATCCTGTGCTGTTGTTGCTGTTTGGACGGTGCAGGGATAGAGAAAAACCCTCAATCCATTGTCCCTTTAGCAGGGAGGTGGAGACGAACCGTCCGCCTCCTTGTACCATCCGCTTTTAATAGTGGTGGTTCAGTGGGGGTCGGGTCAGACGCCTCTGAAGTGCCTCTGAACAGCCGAGGGTAAAACCTGGTGGGCAGGGCTGAATGTCCGGCAATAGGCCTGGCTGGAGAAGAGGATACGTGGGGGTGACACTCCAGTGCTCGTCTGATAAGGGAGGGGGAGATTGATGCCCTTGAAGGGGCCCGTCGCCCCTAGAATCAGCTCAGGCAGCGGCTTCCCACGTCGCAGGAGAGGATACGGAGAGGTAACACTCCCGTGCTCGCCTGTTGTTGGTTCGGGGAGATCGGAAACCTTGAAAGGATCCGTCACCCCATTCGTCCGTTGTAAAGGTAAAAAGAGTTTTTGGGTCTGAATGGCAGACCAGTCCGTGTGCCTCCTACAGACACTAAGCAAGAACTGGTTAGCTGAGAGCCAGCAGGAGGGTGTATACTGCAGGGGAGGAGATCACTTTTTTTGTATCACTTAGTGTCAGCCTCCTAGTGGCAGCAGCATACACCCACGGTCTGTGTCCCCCAATGAGGAGAAGGAGAAAACCCTTTTTGCCTAGAACAGTAACTCCTCCACACTTTTGACCAGAAGGTAAATTTGTATTCTTATCTAATGTGGTAGGAGGAGTATGAGGAAAGCAAAGATAGTACAATTTTGGTAGGCAATTCAAAAGAGCCAGGAAATGGGGACAGCGAAGGAGATAATATAGCAGGTTGGGAGGAATGAATAGACAACAATATTGAAGTCAGGTACTGCTGTTCTCTCCACTGAAACCCAACATGGGAGTGAGATTATAACCAGTGGCGTAACTACAAAGTTATGGGCCCCGGTGCGAACTTTCAAATGGGGCCCCATTACACCATGCCAAAATATTTTCCACCCAAATTCACATTTTCCCTATTACTTTTGCACACTATAGCTTTATTGCAAAGTTGTATAGTGTGACCTCAGTTGCATAACTCCAGTGCCGCATCCTGGCATATATTTGTCCCCCGTACTGCCATTGTTATGTAATGTATAAAAGAAAATAAACCATTATACTCATCAGGGGCTAACATAGAAGTCATGGGGATCCATATAAGAACTATAATGCACCCCCATAGTACTCCTTATAGTATAATACACTCCCCATAGTCCCCCATATAGTATTGTACACTTCTCAGTCCTCCATATAGTATAATACACTCCTCCGTATATTAAAATACACTCCTCATAGTGCTCCATATAGCATAATACACTCTTCGTAGTGCTCCATATAGTATAATACACTGCTCAGTCCTCCATATAGTATAATACACCCCTCATAGTCCTCCATATAGTATAATACACTCCTCAGTCCTCCATTTAGTATTATACACTCCACATAGTCCTCCATATATTAAAATACACTGCTCAGTCCTCATAGTGCTCCATATAGTATAATGCACCGCCATCGTCATCCATGTTGTACAATTCACTTCCCATAGTATGATGGACCATAGTTCTTCATATAGTATAATATATTCCCCATAGTCCTCGATTCAGTATAATGCAGCCCACGTATAGTATAATACAGCCACCCCACAGAGTATACTGCAGCCCTGCTATACAATACAATGTAACCCCCATAGAATATAATGCAGCCCCCCTCATAGTGTAATGCAGCCCCTCCATACAGGGGCAGTGAGAAAGACATGAGGAAATGGTGACTAGGGGGCAAGGGACAAGGACACAAGGGGGGTAGGGGAGACAGGCACAATGGTAACATAGGGGGGCTAGGGAGCAAGGAAGACAGACACAAGGGGACACATGGGGGCTAGGAGGCAGGGGAGGTTACAAGGGGACTAGTGGGCAAGGGAGACTGACACAAGGGGACAAGGGAGACTGGCACAAGGGGATACACAGGGACTAGTTGGCCAGGGAGACTGACAAGGGGACACACAGGGACTAATGGGCAAGGGAGACTGGCACACGGGGACAAGGGACACAAGAATAAGGAGACAAAGGAGACAGGCGCAAGGGGACACACAGGGACTAGTGGGCAAGGGACACTGACACAAGGCTACACACGGGGACAAGGGATAGATGCACAAGGGGACTCATAGGAACTAAGAGGAAGGGGAGAAGGGCACAATGGGACACACGGGGACTAGGGTGCAAGGGAGACAGGCACAAGAGGACACAAGGGGACTCCGAGGGCAGAGTAGATAGGGATGCAAGGGCTGCAAGGGGACAGAGGAAGATGGGGGGGGAGAAATGGGAGGGAAGAAGGGGGCACAGGGATTACAAGGACAGGGTAGATGGAGAACACATGGTGAGAAAGGGGATAGGGGAGACTTGAGAGCAGGGCAGATGAGTCACATGGGGACAAGGGGCAGGGAATGCATGGGGGGTGCAGGAGGACTCAGGGCATGGGAGATGAGGAGCATTGGGAGACCAGGGGAGGAGGAACAAGGTGTGTACGGGGGGCCCGGAGGAGCACAATGACCTGAACTTGGGGACCTACTAGGACATGGGGCACGTGACAGCAGGGAGGAAACGGGGCTGGTGTCACAGGGGGCCAGGACGCTGGGGGCAGAGATGGTGACACACGGGCAGCAGACACACCTCACTTCCGCCGGTCCCGTACACCTCCATGTTCATCCCCGGATCCTCCATATGGCTGAGCCGCTGGCTTGGTCCACGTGCCCCCCACTAGCTCTGGAACCGCCTGTTCCCGGTCGCAGCAGCCGCCACAGGCTTTGCCAATATGGCGACCACCATGACCTGTGCAGATGCTGCACTGCTTGGGCCCCACACACAGTGGGTGCGCGATGAAGTGATGTCATCACGCACCCACAGTGTCAGAGGCAGAGGGGAATGATGGGAGAGGGAGCATCAGCTGACGCTCTCTCCTCCATCATTGCTTTGAACTGTACCAGCATCATAAACGCCGGTATAGTTCACTGCGGCGGCTACGACGGGGGGAGTCGGGTGCCTCTGACCTATCGGGCCCCTGACTTGCCAGACTGTGGTAGTTACGCCCCTGCCTCACACACACTACATATATCACACACACACACACACACACACACACACACACACACACGCACTATAGATATCATACACAAACACACCAGCTCATATACACATCTCACACTCCTCTCTGGTAAAGGGGAGGCTGATATTAACCTGCAGCTCCTCAGCGTCTCCTGCTTGCACACCGCTGTCATGTCCGCCCCTCCCCTGCTCTCCCCTTCAGTCCCGGGGCTCAGAGCAGGAGACGCTGTCACAGTCTCACAGTGCTGACTGGAGCTGCTTCGAAGTTCCTAACTCTCTCTTACCCCGGCTGCCCCCTCCCCTTAGATACGCCTCGGACTGTTGCCGTGCAGGAGGGATCTCCTCCTGCACTGCAACATGGTGTCGGCCGGTGCTTCTAACCTGCCGGGCGGAGGGCCCCTGACCTGCCGGGCCCCGTCGCAATGGCGACCGCGGTAGTTACGCCACTGATTATAACTCAATTTGAACTCGGTTGGGCTAGCTGAGCTGCATTATAGTATTTTTCTACAGGGTGGGCCATGCATATGGATACACCTAAATAAAATAGGAATGGTTGGTGATATCAACTTCCTGTTTGTGGCACATTAGTATATGGGAGGGGGAAAACTTTTCAAGATGGGTGGTGACCATGGCGGCCATTTTGAAGTCGGCTATTTTGGATCCAACTTTATTTTTTCCTATGGGAGGAGGGCCATGTGACAAATCATACTTATTGAGAATTTCACAAGACATACAATGGTGTGCTTGGTTTTAACGTAATGTTATTCTCTCATGAGTTATTTACATGTTTCTCTTTGTTTACAGCCATTGACATCTCGCAGAGGTTAACAAGTGAGGAGCGGATATAAATTGTGTTGAAGTCTGGTGAACGCAGTACCTGGGTCATTGCAGCAGATTTCAATGCAAGACACCCTACGCAAGAAAACTGTCACCATTCCCATGTTATTTAGGTGTATCCATATAAATGGCCCACCCAAAAAAGTTTGCCTCATCACTGAACATAATGTTCTGTTTAAACTGAGGCTCCTGTTCCAATTTTTGCTTTGCCCATTCTGCAAATTCAGCGCGCCGATTAAGTACTCTTAATGCAACCTAGGGTTTGGGGAAAAACAAGGTAAACGTGGAATCATCTTCACTTTACCCTGACAAATAAATATAAGAATATGGGACTTCAGTGCAAATAAGTCTCATTGTGGAACTGACAGTGGAAGAGTTCTAAAGAAATACCACTACTTTCGAATTAGTCTTCAAAAACAATCTAACCTTTTGCTGCTGCAAAGTGTTTCTAAGTTTTCTATCGATGTGAATACTCTTCTGCCCAATGATGACAAAAGCTTGCAAACATTATTTTCTGGTTAGCCACTAAAGGTATCACTCAGAGTACTTTTGTCATCATTGGGCAGAAAAGTATTCACATCGATTTTAACAAGGTACCACAATATAATTTGTTATTGTACATCATAAGTTTTCTATAAAACTGAGATATGGAAAAAAGATACAAATCTATAAGAGCTTTTCACAATTCTGATTTTAATTATTGCTCGCCCCCTACCTTCTCTTAACGTTAGAAATGGCTGCAGTGAGGGTTGTACACAGAGCTCCATATCTGGAGAAAAGGAAAAGCATTTACAGTCTCAGGGCTCATACTCACATGTGAGAAACGCGGATGAGTCTCGCATGTTAATACCCGGCACTCGGGAGCGGAGCGTGCGGCTGCATGTATTGCTACGTGGCCGCACGCTCCGGTCCGAGTGCCGGGTATTGACGTGCGAGACTCATTCGAGTTTCTCGCACGTGAGAATGAGCCCTCGGGAAGAGCAGAAAAAAAGGTTATATAAAAGAAAGAAAGCACATGAAGAAGAAAT
Source organism: Ranitomeya imitator (assembly GCF_032444005.1). Taxonomy (NCBI): domain Eukaryota; kingdom Metazoa; phylum Chordata; class Amphibia; order Anura; family Dendrobatidae; genus Ranitomeya; species Ranitomeya imitator. Next base: position 435,769,523 of record NC_091287.1, on the reverse strand, counting down.
AAGTACAGAACAGAAGCTTTGCAAGTCGTGGAGGCTGAGCTAATGAAGACCGCAGCACCATTGATATACACAGACCTAAAGTGCAGCCTGCAATATGGGGAAGGACACTGCCATAAGAGAAAAATGATATCTGTGACACATGGTTGAAAGATACCACACATTTTAAAGATTAAGTGGCACATATATCCTGATTAGGTACAAGGGAGACAATAGATGAAAGCTTTAGAAAAAAATACCCCCGATATGTTCCTATGAGAGAGCACACCTGTAGGTTAAACCCTTTCTGATCTCGGACGGAATAGTCAGTACCCCCGCTTTGATGCGGGCTCCGGTGGAGAGCCTGCATCAAAGCCGGGACATGTCAGCTGTTTTGAACAGCTGACATGTGCCCGCAATAGGCGCGTGAGGAATTGCGTTCTGCCCGCACCTACTAACTAGTTGAATGCTGCTGTCAAACTCTGACAGCAGGATTTAACAAGCGCTTCCGGCCATCCGTCTGGAAATGCACGCACCGGTGAACCTCGTCACATGATCATCAGTGCGTTGGCATAACAACCAGAGGTCTTCTGCAGACCCCTATGGTTGTTGATGCCAGATTACTGTGAGCGCCACCCAGTGGTCGGCGCTCATAGCAATGCTGTAATTTAGCTACATAGGGGATATCTGAACATCGCCTCTATGTAGCAGAGCCGATCAGGCTATGCCAGCTTCTAGCCTCCTATGGAGGCTATTGAAGCATGGCAAAAGTAGAATAAAAATGTTTTTAAAAATATGAAAAAAATAAAAAAAAATAAAAAAGTTGAAATCCCCCTCCTTTCGCCCCATTCAAAATAAAACAATGAAAACAAATCAAACCTACACATATTTGGTATCGCCGCTTTCAGAATCGCCCGATCTATCAATGAAAAAACCGCGACATTGCATTAAAATGTAGTAACAGGTGATCAAAAGAATGTATCTGCACCAAAATGGTATCATTAAAAACGTCAGCTCGGCACACAAAAAAATAGACCTCACCAGCCCGAGATCACGAAAAATAGAGACGCTATGGGTCTCGGAAAATTGAGCAATTTTTGCAACGTTTGGAATTTTTTTCACCACTTAGATAAAAAAGAACCTAGACATGTTTGGTGTCTATGAACTCGTTAATGACCTTGAGAATCATAATGGCTGGTCAGTTTTTGCATTTAGTGAACCTAGCAAAAAAGCCAAACAAAAACAAGTGTGAGACTGCACTTTTTTTAGCAATTTTACCGCATTTGGAATTTTTTTTCCCATTTTCTAGTACACGACATGGTAAAACCAATGGTGTCATTCAAAAGTACAACTCGTCCCACTAAAAATAAACCCTAACATGGTCATATTGAGTGGAAAATAAAAAAGTTATGCCTCCGGGAAGGAGGGGAGCGAAAAACAAAAGTGCAAAACCGAAAAAAGCTCCGGGGGTTAAGGAGCAGGATCACAGCATGACAGTAGGTCTTACTTACAAACCTACCCTTTCCTTTACCACTAAGAGTCTTGGCTTTAAAATGTCACCTAACTCATAGCCCTCCTCTTGATCTTCAATACACAGTTATTAAAAGGGGTATTCCAATCTCCAAGATCCTATCCCAATATGTAGTTGGTGTAATAATAATAATATTAGCAAATACCTCCAATTAGAAATGTAGTAGTTTTTCTGATACGCTATGTCTTTTTCTTCATGTGCAGGCATTGCAGGACCTTAAGACCTTAGCCCTGCTCCGTATAGCACAAGCGATCAGAAGATCGCAGCTTCTAGTCTCCCATGGAGACTAATGAACCAAGTAAAAAAAAAAAGTTTAAAAAAAAAAAAATACAAAAAGTTTAAATCGCCCCATACAAAATAAAAGAGTAATAAGAAGTAAAAAAAATACAAATATTTGGTATTGCCCCATCTATCAATATATAAAAAGAATTAATCCGATCGGTAATCGGCGTAATGAGAAAAAAATCAAAACGCCAGCATTACATTTTTTTTGGTCGCTGCAACATTGCATTGAAATGCAATGATGAGCAATCAAAACATTGTATCTACCGAAAAATAGCATCAATAAAATTGTCAGCTCACCCCGCAAATAAGCCCTTAACCAGCCCCAGATCACAAAAAAATGGAATCGCTACGGTTCTCGGAAAATGGACACATTTTTTTTTCGACAAACCTTTAATTTTCTTCACCAAGAACCTAGATATGTTTGGTATCTACGAACTCGTAATGACCTGGAGAATCATAGTGGAATGTCAGTTTTAGCATTTAGTGAACATGATGAAAATAAACCCCAAAAACAGTTGTAGAATTGCATTTTTTTTGCAATTTCACTGCACTCCCCCCCCCCCCCCATTTTTCAGTACACTATATGGTAAAACCAATGGTGTCGTTAAACAGTACAACTTGTCCTGCCAATAAAAAAACCCTCATATGGCAATTTTGATGGAAAAATAAAAAAAGTTATGGCTCTGGGAAGAAGAGTAGCGAAAAACAAAAACGGAAAAACCCAAGGTGGTGAAGGGGTTAAGTATTAGATATTTCTCATTCAATTTAGTAGATTGTCTTTGTAATGCTGGACAGGTCTTGAGAGGTTAGAAAATGTCTCTGTAATACCTCTACACTCTGGTAAGGGGATTACAATTCTCCTTTATTAGTTGAGAAACAGTTAGAACATATTCTTTACCTGTTCCAGATTCCACAAGGCAATTCACAGTAAAATCATGTGTGATTCTGCCATGCGGGACACTAATACTACTAAGTGTATGGACACCCTGAAAAGATTATTTACTGGTAATTATAAAACCGTAAGATGAAACCGCTTACATCAGGTCCTCCAGGAAAGAGCTCCTCCCCGTGAATGTATTCAGATTGCCTTATTGATGAATCGCCCAGAATGTAACCACCACCGGAAAAAGACTGGAAAAAGAGACACCAAGCATTAATACATCTTTGTCTTCCAGTAATAACTTTATGACAGTCTTAATAGCTGCCAGGATGAATTGCAGAAGTCTTGAAAAATAAGGCTGAACACAGTAAATTTTGAAACTTTGCATAAACTTCACTGTTAAGCAATAGACATACCCTTGGTTTAAACAGTTCCTCTGACATTTTACTGGCTTCTTCCACAGAGATGGCTCCATGCTCCTTTGCTTCCTTAAAAAGCTCATTTACTATCTTACCCGGAGAATGAAATCTAGAATAACTAAAGAAAAAAAGAATGTTCGCTTTCAATTAGTCTACATAATCATTAATTTGAAAATAATTATCTATTATAACTACACTGCTCAAAAAAATAAAGGGAACACTAAAATCCCACATCCTAGATATCACTGAATGAAATATTCCAGTTGTAAATCTTTATCCATTATATAGTGGAATATGTTGAGAACAATAAAACCTAAAAATGATCAATGTAACTCACAACTAATATCCCATGGAGGTCTGGAGTTGGAATGATGCTCAAAATCTAAGTGGAAAATGAAGTTACAGGCTTATCCAACTTCAGTGGAAATGCCTCAAGACAACGAAATGATGCTCAGTAGTGTGTCTGGCCTCCATGTGCCTGTATGACCTCCCTACAATGTCTGGGCATGCTCCTGATGAGGCGGTGGATGGTCTCCTGAGGGATCTCCTCTCAGACCTGGACTAAAGCATCCGCCAACTCCTGGACAGTCTGTGGTACAACGTGAGATTGGTGGATGGTACGAGGCATGATGTCCCAGAAGTGTTCAATCGGATTCAGGTCTGGGGAACGGGCGGGCCAGTCCATAGCTTCAATGCCTTCATCTTGCAGGAACTGCTGACACACTCCTGCCATATGAGGTCTGGCATTGTCCTGCATTAGGAGGAACCCAGGCCAACCGCACCAGCATATGTTCTCACAAGGGGTCTGAGGATCTCATTTCGGTACCTAATGGCAGTCAGGCTACCTCTGGCGAGCACATGGACGGCTGTGCAGTCCTCCAAAGAAATGCCACCCCACACAATTACTGACTCACTGCCAAACCGGTCATGCTGAAGGATGTTGCAGGCAGCAGATCGCTCTCCACGGTGTCTCCAGACTCTGTCACATCCGTCACATGTGCTCAGTGTGAACCTGCTTTCATCTGTGAAGAGCACAGGGCGCCAGTGGCAAATTTGCCAATCCTGGTGTTCTGTGGCAAATGCCAAGCATCCTGCACGGTGTTGGGCTGTGAGCACAACCCCCATCTGTGGACGTTGGGCACTCAGACCATACTCATGGAGTCGGTTTCTAACTGTTTGGGCAGACACATGCACATTTGTGACATGCTGGAGGTCATTTTGCAGGGCTCTGGCAATGCTCCTCCTGATCGTCCTCGCACAAAGGCTGAGGTAGTGGTCCTGCTGCTGGGTTCTTGTCCTCCTACAGCCCCCTCCAAGTCTCCTGGTGTACTGGCCTATCTCCTGGTAGGGCCTCCAGCCTCTAGACACTATGCTGACAGACACAGCAAACCTTCTTGCCACAGCTCGCATTGATGTGCCATCCTGGATGAGCTGCACTACTTGAGCCACTTGTGTGGGTTGTAGAGTCCTTCTCATGCTACCACGAGTGTGAAAACACAACCAACATTCACAAGTGACTAAAACAGCCAGAAAGCATTGGTACCGAGATGTGGTCTGTGGTCCCCACCTGCAGAACCACTCCTTCATTGAGTGTGTCTTGATAATTGCCAATAATTTCCATCTGTTGTCTATTCCATTTGCACAACAGCATGTGAAATTGGTTGTCAAACAGTGTTGCTTCCTAAGTGGACAGTTTGATTTCACAGAAGTTTGATTTACTTGGATTTATATTCTGTTTAAGTGATTCCTTTATTTTTTTGAGCAGCGTATGATGTTAAAGGACTTATCTTAAATGCTCGAGTCCCCTGAGTAAAACATATAGTCACCTCGGCACTAGCTCTAGTCCATCAATGGCAGCGCTGAGTCTCCATGATGTTGTCACGTGAATGCTGCAGCCAATCAGCGGCCACATCTCCTGGGCAGAGGGGAAAGCAAACGAGAGTATACAGACATTACAGTATGGGATCACAGCAGATTCTTTTTGTGAGATAGAGCAATTCCCTGCCTGCTTTTAAAAAATGTTTTGCTTCTAATAAATAATTATTTGCGATCCTGTGCTGTACACTCTTTTGCTTCCTCCCCTGTCCAGAAGATGTGGTATACTGCTGCACCCTAAAAACAAAAGTCCTTTTCAGGGCTATATATTTTCATTTCTCTATTAATACCATAAAGTTTGCAGGCATATATTATATACCTAATTTAAAATGTGCAAGGTGTGCGCTGAGGGATGGGAAAGTGGACATGCTGCTGATGGTGCATGCAGAAGCAGAGGCCAAGTAAAACTGTACCTGCTGCGGGATCACAACGAACAGTCCTGTAGACTGTGAGCCCTCGCGGGCAGGGTCCTCTCTCCTCCTGTACTTGTGTGTGCCTTGTTTTACTCATGTTTATTGTACTTGTCTATATTTGCCCCATTCACATGTAAAGCGCCATGGAATAAATGGCGCTATAAAAATGAATAATAATAATAACAAGCTGATCCACAAAATGTTGCTTCCTGTCCCACTTTGCAGGGGGGCACGGGACACCTCACTTGAAGCCAGAACAGTGCAAACAGGTGGTCTGTTGGATGGCACATAATGCTTTACAGTTTGTTTCCCAGCAGCACCCTGTCTTCCACATGGAACAGTTTCACTAATCAAGAATCTGGACTTTATAATCCTCACCCTGATCTTCCTTCCTCCCACCATGGCGAGCCCTAAGAGACAAGTGATTCCACACTCGAACACTCCGAAGAGCTCTTTACATTTTGATTTATTGATTCTGGCCTCTCGCTCTTCACCTTTCGAGAGACATGAGGCGAATAGTGTGTAGTAATGCACTAAAAATTTATAAATATTTTAGCAGCCATGGTCAGAAGACGACAGTCGTTGCACATTTACAAGCACCATTAGCAACCACGTCCAATTCTTTGTCACAGCGCAGCGCTCAGCTGTCCATGGATTTGGATGGCCTCTGTGTTGGAATGTCTTGGGAGTAGGACTGGATTCCTGAAGAGCACGGGGTGAGGCCATGGTCCTGCAGAGCCTGTGACGGCTACTGTGTTGGGGAAGCTACCGTCCTTCTGTGGGTCTGGAAATGTCAGGTGGCCTGGTGAGCAAGGTATTGTCCAGGACGGTGATGCCAGTTAGGCAGCTTCCCTGGGAGAGAGGACTGACGAGGAGTCAGCGTGTGAAGGTAACAGAGTATGGCGGACTGTGTACACTGACGAGGGTCAGTTACTATAAACTGTGCGGTCTCCCACGGTAACTGGACGAAGTGAGGTCTGGCGTGTTTAGAGACTGCAATCTAATGTCGTCTAATGCTATCTGAGTATCTGAGTAGACACATTGATAGGGCGCACGGACAACCCCAGGAACTGGTCAGAAGAGGACTGGCAGGTGTAGTGTCTGTCAAATGAAGGAAGCCATGTACTATGAACTATGTGTGTGATGTGTAACATGGTGGTTTATGACATGTAAATTAACCACATGGACTGTTTAATGGAGAAAATCGTGCCTGTGTGACTGAATCCCGTTGCTAAGCGAGAGTCCCCCAACACATGCAGTAAGTGCTATCTTACAGTACCTACACCCCCTCCTTCGACGACGATGAATTGTCATGTTTGAGCACGTTGTCCATATCAGTCGCAAGCTGGAAGCAGTGCAGCACTACCTCGGTGAAAAGGCAACAGGCTCTGCTGAAACTAAGTTGTGTAAAGGTATAACAGACCAGACAGGTCTGTGGTTCTCGTCGATGAACCTACAATCAGGCATGGTTGCGTGTGATAATGGCGGTAATCTGGAAGCTTGGCAAGCTAAGTGTCAAGGCTCGGTTTTCGGGAGTCCTGAGACCAGGGGCTCCTTCCCTGTCCCTAACACTAGGGGCGACCTAGCTTGCCCTCTTCCCCGGATTACTTCTGATGGTGAAGACGCTGGGGGTACGGACCTTGCCTTAGCTCCTGAATCCACCCTCAGTCTGTACCATTACCCTCTTCCCTGGGTGAGGGAAGGGTACAGACTGAGGGCGGATTCAGAAGCTAATGCAAGATACGTGTCTCCGGCATCTTCACCACTAGAGGAATCTGGGGAACAGGGGAGGCGTGGCTTCCTTGGTCCCGGGACACCCGACAACAGAGCCATAACATTAGCTCTGGCCAGGAGTGCTTGCCAGGACCCAGGTTATATAGATGATGGGAGTGGTAACAGTGCACATCTGAGAGCCTTAAAGGCAGAAAAGCTTCCAGGACCTCTCAACTGAGCAGATTAACTCCTGCACTGCTAAAAAAAAACCCTGCACTGTTTAATAGGAAGGAGAATTGCTTCTAATCAGTGCAGCGGTAGGAGACACCAGAAGCTGCGGTCTTCTGGCTCCTCTGTCGCAGTAAACCCGTGACACCTGGTCTCTGTTGTTTGTCTGCAGCGTTCACTTCAAATTGTTGTTTGTTTGCAGCCCATAACTGAGCACAGCTGCTCTTCTCATGTACAGTGGGGCAAAAAAGTATTTAGTCAGTCAGCAATAGTGCAAGTTCCACCACTTAAAAAGATGACAGGCGTCTGTAATTTACATCATAGGTAGACCTCAACTATGGGAGACAAACTGAGAAAAAAAAATCCAGAAAATCACATTGTCTGTTTTTTTTAACATTTTATTTGCATATTATGGTGGAAAATAAGTATTTGGTCAGAAACAAAATTTCATCTCAATACTTTGTAATATATCCTTTGTTGGCAATGACAGAGGTCAAACGTTTTCTGTAAGTCTTCACAAGGTTGCCACACACTGTTGTTGGTATGTTGGCCCATTCCTCCATGCAGATCTCCTCTAGAACAGTGATGTTTTTGGCTTTTCTCTTGGCAACACGGACTTTCAACTCCCTCCAAAGGTTTTCTATAGGATTGAGATCTGGAGACTGGCTAGGCCACTCCAGGACCTTGAAATGCTTCTTATGAAGCCACTCCTTCGTTGCCCTGGCAGTGTGCTTTGGATCATTGTCATGTTGAAAGACCCAGCCACGTTTCATCTTCAATGCCCTTGCTGATGGAAGGAGGTTTGCACTCAAAATCTCACGATACATGGCCCCATTCATTCTTTCATGTACCCGGATCAGTCGTCCTGGCCCCTTTGCAGAGAAACAGCCCCAAAGCATGATGTTTCCACCACCATGCTTTACAGTAGGTATGGTGTTTGATGGATGCAACTCAGTATTCTTTTTCCTCCAAACACGATAAGTTGTGTTTCTACCAAACAGTTCCAGTTTGGTTTCATCAGACCATAGGACATTCTCCCAAAACTCCTCTGGATCATCCAAATGCTCTCTAGCAAACTTCAGACGGGCCCGGACATGTACTGGCTTAAGCAGTGGGACACGTCTGGCACTGCAGGATCTGAGTCCATGGTGGCGTAGTGTGTTACTTATGGTAGGCCTTGTTACATTGGTCCCAGCTCTCTGCAGTTCATTCACTAGGTCCCCCCGCGTGGTTCTGGGATTTTTGCTCACCGTTCTTGTGATCATTCTGACCCCACGGGGTGGGATTTTGCATGGAGCCCCAGATCGAGTGAGATTATCAGTGGTCTTGTATGTCTTCCATTTTCTAATTATTGCTCCCACTGTTGATTTCTTCACTCCAAGCTGGTTGGCTATTGCAGATTCAGTCTTCCCAGCCTGGTACAGGGCTACAATTTTGTTTCTGGTGTCCTTTGACAGCTCTTTGGTCTTCACCATAGTTGAGTTTGGAGTCAGACTGTTTGAGGGTGTGCACAGGTGTCTTTTTATACTGATAACAAGTTTAAACAGGTGCCATTACTACAGGTAATGAGTGGAGGAAAGAGGAGACTCTTAAAGAAGAAGTTACAGGTCTGTGAGAGCCAGAAATCTTGATTGTTTGTTTCTGACCAAATACTTATTTTCCACCATAATATGCAAATAAAATGTTAAAAAAACAGACAATGTGATTTTCTGGATTTTTTTTTCTCAGTTTGTCTCCCATAGTTGAGGTCTACCTATGATGTAAATTACAGACGCCTCTCATCTTTTTAAGTGGTGGAACTTGCACTATTGCTGACTGACTAAATACTTTTTTGCCCCACTGTAGATGGCACGAGCCGCTGAGCTCAGTGATGAGCTGCAGCGCTGTTCATTTGACAGCAGTGCTGCAACAATAAAGAGCGGGGCAGCGGTGGGAGGGTATGTAATACTCAAGTTTGCTTTTTAAAAACTATTGCAGCTTATAGCAGAAAGCTTTCTGCAAGGCGACAAATCCTTTATTTATCTGACTTCTCTACTTTATATTGCATCATCCACTGTGGTACAAAGATGTCAATCATTTCTAGATAGCAGGGGGTGCCGCGGAGATCGCAGGACTTTCCTACTGAAGTACAGGCTAGCAGACACTACTGTGTTACATACAGCAACTCAATTATTACAACTTTAATAGGACCAGGAATCATCCTGCTGACAGGTCCCTTTCACGGAGTTCATGCATCTGTATGGAAAATGCGCCACCTACTGGTATTGTACTATGATTTGACCTCTTTGCGGTTCATCAGTGATGAGCAATGTTGGGTTTGGACCCCAGCTCTCCTTACATATCTGTTTTAGTAAATACTTGTATTCCCTGTGTCATCTGTTCGTAGAGCTCTGCAATGTGTAATTCTTCCTTTTTCTTAAAGACGGCTGTCCTGACATAGTTGGCACTGGTTGGACAGATGGGACATCTCCCCTCCAACTGGTAACAGTTTCCAATTTCTTCATATATTTCCAGCAGGGGTAAATGAAGAACTGCACCAGACAGTTAGAAGAAATTAGGACCCTTAATTGTTATTTCATGGGAAATGCAAGATCAGACAGATCAAAAGGACCATATGTAACCAACTGAGATAGTGAAGTCACAACACGATCCACATTATATAAAAGAATACAACTCTTTATTAACACGTAACGTAGCAATATTACATAAGTAACAATATAATCATAATAACTTACAAATATCTGTAAATATACTAAGCGCCGCACACGATGCAGAGCGGCAACATGCCGGGTACGCGCCGCTACACCTGCAGATAGCTAGGTAATTATTAGTACTATATATATGGACGCCAAACACATCATGGACTACCTCCTGACGAAGCTGCGGAGCCAGCGAAACGCGCGTCGAGGTGTCAGTGTGACCGCTATCCTCTGCTGACATGGCCGCAGGTACTGGGTTCACTTTATCCTAATATGCCTTTTGGTGGTTATTTATCTACACTGTGGAGTTGGCCCATTTATATATTTGCTATTAAGCTCACCCCATTTATATTTACTATGGTTTCTATGGGCTAACTATCCATTTAGTTACTGCATAAGGTATAATCCATCAGGCCTTTGCAGTATAAGCGGCTACATAGGTCCACCAAGTATAGATCATTATGATATTATATCTTCTCTTTATCTGTGTGGATTTATGATATTCGGATAGGTCACTCTCTGTCTTTGTTCTTTGTTGCTCATTCTTATTGCAGAGTCCATGTGCAGCAGTGGTTTTGACACTGCTGCTTAGTATATTTACAGATATTTGTAAGTTATTATGATTATATTGTTACTTATGTAATATTGCTATGTTACGTGTTAATAAAGAGTTGTATTCTTTTATATAATGTGGATCGTGTTGTGACTTCACTATCTCAGTTGGTTACATATTGTGCTATGTGAAGAGGATCAGATTTAGTTATTGTAGAGGAATTTGCTTGGTGGTAGATCAAAAGGACCAGCGTGTCCTCTCTGAATGCACATATACACATGATTTTCTTATTGCCCATACCATTCAAGTGAATCCTCCTGGCTGGTTTCCAAGGAAATACGTCTGTCAGATTCTGACTGCTGCTCTCCATATCCATCCTCACACAAGCGTTCCAATGCCAGCTATACAAAAAGACAGAAGAAGCAAAACATCAAGGCCCAGCACCGATAACGGAGCCCTGTTGTGACCCGAATGACATAGAAGGGTACTCAGAAGATGCCGGAGAAGGCTGGCCTCCATCTGCTGCATATACCTGTGGGATACATAAACTCCGCATCCCCAGGACTCCCAATCCGCAACCTTGACTTTATTGAACCCTCTTTGGACTTCGCAGCAAGCCCCTTTTTGTGGTTTATAAAGCTTTCAATCTCTGTATAAATGAGAACATTTTATAACAGGGATTGAATTATGTTAATTAGTGTGGTTATATCATGAGAACAATGAGAGACGGTTTAAGGAGTGACTTTTCCTAGACATCATGTGGGCACTCAGAAGAGCGTGCATTGCTTACTTGGGTTGCGATACCACGAGGACTCGCTGGCAGAGGCAGTGTGATGCTACGGGCAAAGTTTTCCTTGAGAACCTTCTTGGTGGCCTGGCATTATTGTATGCTGATACTTTGACATATCCATCCTATCCTAGAAGCCCCAACTAACAACTTACAGGACTTGTGGCCCAGTGGAATAAGTATGGATGGATGGACTTGTGGTGAGAAGAATCAGTATGGATGGATGGATGAGCTCAGGGCCTGATTCTTCATCCATAGGTGCTGCCTGTCTTCCAGATTCAGCATGACCGAGGTCATCTCTCTATAATGAAATGGAATCTTACATGCATTTTGGATGAAGTGATATTTTTCTCACCCATGGGCCGGCTAATAAATGCACTGATTTGCTGAACGCTGTGGTTTTCTTACATTTATGTAAGATACAGGCTGTCAGAGAATGTTGAGAGGTGTAGTTTCACCACAACTGCAGTGCTGATCCCTGCTGTACGGGTTATGGAACACAACACACACTGCGGTATTCATCAATGCCAACCTGCCACATTCCCGCTGTATTTGCAGTGCCCGTTTGGTGTAGAATGCTCCTGGTACAAACGTATCTCTAGACGTTTATGTACTCGAACATTGCCATCCTACTGGCCACAATGCGTCAGATTCCTTTTTGTTGTTTTTCTACTGTATTTGACCACACTTTTCAATTCAGAGGCCTGCTGAGTGGCATACATTGTTTTCAATGGGATAAATTATCACCGGCTGAGATCGCCATCTTGTGGATCTTTGTAAAACTGCTTCACTAATATATTAAAGTCTAGGATTCGCCTCCATTAGATATAGCAATGGGGGCTCTACCAGGGGCGTTTCTATAGTGATTGCAGGGGTTAAAGTTGCACCTGGGCACTGAAGAGGCCTAAAATGCATATTTGGCCCGTATAAGACGACCAATACTATTAAAGATCCATGGTAATTGGGGACAGTGATGAGAGGCTTTGAGTTAGGGCCCACCAGATCCTAGCCTAGCTGTCCATCACCATTTCACAGAACAAGGGCGCAGTGTAAGTCTGGTTAAACAAATAGCGGCACACTGACCAATGCGAGTCAATGATGTACATCCTAACTTTTAAATTAGTTGGGACGCTGTGTAAAACGTAAAGAAAAATAGAATACAATAATTTGGAAATCTCTACAGAATAAGAACAGAAGTTGACATTTGTCCATTTGATTTGAAAAAATTAAGTAAGTTAGAACTTGATAGCAGCAACAAAGTGCGGACAGGGCCATGTCTACCAGTGTGTCACATCCCTTCTTCATTTTACAGCACTCTGTAAGCTGTCAGAGAAGATGGCAGCGTTTCTGTATTGAGTTGATATTTGGCAGCTTCTTCTTTGCCCTATAGAGCTTTAAATTACAATGATTTCGGGAAGTATTCCTAAGCACATGCAATGCATGACACAATCCGGCCCATTATTAATGCAGTGCTGCCTGAGGGCCCGTAGATCATCCAATATTGATCATCGATCTTAAACCTTGCGCACATGGATATTCCAGAATCACTGAATCTTTTGATGATATGCCCTGTAGATGGTGCGATATTCAATGTCTTTGCAAATTTGACTTTGATGAACAATTTTCTGAAATTTTCCCACAATTTTTAGTGCACAGACTGGCAAACTTCTGACCATCTTTGCTTCTGAGAGACTCTGCCTCTGTAGCAGGCTCTTTTTATGCTGTTTTTCATTAGTAGCACTCACTTTTTCAGCAGCCTCCTGCTAACCGTCCCATCGTTTTTTAGATATGTTGCTATCATCAATTTCTATATAAGTTATTTTAAATGAAATGGAAAAGGGTCTAACTTTCACTTTCTGATCGGCGTCCTACGTTCTGCTGTGAATAATATAAGGCTAGAAGAGATTTCCAACTTATTGCATTCTTGTTTTCTTTACGTTTTACATACTGTCCAAACTTTTTTGGGGTTGTAATTGACATGAACAGGGTGTATATAGGATATTTACAGGGTGTGTATAGGGTATTTATTGGGCATGTTCAGGGTGTACATAGGGTATTACAAGATGTGTGTATAGGGTATCTACAGGCTATTTATTGGGTATGTACAGGATGTGTATAGAGTAGTTACAGGGTGCGTATAGGGTAGTTTTAGGGTGTACATAGAGTAGTTACAGGGTGTACATAGAGTACTTACAGGGTGTACATAGAGTGTTACAAGGTGTACATAGGATAGTTACAGGATTACGGTGTACATAGGCTAGTTACAGGGTATTTATCGGACATGTGCAGAGTGTATGGGGTAGTTACAGAGTATTTATTGGCCATGTACAGGGTGTATATACGCTATTTATTGTCCATGTACAGGACTCTACAGGGTGTGTATAGGGTATCTACAGGGTATTTATTGGCCATGTACAGGGTGTGTATAGGGTAGTTACAGGGTATTTATTGGCCATGTACAGGGTGTGTATAGGGTAGTTTCAGGGTATTTATTGGGCATGTACAAGGCATTTATTGGCCATGTATAAGGTATCTACAGGGCGTATATAGGGTAGTTACATGGTATTTATTGGCTATGTGCAGGGTGTGTAAAGGGTAGTTTCAGGGTGTATATAGGGTAGATACATGGTGTGTATAGGGTATCTACAGGGTATTTATTGGGCATGTAAAGGGTATATATGGGATATTTATTAGGCATGTACAAGGTGTGTACAGGTATAACCAAATTCGGACTTACACTTTAGTTAGCCGAGAGAAAACAAACATACATGGGAGTAAAATGAAAACTTTTTTTTTTATAAATAATAAAAACACTAGTTAGCTGCAGCAGATAACTAATAAAGTGCCCAGTAGGGGGAGCCCCAATCCAATCCAAGAATGGTATAATACCACTATTATTGACATATGGGCAGCCTGGGTTTAGATAGGAAAAATTCAAGTGTATATAGGTTGTGGCAGGTCGGCTCACCTAGCTGGTAGACACAGGCACACATGGGTTAAAGTCTCTGGGTGGTTTATTGCATCATAAACCCAAAATGCTAAAAGAAAAAACAGCCTTTCTGGCTCAAAATGAAATAAAAAGTTCATATACAGTCCTGCCCAGCACTTCTTGGCCAACACATATGGCAGCTCTCTCAGGAGTGTCAGCCTAGGGCTTGCTTGCCTCCACACAATACAGACCACAGATAAAAAAAAAAAACTGGCTGGACATTTATTTCCCCAGCCACACCCTTGAGGTGGAGATATGGTGAGTAGGCGTCCTGCCCATCTCTTACCTACTCACCTAAAAACCCATCCAGAACATGGCCGCTTAACTCCTTCAGCACATAGCATGCTGAAAAGGAACTTATGGGTTTCTAGATTACGGAGGAAAGCAGTCTCTGTGACACATATCTCCCCTCACATATCATGCCAGTGACCCTGTCACAAGGTTCAGTGACCATAAAGTAAATAGTGTGGGATATATCCCATAAATCAAAACCCAAAGGCCCAATATCAAATCGGGTGTCCGTAAAGAGGCTAATGTATAAATTACAAGTACTGTGCACAGGAAAGAAATATATCTTGGTACCGTGTTGGCCAGTGGATAGAAAAATATTTAGAATTGAGAGTCCTCAGTGGTTGATACCTTTTAATGGCTAACTGAAAAGATGGTAACAAATTGCAAGCTTTCGAGACTACACAGGTCTCTTCATCAGGCAAAGACTAAAACAAATTCTGAAGAATCACATATTTATGCACAACATAGTATAGGAAAAAAAAAAAAAAAAAAAAAACCATGGATAAGCCAGGTGACATGAAGCAGAATTACCATGGGTGATAAACAGTTACGTCCATAAATATTGGGCCAATTCTTAGATAAGGATTGTTTTATTGTCCTGTGATTAGGGTCTCTGTTTTAATGACCCTTCATGGTCTGAGGGGCAAGTTCCTTAGTTGATGTAAAAAGACATAAATCCATGTGACACATTCATTCCTGCATTAAGAGTGTCAAAGGTCGTCATCAGTTTATATTCCCAGACTCTCCTGTCTTTCTGCGATTTGAAGTTTCCTTTCAATACAAGTAATTTCATGTCCATAATGTTATGATTTGGGAGACAGAAATGTATTGCCACCGGTAGATCCATTCTTTTTTCTCTTATTGTATGGCGATGGGAGTTCATTCTTGTTCTAAGCTTCTGCCCTGTCTCCCCCACATACAGACCCCCAGTTGGACATTTAGTACATATAATTAGGTACACCACATTAGAAGTGACGCAGCTGAAAGTACCTGGGATCTTGTAGTCCTGATGTGAATTGGGGATCTTTATCTTGTCTGTGGTCATTATAAATGGACAGGTTTTACATTTTTTCTGGTTGCAAGGAAAGGTTCCTGCAGCTGTTGGAGAGGACAGGGAGCTCCTGACAATGATGCTTCTTAGATTTGGGGGCTGCCTAAAACACAGTAGTGGGGGGTCTGGAAAAATGGATTGTAATCGGGCATCTTTTTGCAGTAAAGGCTGTAATTTCCGTGCAGCTCCCCTTAGCACCTCCAGATTTGGGTTGTAGGTAACCACTAGAGGTACCCGGTTATTTTCTTCTTTAGTTTTGTAATGTAGCAGGTGATTCCTTGATATTCTGGTGGCTCTTGTGATCTGATTTTCAATTGTTCTTGGATGGTAGCCCTGATTCAAAAAGATCTTTCTGAGGCGACCAAGGTGCTCATCCCTATCCATGGGGTTGGAACATATACGATTGTATCTGATGGCTTGGCTGTAGACAATAGAGTTTTTTATGTGTTTTGGATGGAAACTGTCCCAAACTGACCCAAATCTGGAGGTGCTAAGGGGAGCTGCACGGAAATTACAGCCTTTACTGCAAAAAGATGCCCGATTACAATCCATTTTTCCAGACCCCCCACTACTGTGTTTTAGGCAGCCCCCAAATCTAAGAAGCATCATTGTCAGGAGCTCCCTGTCCTCTCCAACAGCTGCAGGAACCTTTCCTTGCAACCAGAAAAAATGTAAAACCTGTCCATTTATAATGACCACAGACAAGATAAAGATCCCCAATTCACATCAGGACTACAAGATCCCAGGTACTTTCAGCTGCGTCACTTCTAATGTGGTGTACCTAATTATATGTACTAAATGTCCAACTGGGGGTCTGTATGTGGGGGAGACAGGGCAGAAGCTTAGAACAAGAATGAACTCCCATCGCCATACAATAAGAGAAAAAAGAATGGATCTACCGGTGGCAATACATTTCTGTCTCCCAAATCATAACATTATGGACATGAAATTACTTGTATTGAAAGGAAACTTCAAATCGCAGAAAGACAGGAGAGTCTGGGAATATAAACTGATGACGACCTTTGACACTCTTAATGCAGGAATGAATGTGTCACATGGATTTATGTCTTTTTACATCAACTAAGGAACTTGCCCCTCAGACCATGAAGGGTCATTAAAACAGAGACCCTAATCACAGGACAATAAAACAATCCTTATCTAAGAATTGGCCCAATATTTATGGACGTAACTGTTTATCACCCATGGTAATTCTGCTTCATGTCACCTGGCTTATCCATGGTTTTTTTTTTTTTTCCTATACTATGTTGTGCATAAATATGTGATTCTTCAGAATTTGTTTTAGTCTTTGCCTGATGAAGAGACCTGTGTAGTCTCGAAAGCTTGCAATTTGTTACCATCTTTTCAGTTAGCCATTAAAAGGTATCAACCACTGAGGACTCTCAATTCTAAATAAGTACTGTGCAGTAATTCTGTCAAGAGATCCAAATGTGGTGCAACTGAAGTGTTAAGCAGAGGGGTAAATACATGCTCTCACGATTAATCTGCACAAAGATCTACACAAGACCTAATAGATGTGCACCGTAATGTTAAAACTGCCCACTCTTCTTGGCAAAAAGCCTCCAGTTCCTGCAAATTCCTGGGCTGTCCAGCATGAACTGCGCACTTGAGATCTCCCCAGAGTGGCTCAATGATATTGAGGTCAGGAGACTGAGATGGCCACTCCAGAACCTTCACTTTGTTCTGCTCTAGCCAATGACAGGTCGATTTGGCCTTGTGTTTTGGATCGTTGTGTTTCCTTCAACTTTGACCAAGTTTCCTGTACCTTTGTAGCTCACACATCCCCAAAACATCAGCGATCTACCTCCGTGCTTTACAGTAGGTATGGTGTTCCTTTCATCATAGGCCTTGTTGACCTTTCTTCAAATGTAACATTTATGGTTGTGGCCAAAAATTACATCTTAGTCTCATCACTCCAAATTACCTTGTTCCAGAAGTTTTGAGGCTTGCTGTCTAATGGCTCTCTTCTGACGACTTGACCAAGCAGCCCATTTTTCTTCAAGTGCCTCCTTATTGTGCATCTTGAAGCATCCACACTGCTAGTTTTTAGAGAGTCCTGTATTTCAGCTGATGTTATTTGTGGATTTTTCTGTGCATCCCCAACAATTTTCCTGGCAGTTGTGGACAACATTCTTGTTGGTCTACCTGACCGTGGTTTTGTTTTTACAGAGCCTCTGATTTTCCATTTGTTAATTACAGTTTGAACACTGCTGACTGGCTTTATCAATTCTTTGGATATCTTTTTGTATCCCTTTCCTGTTTTATACAGTTCAACTACCTTTTCCCGTAGATCCGTTGACAGTTCTTTTGCTTTTCCCATGACTCACAATCCAGAAATGTCAGTGGCTGGATGAAAGATGCAAGAGTCTATGAGGATTCCAGAAACTCACTCAGCTTTTATGCGCACACACTGATTACAAGCAAACAGGTCACAGGTGAGGATGTTAGCTTTAGTAGCCATTCAAACCCATTTGTGTCAACTCCTGTGCATGTTATCAGGCCAAAATCACCAGGGTATGTGAACTTTTGATCAGGATCATTTGGATGTTTTGGGTTGTCATTATGATAAAAAATGAGAAAACACAGTAGTTTGACAATAAATGGCTTCAGCCAATCACTAACTATGAGTGGAGAAAAAGTTTTGGTGTTATCATTCATATTCTCTGAAAAAGGGACAAGAAAGCAAAAATGTTGCTGGGGTATGTAAACTTTTGAGCAAAACTGTAGATCTCTCACTAATCCTATATACATTTGAATTTTTCCTATTTAAACCAAGGTTACCCATTTATCAATAACTAGATGGTGGCCCGATTCTAACGCATCGGGTATTCTAGAATATGTATGTATGTATATAGCAGCCACATAGTATAAAGCACAGGCCACAACATATTCTTGAATACCCATTGCCCACATAGTATAGAACACTGGCCACATAGTATATAGCAGCCATGCAGTATATAACGCAGCCCACGCAGTATATAACATTGCCCACATAGTATATAACACTGCCCACATAGTATATAGCAGCCATGTAGTATATAACGCAGCCCATGCAGTATATAACATTGCCCACATAGTATATAACACTGCCCTCATAGTACATAGCAGCCAAGTAGTATATAACACAGCCCACGCAGTATGTAACACAGTCCACGTAGTATATAGCAATGTGGGCACTATATGCGTGGTTAAAAAAGACTTAAAATAAAAAATAAACATATACTCACCTTCCGAAGGCCCCTTGTAGTCCTGGCGCCTGTGTGCGGTGCACGCGGCAGCTTCCGGTCCCAGGGTTGGTATGAGCACAGGACCTGTGATGACGTCGCGGTCACATGACCGTGACGTCATGGCAGGTCCTTCTCGCATCGCATCCTTGGCACCGGAATGTGCCGCTTGCACTGCCGAGGACTGCGCGCACGTCGGAGGGTGAGAATAACCTTTTTTTTTTATTATTAATATTTGTAACATTAGATCTTTTTACTATTGATGCTGCATACACAGCATCAACAGTAAAAACTTGGTAACATAGGGTTAATAGCTGCGTTAATGGAGTGCGTTACACCGCGGCGTAACGCGGTCCATTAACGCTGCCATTAACCCTGTGTGAGGGCTGACTGGAGGGGAGTATGCAGCGGGCACTGACTGCGGGGAGGAAAGAGCGGTCATTTTGCTGCCGGACTGTGCCCGTCGCTGATTGGTCGTGGCAATGGTCGTGGGCGTTTTGCCACGACCAATCAGCGACTTGGATTTCCATGACAGAGGCCGCGACCAATGAATATCCGTGACAGACAGACAGATGGAAGTGACCCTTAGACAATTATGTAGTAGACTAGATGGTGGCCCGATTCTAACGCATCGGGTATTCTAGAATATGCATGTCCACGTAGTATATTGCCCAGCCCGCGTAGTATATTTCCTAGCCCGCGTAGTATTTTGCCCAGCCCACGTAGTATATTGCCCAGCCACGTAGTATATTGCCCAGCCACGTAGTATATTGCCCAGCCACGTAGTATATTGCCCAGCCACGTAGTATATTGCCCAGTCACGTAGTATATTGCCCAGTCACGTAGTATATTGCCCAGACACGTAGTATATTGCCCAGTCACATAGTATATTGCCTAGCCACGTAGTATATTGCCCAGCCACGTAGTATATTGCCCAGCCACGTAGTATATTGCCCAGTCACGTAGTATGTTGCCCAGTCACGTAGTATATTGCCCAGTCACGTAGTATATTGCCCAGTCACGTAGTATATTGCTCAGCCACGTAGCATATTGCCCAGTCACGTAGTATATTGCCCACCTACGTAATATATAGCCCAGCGACGTAGTATATTGCCCAGTTACGTAGTATGTTGCCCAATTACGTAGTATATTGCCCAGCCACGTAGTATATTGCCCAGCCACGTAGTATATTGCCCAGTTACATAGTATATTGCCCATTGACGTAGTATACAGCACAGAGCCACATAGTATATTGCACAGAGACTTAGTATACAGCACGGAGCCACGTAGTATATTGCCCAGCCTCATAGTATATTGCCCAGCCACGTATGTCACAGGTTAAAAAATAAAAAATAAACATATACTCACCTTCCGAGGGCCCCTTGTAGTTCGGTCACATGACCGTGACGTCATGGCAGGTCCTTCTCGCGCAGGGCCTGTGATGACGTCGCGGTCACATGACCGTGACGTCACGGCAGGTCGTTCTCGCGCAGGCCCTGTGATGACGTCGCGGTCACATGACCGTGACGTCATGGCAGGTCCTTCTCATGCAGGCGCGCAGATCCTGTGATGACGTCACGGTCATATGACCGTGACGTCATGGCACGTCCTTCTCCCATACCATTGTTGGCACCGGAACCTGCCGGAGGTCACCGGAGCGTCGCGAAAGGTAAGTATATAATGATTTGTTATGTTTTTAATCATTTTTAACATTAGATGTTTTTACTATTGACGCTGCATAGGCAACATCAATCGTAAAAACTTGGTCACACAGGGTTAATAGCGGCGGTAACGGAGTGAGTTACCCGCGGCATAACGCGGTCCGTTACCGCTGGCATTAGCCCTGTGTGAGCGGTGACTGCGGGGAGTATGGAGCAGGCGCCGACTGCAGGGGAGTAGGGAGGGACTAATCGGACTGTGGCCGTCGCTGATTGGTTGCGGCAGCCATGACAGGCAGCTGCCGAGACCAATCAGCGACTTGGATTCCATGACAGACAGAGGCCGCAACTAGGGTTGAGCGAAACGGGTCGGCAATTTTCAGAAGTCGCCGACTTTTGGCAAAGTCGGGTTTCATGAAACCCGACCTCTGTGTAGGGTCGGCCATGAAGTCGGCGATCTTCTGAATCTGGAATCGGAATTCCGATACCGATTCCCGATATGTTTAAGATATCGGGAATTGGTATCGGAATTCAGATTTAAGTGTAAAATAAAGAATAAAAATAAAAAATATCGCTATACTTACCCTCTGAAGCGCCCTGGTACTAACCGGGAACCTTCCTTCCTTCGAATCAGCGCTTCCAGGACCCTGCGGTGACGTCGCGGCTTGTGATTGGTCGCGCGACGCCCATGTGACCGCTCGCGCGACCAATCAGAAGCCGCGACGTCACCGAAGGTCCTGGAAGCGCTGATTCTTAGGAAGGAAGGCTGCCGGAAAGAAGCAGGGCGCGTCCGAGGGTGAGTATATTCCTATTAGTTATATACTCACCCTCGGACGCGCCCTGCTTCTTTCCGGCAGCCTTCCTTCCTAAGAATCAGCGCTTCCAGGACCTTCGGTGACGTCGCGGCTTCTGATTGGTCACGCGAGCGGTCACATGGGCGTCGCGCGACCAATCACAAGCCGCGACGTCACCGTAGGGTCCTGGAAGCGCTGATTCGAAGGAAGAAAGGTTCCCGGTTAGTACCAGGGCGTGTCAGAGGGTGAGTATAGCGATATTTTTTATTTTTATTCTTTATTTTACACTTAAATATGGATCGCAGGGCCTGAAGGAGAGTTTCCTCTCCTTCAGACCCTGGGAACCATTGGAAACCCAATGCACTGCATTGGGTTTCGAGTTTCGGCCGACCCCGACTTTTTTATAGGATCGGCCGATTTCACTCGACCCGACTTTTGAAAAAGTCGGGTTTCGTGAAACCCGACCCGATCCTATAAAAGTAAAAGTCGCTCAACACTAGCCGCAACCAATGAATATCCGTGACAGACAGAAAGACAGAAGGAGAGAAAGACGGAAGTGACCCATAGACAATTATATAGTAGACTAGATGGTGGCCCGATTCTAACGCATCGGGTATTCTAGAATATGCATGTCCACGTAGTATATTGCCCAGCCACGTAGTATATTGCTCAGTCACGTAGTATATTGCCCAGACAAGTAGTATATTGCCCAGCCACGTAGTATATTGCCCAGCCACGTAGTATATTGCCCAGCCACGTAGTATATTGCCCAGCCACGTAGTATATTGCCCAGACACGTAGTATATTGCCCAGCCACGTAGTATATTGCCCAGTCACGTAGTATATTGCCCAGACACGTAGTATATTGCCCAGTCACGTAGTATATTGCCCAGACACGTAGTATATTGCCCAGCCACGTAGTATATTGCCCAGCCACGTAGTATATTGCTCAGTGACGTATTGCCCAGCCCCATATAGTATATAGCACAGCCCATGTAGTACGGTATATTGCCCAGCCACATAGTATATAGTAGAGCCACGCAGTATATTGCCCAGTGACGTAGTATATTGCCCAGCCACATAGTATATAGCACAGCCCACGTAGTACAGTATATTGCCCAGCCACATAGTATATAGCAGAGCCATGTAGTATATTGCCCAGTCACGTAGTATATTGCCCAGCACAGAGCCACGTAGTATAGAGACTTAAAAAAACAAAATAAACATATACTCACCTATAGCCCGTTGAAGTCCTGCTATACTCACCCTCCGCCGCCTTTCTCGCTCCTCTCCACGCTCCCGGGACCGCTCCATTGCAAGCGGCAGCTTGCGGTCCCGTCCCAAGGCTGGTGTGAGCAGGACCTATGATGACGTCACGGTCACATGACCGACCGTGACGTCACGGCAGGTCCTTGTCGCACACCAGCCCTGAGACGGGAGCGGAAGCTGCCGCTTGCAATGGAGCGGTCCCGGGAGCGTGGAGAGGAGCGAGAAAGGCGGCGGAGGGTGAGTATAGCAGGGTTTTTTTTATTATTATTTTTAACATGACATATTTTTAATATTGATGCCGCATTGGCATCATCAATAGTAAATAGTCATCAATAGTAAATAGTTGGGGACACACAGGGTTAATAGCAGCGGTAACGGAGTGCGTTACACCGCGGGCCGTTACCGCTGCCATTAACCCTGTGTGAGCGGTGAGGGGAGGGGATTACAGAGCGGGCGCCGGGCAGTGAGTGCAGGGGAGTAGGGGAGGGACTAATCGGACTGTGGCCGTCGCTGATTGGTCGCGGCAGCCATGACAGGCAGCTGCCGAGACCAATCAGCGAACGAATAACCGTGACAGAAGGAAAGACAGACAGACGGAAGTACCCCTTAGACAATTATGTATATAGATAGTGGTATTAAACCATTCTTGGATTCGAGTGGGGCTCCCCCTACTGGATAGTTACAGGGTATTTATTTGCCATGTACAGGGTGTATATAGGGTAGATACAGGGTGTGTATAGGGTAGTTACAGGGTGTGTATTGGCCATGTACAAGGTGTATATAGGGTAGTTACAGGGTGTGCATAGGGTAGATACATGGTGTGTATTGGTCATGTACAGGGTGTGTATAGGGTAGATACATGGTGTGTATTGGCCATGCAAAGGGTGTGTATAGGGTAGATACAGGGTGTGTATTGGCCATTTACAGGGTGTGTGTATAGGGTAGATACAGGGTGTGTGTAGAGTAGTTACAGGGTGTGTATAGGGTAGATACAGGGTGTGTATTGGCCATGTACAGGGTGTGTATAGGGTAGATACAGGGTGTGTATAGGGTAGTTACAGGGTGTGTATAGGGTAGATACAGGGTGTGTATTGGCCATGAACAAGGTGTATATAGGGTAGTTACAGGATGTGTATAGGGTAGATACATGGTGTGTATTGGTCATGAACAGGGTGTGTATAGGGTAGATACATGGTGTGTATTGGCCATGTACAGGGTGTGTATAGGGTAGATACAGGGTGTGTGTAGGGTAGTTACAGGGTGTGTATAGGGTGTGTATTGACCATGTACAGGGTGTGTATAGGGTAGATACAGGGTGTGTATAGGGTAGATACAGGGTGTGTATAGGGTAGGTACAAGGTGTGTATAGGGTAGATACAGGTTGTGTATAGGGTAGATACAGGGTGTGTGTATAGGGTAGATACAGGGTGTGTATAGGGTAGATACAGGGTGTGTATAGGGTAGATACAGGGTGTGTATTGGCCATGTACAGGGTGTGTATAGGGTAGATACAGGGTGTGTATAGGGTAGATACAGGGTGTGTAAAGGGTAGATACAGGGTGTGTATAGGGTAGATACAGGGTGTGTATTGGCCATGTACAGGGTGTGTATAGGGTAGATACAGGGTGTGTATTGGCTATGTACAGGGTGTGTATAGGGTAGATACAGGGTGTGTATAGGGTAGATACAGGGTGTGTATAGGGTAGATACAGGGTGTGTATAGGGTAGATACAGGGTGTGTATTGGCCATGTACAGGGTGTGTATAGGGTAGATACAGGGTGTGCATAGGGTAGATACAGGGTGTGTATTGGGTAGATACAGGGTGTGTATAGGGTAGATACAGGGTGTGTATAGGGTAGATACAGGGTGTGTATAGGGTAGATACAGGGTGTGTATAGGGTAGATACAGGGTGTGTATAGGGTAGATACAGGGTGTGTATAGGGTAGATACAGGGTGTGTATAGGGTAGATACAGGGTGTGTATTGGCCATGTACAGGGTGTGTTTTGGCCATGTACAGGGTGTGCATAGGGTAGATACAGGGTGTGTATTGGCCATGTACAGGGTGTGTATAGGGTAGATACAGGGTGTGTATAGGGTAGATACAGGGTGTGTATTGGCCATGTACAGGGTGTGTATAGGGTAGATACAGGGTGTGTATTGGCCATGTACAGGGTGTGTATAGGGTAGATACAGGGTGTGTATAGGGTAGATACAGGGTGTGTATAGGGTAGATACAGGGTGTGTATAGGGTAGATACAGGGTGTGTATAGGGTAGATACAGGGTGTGTATAGGGTAGATACAGGGTGTGTATTGGCCATGTACAGGGTGTGCATAGGGTAGATACAGGGTGTGTATTGGCCATGTACAGGGTGTGTATAGGGTAGATGCAGGGTGTGTATAGGGTAGATACAGGGTATGTATTGGCCATGTACAGGGTGTGTATAGGGTAGATACAGGGTGTGTATTGGCCATGTGAAGGGTGTGTATAGGGTAGATACAGGGTGTGTATAGGGTAGATACAGGGTGTGTATAGGGTAGATACAGGGTGTGTATAGGGTAGATACAGGGTGTGTATAGGGTAGATACAGGGTGTGTATAGGGTAGATACAGGGTGTGTATTGGCCATGTACAGGGTGTGTATTGGTCATGTACAGGGTGTGTATAGGGTAGATACAGGGTGTGTATTGGCCATGTACAGGGTGTGTATAGGGTAGATACAGGGTGTGTATAGGGTAGATACAGGGTGTGTATTGGCCATGTACAGGGTGTGTATAGGGGAGATATAGGGTGTGTATAGGGTAGATACAGGGTGTGTATAGGGTAGATACAGGGTGTGTATTGGCCATGTACAGGGTGTGTATAGGGGAGATATAGGGTGTGTATTGGCCATGTACAGGGTCTGTATAGGGGAGATACAGGGTGTGTATTGGCAATGTACAGGGTATGTATTGGCCATGTACAGGGTGTGCATAGGGTAGATACAGGGTGTGTATAGGGTAGATACAGGGTGTGTATTGGCCATGTACAGGGTGTGTATAGGGTAGATACAGGGTGTGTATTGGCCATGTACAGGGTGTGTATAGGGTAGATACAGGGTGTGTATAGGGTAGATACAGGGTGTGTATAGGGTAGATACAGGGTGTGTATAGGGTAGATACAGGGTGTGTATAGGGTAGATACAGGGTGTGTATAGGGTAGATACAGGGTGTGTATTGGCCATGTACAGGGTGTGCATAGGGTAGATACAGGGTGTGTATTGGCCATGTACAGGGTGTGTATAGGGTAGATGCAGGGTGTGTATAGGGTAGATACAGGGTATGTATTGGCCATGTACAGGGTGTGTATAGGGTAGATACAGGGTGTGTATTGGCCATGTGAAGGGTGTGTATAGGGTAGATACAGGGTGTGTATAGGGTAGATACAGGGTGTGTATAGGGTAGATACAGGGTGTGTATAGGGTAGATACAGGGTGTGTATAGGGTAGATACAGGGTGTGTATAGGGTAGATACAGGGTGTGTATAGGGTAGATACAGGGTGTGTATTGGCCATGTACAGGGTGTGTATTGGTCATGTACAGGGTGTGTATAGGGTACATACAGGGTGTGTATTGGCCATGTACAGGGTGTGTATAGGGTAGATACAGGGTGTGTATAGGGTAGATACAGGGTGTGTATTGGCCATGTACAGGGTGTGTATAGGGGAGATATAGGGTGTGTATAGGGTAGATACAGGGTGTGTATAGGGTAGATACAGGGTGTGTATTGGCCATGTACAGGGTGTGTATAGGGGAGATACAGGGTGTGTATTGGCCATGTACAGGGTCTGTATAGGGGAGATACAGGGTGTGTATTGGCAATGTACAGGGTATGTATTGGCCATGTACAGGGTGTGTATAGGGTAGATACAGGGTGTGTATAGGGTAGATACAGGGTGTGTATTGGCCATGTACAGGGTGTGTATAGGGTAGATACAGGGTGTGTATAGGGTAGATACAGGGTGTGTATTGGCCATGTACAGGGTGTGTATAGGGGAGATACAGGGTGTGTATAGGATACAGGGTGTGTATTGGCCATGTACAGGGTGTGTATAGGGTAGATACAGGGTGTGTATTGGCCATGTACAGGGTGTGTATAGGGTAGATACAGGGTGTGTATAGGGTAGATACAGGGTGTGTATTGGCCATGTACAGGGTGTGTACAGGGGAGATACAGGGTGTGTATAGGATACAGGGTGTGTATTGGCCATGTACAGGGTGTGTATAGGGTAGATATAGGATGTGTATTGGCCATGTACAGGGTGTGTATTGGCCATGTACAGGGTGTGTATAGGGTAGATACAGGGTGTGTATTGGCCATGTACAGGGTGTGTATAGGGGAGATACAGGGTGTGTATTGGCCATGTACAGGGTGTGTATAGGGGAGATACAGGGTGTGTATTGGCCATGTACAGGGTGTGTACTGGCCATGTACAGGGTGTGTATAGGGGAGATACAGGGTGTGTATTGGCCATGTACAGGGTGTGTATAGGGGAGATACAGGGTGTGTATTGGCCATGTACAGGGTGTGTACTGGCCATGTACAGGGTGTGTATAGGGGAGATACAGGGTGTGTATTGGCCATGTACAGGGTGTGTATTGGGTAGATACAGGGTGTGTATAGGGGAGATACAGGGTGTGAATTGGCCATGTACAGGGTGTGTATAGGGGAGATACAGGGTGTGTATTGGCCATGTACAGGGTGTGTATAGGGGAGATACAGGGTGTGTATTGGCCATGTACAGGGTGTGTACTGGCCATGTACAGGGTGTGTATAGGGGAGATACAGGGTGTGTATTGGCCATGTACAGGGTGTGTATAGGGTAGATACAGGGTGTGTATTGGCCATGTACAGGGTGTGTACTGGCCATGTACAGGGTGTGCATAGGGGAGATACAGGGTGTGTATTGGCCATGTACAGGGTGTGTATAGGGGAGATACAGGGTGTGTATTGGCCATGTACAGGGTGTGTATAGGGGAGATACAGGGTGTGTATTGGCCATGTACAGGGTGTGTACTGGCCATGTACAGGGTGTGTATAGGGGAGATACAGGGTGTGTATTGGCCATGTACAGGGTGTGTATAGGGGAGATACAGGGTGTGTATAGGGTAGATACAGGGTGTGTATTGGCCATGTACAGGGTGTGTATAGGGTAGATACAGGGTGTGTATTGGCCATGTACAGGGTGTGTATAGGGGAGATACAGGGTGTGTATTGGCCATGTACAGGGTGTGTATAGGGGAGATACAGGGTGTGTATTGGCCATGTACAGTGTGTGTATAGGGGAGATACAGGGTGTGTATTGGCCATGTACAGGGTGTGTATAGGGGAGATACAGGGTGTGTATAGGATACAGGGTGTGTATTGGCCATGTACAGGGTGTGTATAGGGTAGATACAGGGTGTGTATTGGCCATGTACAGGGTGTGTATAGGGTAGATACAGGGTGTGTATAGGGTAGATACAGGGTGTGTATTGGCCATGTACAGGGTGTGTACAGGGGAGATACAGGGTGTGTATAGGATACAGGGTGTGTATTGGCCATGTACAGGGTGTGTATAGGGTAGATATAGGATGTGTATTGGCCATGTACAGGGTGTGTATTGGCCATGTACAGGGTGTGTATAGGGTAGATACAGGGTGTGTATTGGCCATGTACAGGGTGTGTATAGGGGAGATACAGGGTGTGTATTGGCCATGTACAGGGTGTGTATAGGGGAGATACAGGGTGTGTATTGGCCATGTACAGGGTGTGTACTGGCCATGTACAGGGTGTGTATAGGGGAGATACAGGGTGTGTATTGGCCATGTACAGGGTGTGTATAGGGGAGATACAGGGTGTGTATTGGCCATGTACAGGGTGTGTACTGGCCATGTACAGGGTGTGTATAGGGGAGATACAGGGTGTGTATTGGCCATGTACAGGGTGTGTATTGGGTAGATACAGGGTGTGTATAGGGGAGATACAGGGTGTGAATTGGCCATGTACAGGGTGTGTATAGGGGAGATACAGGGTGTGTATTGGCCATGTACAGGGTGTGTATAGGGGAGATACAGGGTGTGTATTGGCCATGTACAGGGTGTGTACTGGCCATGTACAGGGTGTGTATAGGGGAGATACAGGGTGTGTATTGGCCATGTACAGGGTGTGTATAGGGTAGATACAGGGTGTGTATTGGCCATGTACAGGGTGTGTACTGGCCATGTACAGGGTGTGCATAGGGGAGATACAGGGTGTGTATTGGCCATGTACAGGGTGTGTATAGGGGAGATACAGGGTGTGTATTGGCCATGTACAGGGTGTGTATAGGGGAGATACAGGGTGTGTATTGGCCATGTACAGGGTGTGTACTGGCCATGTACAGGGTGTGTATAGGGGAGATACAGGGTGTGTATTGGCCATGTACAGGGTGTGTATAGGGGAGATACAGGGTGTGTATAGGGTAGATACAGGGTGTGTATTGGCCATGTACAGGGTGTGTATAGGGTAGATACAGGGTGTGTATTGGCCATGTACAGGGTGTGTATAGGGGAGATACAGGGTGTGTATTGGCCATGTACAGGGTGTGTATAGGGGAGATACAGGGTGTGTATTGGCCATGTACAGTGTGTGTATAGGGGAGATACAGGGTGTGTATTGGCCATGTACAGGGTGTGTATAGGGGAGATACAGGGTGTGTATTGGCCATGTACAGGGTGTGTACTGGCCATGTACAGGGTGTGTATAGGGGAGATACAGGGTGTGTATTGGCCATGTACAGTGTGTGTATAGGGGAGATACAGGGTGTGTATTGGCCATGTACAGGGTGTGTATAGGGTAGATACAGGGTGTGTATAGGGTAGATACAGGGTGTGTATAGGGTAGATACAGGGTGTGTATTGGCCATGTACAGGGTGTGTATAGGGTAGATACAGGGTGTGTATAGGGTAGATACAGGGTGTGTATTGGGTAGGTACAGGGTGTGTATTGGCCATGTACAGGGTGTGTATAGGGTAGGTACAGGGTGTGTATTGGGTAGGTACATGTCCCCTTATGAACTGTGCACAGAGAATAACATCCCCGCAGACCAGCACCAGCTGCACACAGGGCCGCAGCGGCAGAATCCCCCCGGGGAGGAGAGGACACCGCCGGGGGCACACGCACCTGAATGTCCAGTACGGAGGGTCTGAGAGGTGCTGGCCCCGCCTCCTGCTCCGCCTCCTCCCTGAGACTTTCATCTTCCCCGCAGCCCCTTCCTCCCTCCTCCTCCTCCTCCTCTCCATCCTGTCCCTCGGCCTCGTCCTGTCCGGTGTCCTCTGCTCGGGACTCCTCCATGTTCAGGGAGCTGCAGGTGACCGCATCCCCCCCGCTACGTCACGGCCGTGTGCTCCCTGACATGCCTGTCAGCAGTCGGCGCGGCGCTCGTCACTATGGTAACCTGTCGGCGCAGGCTCCGTTCTGTGCGGGGTGACGGCAGTGAGCCTGTGCTGAGGGCTGCGGTGATGGTGAGGGCTGCGGGGCGTTACTGCGGGCACAGAGATTGGTGGGCAGTCCGGCTCGGTTCCGCTCACCATAAAGAGCCGGCTCTTTTCTTAAATAGAAACACGTTTAAGCCTTTATTTTAGCATTGCTGTTTCCTCAGATTGTTCGCTCTTGTGAACAGGCCTCTGCTACTCGGTTGTAGTTAACGTATTACTTTCTAATATGTGGCGTTTTTTGTACATTGCTGCAGTCTATGTGCACACGTAGATGGAACCTCTGCGGATATTTCCGCACCTGTTTTGAGAAATCCGCAGGTAAAAAGCACTGCGTTTTACCTGCGGTTTTTGTGCGGATTCCACCTGTGGTTTTACACCTGCGGATTCCTATAATGGCCCAAAGAACTGACAATGCTACGTTTCCGTGCGTTTTTTTCCGCAGCATTTGCACTGCGGATTTTGTTTTCCATAGGTTTACATGGTACTGTAAACTCAGGGAAAACAGCTTCGAATTCGCAGCTTCAAAACCGCAACGTGTGCACATACCCTTAAGGCTCATACTCACTTGCGCGAAACTTGGATGAGTCTCGCATGTTAACCCCTTTCTGACATCTTTGTACTATCCCGTCGAGGTGGGGTGGGCCCGTATGCCCACCGAGGGGATAGTACGTCATAGCGATCAGCCACGCTGATGTCAGCTGACATCCGGCACTATGTGCCAGGAGCGGTCACAGACTGCCCCCGGCACAATGACCCCCAGCACACCGCAATCAAACATGATCGCAGTGTTCCAGCGGTATAGGGAAGCATCGCGCAGGGAGAGGGCTCCCTGCGGGCTTCCCTGAGACCCTCAGAGCAACGCGATGTGATCGCGTTGCTCCGAGGGTCTCTTACCTCCTCCTCCCTGCAGCAGGCCCGGATCCAAAATGACCACGGGGCTGCTTCCGGGTCCTGCAGGGAGGTGGCTTCACAGCTCCTGCTCAGAGTAAGCGCTGGTAAGCCTGCAGGAGTGCACGTCAGATCGCTGATCTGACACCGTGCACAGCAAAGTGTCAGATCAGCGATCTTACACTATAACATGATGCCCCCCCCCCCCCCCCCCCCCCCGGGGCAATGTTATGGTGTAAAAAAATATATATTGTTCCCATAAATACGGTACATTTCTTTATCTAAAAAATTTTTAAAAAAACAATAAAAGTACACATATTTAGTATCGCCGTGTCCGTAATGACCCGTCCTATAAAACTGTCCCACTAGTTAACCCCTTCAGTGAACACCGTAAGAAAAAAAAAAACGAGGCAAAAAACAACGCTTTATTATCATACCGTTATTCAAGTGGAATAACACGCGATCAAAAAGACGGATATAAATAAACATGGTACCGCTGAAATCGTCATCTAGTCCCGCAAAAAACGAGCCGCCATACAGCATCATCAGCGAAAAAATAAAAAAGTTATAGTCCTCCGAATAAAGCGATGAAAAATAATTATTTTTTCTATAAAATAGTTTTTATCGTATAAAAGCGCCAAAACATAAAAAAAGATATTAATGAGGTATCGCTGTAATCGTACTGACCCGAAGAATAAAACTGCTTCATCAATTTTACCAAACACGGAACAGTATAAACGCCTCCTCCAAAAAAATTCATGAATAGCTGGTTTTTGGTCATTCTGCCTCACAAAAATTGGAATAAAAAGCGATCAAAAAATGTCACGTGTCCAAAAATGTTACCAATAAAAACGTCAACTCGTCCCGCAGGAAACAAGACCTCACATGACTGTGCACCAAAATATGGAAAAATTATAGCTCTCAAAATGTGGTAACGCAAAAAATATTTTTTGCAATAAAAACGTCTTTTAGAGTGTGACGGCTGCCAAACATAAAAATCCGCTAGAAAACTCGCTATAAATAGTAAATCAAACCCCCCTTCATCACCCCCTTAGTTAGGGAAAAATTTAAAAAATGTATTTATTTCCATTTTCCCGTTAGGGTTGGGGCTAAAGTTAGGGTAAGGGTTTGGATTACATATACGGTTGAGAATAGGGTTAGGGGTGTGGTTAGGGTTACCATTGGGATTATGGTTAGGGGTGTGTTTGGATTAGGGTTTCAGTTATAATTGGGGGGGTTTCCACTGTTTAGGCACATCAGGGGCTCTCCAAACGCGACATGGCGTCCGATCTCAATTCCAGCCAATTCTGCGTTGAAAAAGTAAAACAGTGCTCCTTCCCTTCCGAGCTCTCCCTTGTGCCCAAACAGGGGTTTACCCCAACATATGGGGTATCAGCGTACTCAGGACACATTGGACAACAACTTTTGAGGTCCAATTTCTCCTGTTACCCTTGGGAAAATACAAAATTGGGGGCTAAAAAATAATTTTTGTGGGAAAAAAAGAATTTTTATTTTCACGGCTCAGCGTTATAAACTGTAGTGAAACACTTGGGGGTTCAAAGTGCTCACCACACATCTAAATAAGTTCCCTGGGGGTCTACTTTCCAAAATGGTGTCACTTGTGGGGGGGTTTCAATGTTTAGGCACATCAGTGGCTCTCCAAACGCAACATGGCGTCCCATCTCAATTCCTGTCAATTTTGCATTGAAAAGTCAAATGGCGCTCCTTCGCTTCCGTGCTCAGCCATGCGCCCAAACAGTGGTTTACCCCCACATATGGGGTATCAGCGTACTCAGGACAAATTGTACAACAACTTTTGGGCTCCATTTTCTCCTGTTACCCTTGGTAAAATAAAACAAATTGGAGCTGAAGTAAATTTTTTGTGAAAAAAAAGTTAAATGTTCATTTTTATTTAAACATTCCAAAAATTCCTGTGAAACACCTGAAGGGTTAATAAACTTCTTGAATGTGGTTTTGAGCACCTTGAGGGGTGCAGTTTTTAGAATGGTGTCACACTTGGGTATTTTCTATCATATAGACCCCTCAAAATGACTTCAAATGAGATGTGGTCCCTAAAAAAAAAATGGTGTTGTAAAAATGAGAAATTGCTGGTCAACTTTTAACCTTTATAACTCCCTAACAAAAAAAAATTTTGGTTCCAAAAAGTTTCGCGCAAGTGAGTATGAGCCCTAAGGGTATGTGCACACGTTGCGGATTTTTAAGCTGTTCGAAGCTGTTTTCCCTGAGTTTACATTACCATGTAAAACTATGGAAAACAAAATCCGCAGTGCACATGCTGCTGAAAAAAAACGCGTGGAAACGTAGTGTTGTTTATTCCGCAGCATGTCAATTTTTTTGTGCAGATTTCTCAGCGGTTTACACCTGCTCCATAATAGGAATCCGCAGGTGTAAAACCACAGGTGGCATCCGCACAAAAACTGCATAAAATCCGCATGTAAAAAGCAGTGCTTTTTACCTGCGGATTTCTTAAAACAGATGCGGAAAAGTCCGCAGAGGTTCCATCTACGTGTGCACATACCCTAAGCCTGTATATGGCATGTAGGTTATAGGAAGCTGAATTACGTGTTATCCTCATCTCAGCGATCTGATGTTAGGGTATGTGCACACGTTGCAGATTTGGCTGTGGAATTTTCTTTGCAGATTCTGCATCTTTTGGCAGAAAACGCAGGTAAAAATTTGCGTGGATTTGATGCGTTTTTTTGTGCGGATTTTCATGCAGATTTGTCTGCGTTTTTTGCAACCTAAATAAAGATCTGTTATTTAACAAAAAAAATTGTGATGTCATTTCTTTGTCCAACCTCTTATTTTACATACGGTAATCCATTGAAGAATAATGTTACACACAGACAGATAGATGATAGATAGATAGATAATAGATAATACCAAGGTCGATGTTTAGTAATGAACCTAATAAAATGGTACATAGTTAAATAAAGACACACACACAAAATCTGCACACAATATGTTTAATTTAAAAAAAAAAAAAAGGGAAAAAATGGCGTGGGCTCGCCCACAATTTTCTGTGCCAGACAGGGAAAGCCGACGGCTGGGGGCTGATATTTCTAGCCTGGGAAGGGGCTAATACCCATGGAGCTTCCCAGACTATGAATATCAGCCCGCAGCTGTATATTTAGCCTTTACTGGCTATTAAAATAGGGGACCCCCCAAAAAAAATGACGTGGGATCCCCCTATAATAGCCAGAAAGGCTACGCAGACAGCTGCGGGCTGATATTCATAGACTAGGAAGGGGCCATGGATATTGGCCCCCCGGCTACAAATACCAGCCACCCTAGAAATGGCGCATCTGTAAGATGCGCCAATTCTGGCACTTAGCCTCTCTCTTCCCACTGCCCTGTAGTGGTGGCATATGGGGTAATAAGGTGTTAATGTCACCTTTGATTGTAAGGTGATATTAAGCCCGGTTAGTAATGGAGAGGCGTCAATAAACCTATCCATTACTAATCCTATAGTAGTGAAAGAGTTAAATAAAGACACAGCCTGAAAAAAGTATTTTAATATTCTTAATTTCACCATACTTACAACCACACCTAATTCCCGACGCCCTCGATCACCTGCAAAAAAAATAAAAAATAATAAACCAACAATATACTCCCTGGTCCGACGCAGTCCAATTAATAATGAGTGTCCCACGACGATCTCCAATACAGAGCTGTCACATCAGAAGATATGACAGCTCTATAGGCCTCCAGTGACACACTGACAGGAGACAATGGCTCCTGCAGTGTTATCACTGAGGGTTCAATGGCCATTCATTTTACGGCACTGCTGCGTGAGAATTTTCCCACGCAGCGGTGCCACAAGTGACAGTATGAACTATACTGTACTCACAGCGGCAGAGGGATACAGTGCGGAAGGATACCGTCCGTCATTGTATCCGGAGCCCCTGGAGAGTGGTCTCATCTGCTGATGTGACAGCTCTCCACGGGATATAGTCATGGGACACTCGTTATTAAATGGATTACATTGGATCATCGAGTATACTGTTGGTTTATTATTTTTACAGGTGATCGAGGGCTTCGGGGATTAGCTGTATGGTGAGTATGTACTGTATGTCTATATGTATGTACTGTATATGTGCTTTGTTTGTTTTTTTTCTACACTTGAACACAGTAGCCGGACGATGGAACTACTACTGTCCCATCATCCAGCTAGCTGTCACTGGAGCAGGCACAGCCGGATGGAACTAGTCCCATCGGACGATGCCTGCCTACACACAGACCCGCACGTACGCACACACATACAGCCCCGCACATCTCCGCACACATACAGCACGCACATCTTCTCCACGCAGACACACAGAGCCCTGCACATCTTCTCCGCACACACAGTATCTGCCCACACACTCTTCCCCCTCGCGATCTGCAGCGTTTCTCGCAGGCAAATCCGCAGATCTTTTTTAAACCTGCGGTTTTGCTGCAGATGGGCCAGACACAATGGAAGTCAATGGGTGCAGAAACGCTGCAGATCCGCAAAGAGAATTGACATGTTGTGGGGGGAAAAAAGCTGCGATTCCGCGCATTTTTTTTTCCGCAGCATGTGCAATTT
The DNA here is from genome assembly GCF_032444005.1 of Ranitomeya imitator. Classification (NCBI taxonomy): domain Eukaryota; kingdom Metazoa; phylum Chordata; class Amphibia; order Anura; family Dendrobatidae; genus Ranitomeya; species Ranitomeya imitator. The sequence continues at coordinate 435,733,897 of NC_091287.1, read as the reverse complement.
CACATTGACTAACATTGCTTGTGCACTACACTGCGGATTTGAAGCAATTCCGCGCGTCCAAAAACGCTGGGGATCCCCATCTAAATCCGCAACGTGTACATAGCCTTAGGGGGCTTTCACACTGCGTTCTTGTCCGCACTCAGTGGTCCTGTCTGGCTTCCAGCCAAACTCCCCTTAAAACAGGATTCGGGCGCATGCATTGACGGGGCCGTGGACTATAATGGTGCTGACAGTCAATACGTGCTCTGTTGTGCATATTTGGCCATGTACGCCAGCAGCATCCAGGGGGTGGAGATTTCATGGAATCACATCCACTTTGCCTCGAAATTTAAACCGAGTCCACATGTAGCGTAAGTACAGCAGATTGTTGCTGTGTTTAACTGTTCAAGCAAAGTGATGTGACTTCATGACAACTGCCCCCGCTGTGCGCCAAGGATGCTGCGGAACTGTGCGGTTTCGGTGCTTTTTTTCTCTCTCTTCTATGTGGAGCCTAAAAAAAGCATGTAAAGAACTGCATTTCCTTTTTTTAAGTGGGGAATCAAATATTTTCTGTTCTCTAAAAAGCACATTAAAAACGTGGCTTCACATCTGCACCAAAAACGCATCAAATAAAGGAGAGACGATTGTTATTGTGTAGTTTGGTGCGGACATCTGTAGGAAACAAAAAGCCCAGTATTTCTGTAATGTGTGAACACAGCCGTACACAGACGCCAAAAAGCCAGACGTCGTATAGTGAAGCTGCATAAAGACGAGAAAGTGCTGGCTGCCACGACTGTGGATGATTGAATAAAAATGAAATCCTCCGGTCCTAACTAGAGATTAGCAGGGTGCACAGATAATGTCCTGCCAGGTCTGGCTAATCAAAAGCTGCGCCGGGGATGCCGGAAGGTTCGTGGCCTCCCTCCAGCCTCCAGGTTCCACTGACTTTCACACTGGACCACAGACCCGTGAATCCGTCAGCTCACCTCTAGTCCCAACTGTCCCGGATACTGTGGACAGTCCTGGATTTGGGTGTCTGCTGAATTTCCCTCATTACCACTGCCCCTCTGACATCCCCTCCTGCCAGGGGATTAAGAAATGGTAAATGGGCGTAGATTGGAGTGTGGACAAAATTTTCCACATGATCAGTCCATTTTTTTGATCTTCAAAGGTTGGGAGGTATGAAAAAAGTAGAAATATTCCATTTACTCATCCCTGCCGCTTTATCCGGGTTCCCTGCTAGTCTCTGTGTACTCTGTTGTGTCATCTTAACATGTGACCACTGCAGCCAATCACTTATTACTAGTGTTGAGCGATACCCTCCGATATTCGGAAATATTGGTATTGGATTGGATCGGCCGATATTCAAAAAATATCGGATATCGCCGATACCGATACCCGATACCAATGAAAGTCAATGGGACAAAAATATCAGAATTAAAATAAACCCTTTGTTTCCTTGTAGGTTAATTCTACTTGAAGGAAAACAACTAAGAATAATGTAGGATGTATTGGGGGAGGTGGAGGTGACATTAAAGGCATAGAGGTTTCGCCCAATCAAATGGAATAGCAGGAATTTATTTTTTTTAAAGACGTTCGGAGTTACAAAGATATTGACTGTTAAGATTTTTTATATTTTGTCAGATATTTATGTTTCACTACTTCCATGCTCTTCACCTTCTTTTTTACTTCTCCCACACTTTCTTCTTCATCATCCTCAGCAGCATCTTTTTCATCAACTTCTCCTTCACCCTATTCATCTTCTTCACCTTCTTCCTATTATTCTTTTTTTTACATTCTTCATATTCTTTTTATTCAACTATTCTTCTTCTTCATATTCTACTTCTTCATCTTCTTCATATTCTTCTTCTTCATCATAGTCTTATTTGTGACAGCATTCCTGTAGTTGTTATCTATAAAAGTTTGAAGATTACACCTTCCGTTCTGCCTGTCACAAAAGCTTTACAGCAGGTTTTTTTTCCAGGGGCACCACGAGGAGGAACGGACTCACACCCATACACTGCTTAGTCTTCTGCTTATAATTTAGATAATATCTTTTGCTCTGATTTTTAGTCTTATGCTTAATGTTTTTCTGCTTTTTGTTCTGCAGCTCCTTGGTCTTCAGGGTCGTCGTCTCCGGGGCTGTCGTCTCCTTCGGGGTGGTGTTCAGGGTCGTCGTCTCCGGGGTCGTCGTCTTCTTCGGGGTGGTCTTCTGGGTCGTCGTCTTTAGGGTCTTGAACTTAGAAATGTAGCAGAAGGTACAAGAAGGCTGAGGAACTGCCGAGAACCAGCTGACGGTACTGGAACACGGATGGCTACCCGAAGGTACAAGAGCCAAAGGAACTACCGAGGACCAGCTGACGTTACTGGAACCCGGTTACTAAGCAGGAGGTACCCGTGCCAGAAAGCACTACCAAGGACCACCAGACGTTGGTGGAACTCGGATACCAAGAAGGAGGCACCTAAGCCAAAGGCTCTGCCTGGAACCAGCTGACGGAACTGGAACCAGGATGGGGAGCAGAAGGTACAAGAGCCAAAGACACTGCCGAGAACCAGCTGACGGTACTGCAACCCGGATGGGTAGCTGAAGGTACAAGAGCCAATGGAACTACCGAGGACCAGCTGACGGTACTGGAACCCGGTTACTAAGCAGGAGGTACCCGTGCCAGGAAGCTCTACCAAGGACCACCAGAAGTTGGTGGAACTCGGATACCCAGAAGGAGGCACCTAAGCCAAAGTCTCTGCCTGGAACCAGCTGACAGTACTGGAACCAGGATGGGGAGCAGAAGGTGCAAGAGCCAAAGACACTGCCGAGAACCAACTGACGGTACTGGAACCCGGATGGGTAGCAGAAGGTACAAGAGCCATTGGAACTACCGAGGACCAGCTAACGGTACTTGAGCCCGGTTACTAAGCAGGAGGTACCCGTGCCAGAAAGCACTACCAAGGACCACCAGACATTGGTGGAACTCGGATACCCAGAAGGAGGCACCTAAGCCAAAGGTTCTGCCTTGAACCAAACGGTACTGGAACCAGGGGGACCTATTCAAGATTGTCTTCCAAAGAGCCAGCTAATGGTGCTGGAACTCAGATAGGCAGCAGAAGGTCCACAGGAGAAAAAAATTGCTAGGCCACGAGCCGGCCGTAGTTACCGAAAACCCACAGTCCTAGAGGGGCAGCTTGTCCTATTGGCACTATGGAACCAGCCTTGATTGCCAGTTCCCGCAGCCCACATAGGAAGCACCTAAACTGCAGGCACAATAGAGTTGGCTAACCCGACCGCAACCCGACAGGACAACGTATTGGAGGCAAAGTGACCTTGACACTACCCGGAAACAGCTGGCGTGCTGGAACCAGGCTGGACAGGAGGGAGTACCTGTGCCAAAGACACTTCTGAGCAGCAACTGGCGGTGTTGGAGCCCAGGATCAATCGGTGTAGGCCGAGGCCTAATTGGAGCAAGTTTAATATCTGATTTAATGTGAATGTGGAGGGAGCAGGAGACATTGCCGGACACACAGCAGGGGAGCAGCTGACATTACTGAACCCCAGTAACACGGCAGCAAGTGTTGACTGTGCAGACAGCACTTCCGAGCAGCAACTGGTGGTATTGGAGCCCAGGGTCAATCACAGTGTAGGCCGAGGCCTAATTGGAGCAAATTTAAAGGGAACCTGTAACTCCCCCCCCCCCCCCCCCCCCAGGCATTGTTTGAATCTGTCCCAGAGCCTGCACTGTTAAGTTATCCCTTGGCCATGCGCAGTTAGCGCTGCCCGTCTTCTGACATCATTTGTTGTCAGGCTGACTGCGCCTGTGTGGCCGTGCTGGCCGAGATCCTGCCCCGCAGTGTCTTCTGATTTATTCACACTGCGGGGCTGGCGGGGGATGCTTCACATGCCCATGAATTCCAGCCCCGCAGTGTGAATAAATCAGAAGACACTGTGGGATGCGCGGCCGCAAGGGCGCAGTCAGCCTGACATCAAATGATGTCAGAAGACGGGCAGCGCTAACTGCGCATGGCCAAGGGATAACATAACAGCGCAAGCTCCGGGACAGATTCAAACAACGCTGAGGAGGAGGCGCCAAGGGGGCAAGAATGACGGCTGTACCGCGTCTGATTAGGAAGGAAAGTCCCACCTCCGGGACGGTTTCACGGTATGAGGGGGCACATGTTATCAGTGTTTAGTTCAGCGTGTGCAAGGAGCATAACAAAAAGACCACCTTGTCCAAATGCAGCATTAGTGCTGCACAAGGTGGCTCTTTTACTTACAAACGCCTGGGGGGGACAGGTTCCCTTTAATATCTATAGTAGTGTGAGTGTGGAGGGAGGAGGAGAAATTGCCGGATACACGTTACTGAAACCCAATAACACTGGGTCATGTGTTGACTGTGCAGACAGCACTTCTGAGCAGCAACTGGCGGTGTTGGAGCCCAGGGATTACAGTTCAGGTGGTAGAAACATGAACACAACAGGAGACCTGGATACTGTTGCCAACCAATTAATCTGGAAGAGGAGTGGCAAATTCCTGCAAGATCCAGGCCTTGTTCATTTTCAGAAAAGTAAGCCGGTCAACGTTATCGGAGGATAGTCGCATGCGACGGTCTGTTAGTACACCACCTGTGGCACTAAAGAAGCGTTCCGATAATACACTAGCCGCAGGGCAAGCCAGCACCTCCAATGCATACTGGCTAAGCTCTGGCCATGAATCCAGCTTAGAGACCCAAAACTTGAAGGGGGAAGAGCCGTGTGCGAGTACACTAAGAGGGCAAGACATGTAGTCTGTCACCATCTGACGGAAACATTGCCTCATGCTGACTGGAGCCGTCTGTGATGGTGTAGACATTTGTGGCGGGCACACAAAAGTTTGCCACATTTGGGCCAAACTGGTCTTGCCTTGTGCTGAGGCACTGCTTCGGCTCCCTCTTTGTGCAGAGCTTCCGCCACTGCCTCGGCGCTCTGAGCTGCTTTGTAAAGCACTAGCAGCACTGCTCTCGGTTGGACTGGAGAAGATGATGGAATGCACCAGTGTGTCTTGGTACTCCCGCATTTTATGCTCCCGGTTCAACGGTGTTATGAGGGTTTGTAAGTTGTCCCGGTAGCAAGGATCTAGGAGGGTGTACACCCAATAATCAGCCGTGTTGAGAATGTGGGCGATGCGGCGGTCGTTTCTCAGGCACTGCAGCATGAAATCAACCATGTGCTGCAGAATGCCAACTGGGCAAGAAACGCTGTCCCCTGCTTGAGGCGTGATCTCTGCCTGCTCAGCATCACCCCACCCTCGCTCTACATACTGACTACTAGAGCATTGTGTAACTCTCTCCTCTGGACAGATGTCTTCCTCCTCCATTGACTCCTCATCCTCCTCACTAAGTGAGCCTAGACCTTTGTGAGGAACCATATTGCGCAGACTGTCCAGAAGCAGATGGCATTTGTGACTCCTCATCCTCCACCTCTTCCACAACCTCCTCCCTTAGCGCTTGCAGTGTTCTTTCAAGCAGGCAGATAAGGGGGATAGTCATGCTGACTAGTGCATCATCTGCACTCGCCATCCGCGTGGAATCATCGAAGGCACACAAAACCTGGCAGATGTCCTTCAAAGTGGCCCACTCAGTGGTTGTGAAGTCTGAACGGCGCGCAGTGCGACTTTTTTGAGCCTGATGCAGCTGGTACTCCATTACTGCTGGTTGCTGCTCACACAACTGCTCCAACATATGTAACGTTGAATTCCACCTGGTGGGTAGGTCACATATGATGCAATGTTCCGGAAGGCGGAATCGGCACTGCAGAGCTGCAATGCGCGATCTTGCCATGCTTGAACGCCGCAAGTGAGCACACTCTAGGCGGACCTTGTGCAGCAGTGCATCAAGATCCGGATAGTCCCTCAAAAAACTCTGCACGACCAAGTTGAGCTCATGTGCCAGACATGGGATGTGAGTGAGGTTGCCTAGGCCCAGAGCTGCCACCAGATTTCGGCCATTGTCACACACTGCCATGCCTGGCTGGAAATACGCTGGCACAAACCACACGTCGCTCTCCTGCTTGATGGCATTCCAGAGCTCCAGCGCTGTGTGACTTCGATTCCCCAAAGAAATGAATTTCAATACAGCCTGTTGACATTTGGCCATGGCTGTGCTCATATCAGTCGTAACAGGTAAGCGTTCACGAGTCCATGTGGAGTTGGACTGTGACGGCTCCTGCAGCGATGATTCAGAGGAACTGGAGTATGAGGAGGAGTCAGTGTACAGACTGGATTCCTGCAATCCTTGGAGTTGGCAGAACACGTACAGCACCACTCGCAAGATCTGTACCCGGCACCACAACATTGACCCAATGGGCAGTGAGGGAAAGGTATAGTCCCTGTCCATGGTGACTGGTCCACGCATCAGTGGTGAGGTGGACCTTGCTACTAATGGCATTTAGTAGCGCATTCCCTCCACATGCTTTTGCAGGGCAGGGACGGCTTGCCTGCTGAAATAAAAGCTGCTGGGCATGTTGTATTGTCTGACTGCCAATGTCATCAAGTTATGGTCAGTCTCCACCAGCCTGAATGACAACATTTCAAGGGACAGTAGTTTTGCAATGCCAGCATTCAGAGCCTGTGCTCGGGGGTGGTTTGCCGAGAATGGCCGCCTTTTCTCCCATGCCTGTGCTACTGATGGCTGTAGACTGGGCTGGGAGTGTGATGATGACAGGGAACGTGGTGATGTGGGTGTAATTACACTGGGTCTCTGTACAACAGTGCCAGAGGTTCTTCCATGGCGATCCTGTGAGGAAGCCGAACCAGCTGTGTGTTAGCTAGAGGAAGAGGCTACAACATGAGCTGAAGAGGTGGTAGGTGCCGCTGTAGGTTAGCCTAGGTCTTCAGTGTGTTTTTGTAACTCCACCACGTGCTTGGTCCGCACATGTTTCCACATATTTGTGGTATTGAGGTTGCTGGCACTTTTCCCTCTTTTGACTTTCTGATGACACAGCTTGCATTTGACAAAGCAAATGTCATCTGCAACTGTGTAAAAAAAAAGGACCACGCACTGCAAGTCTTGGGAGCGCCTGTTTTGGGTTTTGGAAGAGGCATGCTCCTAATGGGTGCCGAAGTGGAAGCTACAGGCAACACAGTCCTCCCCCCTACCTCTCCCTCCTTTTTGGGCCGTTCGGGGAATCTCTTCCTCAGAGCTGCTCCCACCGCCTTTCTGTACCTCACGCCATGATTGGTCAAGGACTTCATCATCTACACTACCCTCTGCCACCAACTGCTTCTCCTGAGTAGTCTCGGCAGCACAGTACGCACCAGAAAGTGGCACCTGAGTCTCATCATCAGATGCGTACTGAGGTGTGCTGACCGTAGGCACTGGCTCACCCGCCTCTGGCAGCCCCAGAGAGACAAAGCTGTTGTGCATCACTGCATACTACCTCTTCAGATTCTAGAATACTGCTTGGCTGGCCCCCTCTTTCCAAGCCAAGAGATTCAGAGAACAGAAGTAGAGATGGCTCCTGTCCTGGGTTCTCTGACTGCCTGGGCAATTTGGCAGGTGGTGAAGAGACAGATGGGTGCTCTTCAGTGCTCTGTGCCTGAGAGGATGTGGCACTAATTGAAGTTGATGCGTTAGCTGCCATCCATCCGACAACGGCTTCAATTTGTTCGTCCCGCAGCAGTGGAGTACGGTGAGCTCCAACAAAGCTGCGCATGAAGGACTGTTCCCTGCTAAAACTGGGGGATGATGAGTCACCGGTGCCTGCAGCAGGCACAGAATCCCCACATCCTCTCCCTGCTCCTCCTCCACGCCCATGACCGACCACGTGCCTTACTCCCTGCCTTCTTCATCTTGGTAGACTGATAAAGATAGACAGAAAAGTACTAAGGGCTTAGTGTGCTTATTCCTGGACAGCTGCTAACTGGTATAAGAAACACTAATTTTATAAAGTGTGGACTAGACTTTAATATGAGCTAATGTGGCCTACACAACTGTAATTATTTATTAACTTTTTGTTTTTTTCGCAGAACAGACTTCAGCGTGAGCTGAAGTCACACAGAGACCTTGCAGACAGCTGTGAACGGCGCTGCAAGGCCAAAAAAAGCTCCTCTATGTACTCCTATATAGTGTTTTTCCACAATCTAGCAGGATACAGATGGAAACCCACTAATAGGATAAATCAAGACAAAATGTGCAGCAGGCAACACTAATTTAAAAAAAGACAATGGAACAGTATGAGGCAGTGACGCACGCTGAGCTGACTACAACCGACTGTGGCTGCAGAACAGACTACTGTTATGAACAGGTGATTCAGAACCACAATGGACCTAGTGGTTAAGAGCACACAAAGTGACCTGATAGTTACTAACATAGGACGAGCTCTGAGACGTGGGAACTCTGCTGACCGCAATCCCTAATCCTATCATACCACACTAAAGGTAGCCGTGGATTGCGCCTAACGCTCCCTATGCAACTCGGCACAGCCTGAGAAACTAACTAGCCCTGAAGATAGAAAAATAAGCCTACCTTGCCTCAGAGAAATTCCCCAAAGGAAAAGGCAGCCCCCCACATATAATGACTGTGAGTTAAGATGAAAATACAAACACAGAGATGAAATAGACTTTAGCAAAGCGAGGCCCGACTTACTGAATAGACCGAGGACAGGAAAGATAGCTTTGCGGTCAACACAAAAACCTACAAACAACCACGCAGAGGGGGCAAAAAGACCCTCCGCACCGACTAACGGTACGGAGGTGCTCCCTCTGCGTCTCAGAGCTTCCTGCAAGCAAGAAAAACCAATATAGCAAGCTGGACAGAAAATATAGCAAACAAAAGTAACACAAGCAAAACTTAGCTTATGCCGGGCAGACAGGCCACAAGAACGATCCAGGAGAAAGCAAGACCAATACTGGAACATTGACTGGAGGCCAAGAACAAAGAACTAGGTGGAGTCAAATAGAGCAGCACCTAACGACTTAACCTCGTCACCTGAGGAAGGAAACTCAGAAGCCGCAGCCCCACTCACATCCACCAGAGGAAGCTCATAGACAGAACCAGCCGAAGTACCACTCATGACCACAGGAAGGAGCTTGACCACAGAATTCACAACAGTACCCCCCCCCTTGAGGAGGGGTCACCGAACCCTCACCAGAGTCCCCAGGCCTACCAGGATGAGCCAAATGAAAGGCACGAACCAGATCGGCAGCATGAACATCAGAGGCAAAGACCCAGGAATTATCTTCCTGACCATAACCCTTCCACTTAACCAGGTACTGGTGTTTCCGTCTCGAAATACGAGAATCCAAAATCTTCTCCACTATATACTCCAACTCCCCCTCAACCAAAACCGGGGCAGGAGGATCAACGGATGGAACCACAGGTGCCACGTATCTCCGCAACAATGACCTATGGAATACGTTATGGATGGAAAAAGAAGCTGGAAGGGTCAAACGAAAAGACACAGGATTAAGAACCTCAGAAATCCTATACGGACCAATAAAACGAGGCTTAAACTTAGGAGAGGAAACTTTCATAGGAATATAACGAGATGACAACCAAACCAAATCCCCAACACGAAGTCGGGGACCCACACAGCGCCTGCGGTTAGCGAAACGTTGAGCCTTCTCCTGAGACAATGTCAAATTGTCCACCACATGAGTCCAAATCTGCTGCAACCTATCCACCACAGTATCCACACCAGGACAGTCAAGACTCAACCTGCCCTGAAGAGAAACGAGGATGGAAACCAGAATTGCAGAAAAACGGCGAAACCAAAGTAGCCGAGCTGGCCCGATTATTAAGGGCGAACTCAGCCAAAGGCAAAAAGGACACCCAATCATCCTGATCGGCAGAAACAAAACATCTCAGATATGTTTCCAAGGTCTGATTGGTTCGTTCAGTCTGGCCATTTGTCTGAGGATGGAAAGCCGAGGAAAAAGACAAATCAATGCCCATCCTAGCACAAAAGGCTCGCCAAAACCTCGAAACAAACTGGGAACCTCTGTCAGATGTTCTCCGGAATGCCATGTAAATGAACCACATGCTGGAAGAACAATGGCACAAAATCAGAGGAGGAAGGTAATTTAGACAAAGGTACCAAATGGACCATCTTAGAGAAGCGATCACAGACCACCCAAATGACTGACATCTTTTGAGAGACGGGAAGATCTGAAATAAAATCCATAGAGATATGTGTCCAAGGCCTCTTCGGGACCGGCAAGGGCAAAAGCAACCCACTGGCACGAGAACAGCAGGGCTTAGCCCGAGCACAAATCCCACAGGACTGCACAAACGAACGCACATCCCGCGACAGAGACGGCCACCAAAAGGATCTAGCCACCAAATCTCTGGTACCAAAGATTCCAGGATGACCAGCCAACACCGAACAATGAACCTCAGAGATAACTCTATTCGTCCATTTATCAGGGACAAACAGTTTCTCCGCTGGGCAACGGTCAGGTCTATTAGCCTGAAATTTTTGCAGCACCCGCCGCAAATCAGGGGAGATGGCAGACAAAATTACCCCCTCTTTGAGAATACCCGCCGGCTCAGACAAACTCGGAGAGTCGGGCACAAAACTCCTAGACAGGGCATCCGCCTTCACATTTTAAGAGCCCGGAAGGTACGAAACCACAAGGTCAAAACGGGAGAAAAACAGCGACCAACGAGCCTGTCTAGGATTCAACCGTTTGGCAGACTCGAGATAAGTCAAGTTCTTGTGATCAGTCAAGACCACCACGCGATGCTTAGCTCCTTCAAGCCAATGACGCCACTCCTCGAATGCCCACTTCATGGCCAGCAACTCTCGATTGCCAACATCATCATTACGATCAGCAGGCGAAAACTTCCTGGAAAAGAAGGCGCATGGTTTCATCACCGAGCCATCAGAACTTCTTTGCGACAAAATAGCCCCTGCTCCAATCTCAGAAGCATCAACCTCGACCTGGAATGGGAGCGAAACATCTGGTTGGCACAACACAGGGGCAGAAGAAAAACGACGCTTCAACTCTTGAAAAGCTTCCACAGCAGCAGAAGACCAATTGACCACATCAGCACCCTTCTTGGTTAACTCAGTCAACGGTTTAGCAATACTAGAAAAATTATTGATGAAGCGACGATAAAAATTAGCAAAGCCCAGGAACTTTTGCAGACTCTTCAGAGATGTCGGCTGAGTCCAATCATAAATGGCCTGAACTTTAACAGGGTCCATCTCAATAGTAGAAGGGGAAAAAATGAACCCCAAAAATGAAACCTTCTGAACACCAAAGAGACACTTTGACCCCTTCACAAACAAAGAATTCGCACGCAGAACCTGGATCACCATTCTGACCTGCATCACGTGAGACTCCCAATCTTTCGAGAAGACCAAAATATCATCCAAGTATACAATCAGGAATTTATCCAGGTACTCTCGGAAGATGTCATGCATAAAGGACTGAAACACTGATGGAGCATTAGAAAGCCCGAATGGCATAACCAGGTACTCAAAATGGCCCTCGGGCGTATTAAATGCTGTTTTCCATTCATCGCCCTGTTTAATACGCACAAGATTATACGCACCACGAAGATCTATCTTGGTGAACCAAAAAGCCCCCTTAATCCGAGCAAACAAATCAGAGAGCAGCGGCAAGGGGTACTGAAATTTGACCGTGATTTTATTTAGAAGGCGGTAATCAATACAAGGTCTCAGCGAACCATCCTTCTTGGCCACAAAAAAGAACCCTGCTCCCAATGGCGACGACGACGGGCGAATATGACCCTTCTCCAAGGATTCCTTTACGTAACTCCGCATAGCGGCGTGCTCAGGCACAGACAAATTAAACAGTTGACCTTTAGGAAACTTACTACCAGGAATCAAATCGATAGCACAATCACAATCCCTATGCGGAGGTAGGGCACTGGACTTGGGCTCATCAAATACATCCCGGTAATCCAACAAGAACTCTGGGACCTCAGAAGGGGTGGATGATGAAATAGACAGAAAAGGAACATCACCATGTACCCCCTGACAACCCCAGCTGGACACAGACATTGATTTCCAATCCAATACTGGGTTATGGACTTGTAGCCATGGCAACCCCAACACGACCACATCATGCAGATTATGCAACACCAAAAAGAGAATATCCTCCTGATGCGCAGGAGCCATGCACATGGTCAGCTGGGTCCAGTACTGAGGCTTATTCTTGGCCAAAGGCGTAGCATCAATTCCTCTCAATGGAATAGGATGCTGCAAGGGCTCCAAGAAAAACCCACAGCGCCTAGCATACTCCAAGTCCATCAAATTCAGGGCAGCGCCTGAATCCACAAATGCCATGACAGAATAGGATGACAAAGAGCAGATCAAAGTAACGGACAAAAGAAATTTTGACTGTACCATACCAATGGTGGCACACCTAGCGAACCGCTTAGTGCGTTTAGGACAATCGGAGATAGCATGAGTGGAATCACCACAGTAAAAACACAGCCCATTCTGACGTCTGTGTTCTTGCCGTTCAGCTCTGGTCAAAGTCCTATCGCACTGCATAGGCTCAGGTCCATGCTCAGATAATACCGCCAAATGGTGCACAGTTTTACGCTCACGCAAGCGTCGACCGATCTGAATGGCCAAAGACATAGACTTACTCAGACCAGCAGGCATAGGAAATCCCACCATGACATCCTTAAGGGCTTCAGAGAGACCTTTTCTGAAAATTGCTGCCAGCGCACATTCATTCCATTGAGTGAGCACAGACCACTTCCTAAACTTCTGACAATATATCTCTACCTCATCCTGACCCTGAGACAGAGCCAGCAAATTTTTCTCTGCCTGATCCACTGAATTAGGTTCATCATACAGCAATCCGAGCGCCAGAAAAAAACGCATCAATATTACATAATGCAGGATCTCCTGGTGCAAGGGAAAATGCCCAGTCTTGAGGGTCGCCACGTAATAAAGAAATAATGATCTTAACTTGTTGAACTGGGTCACCAGAGGAGCGGGGTTTCAAAGCCAGAAATAGTTTACAATTATTCTTAAAACTCAGAAACTTAGTTCTATCTCCAGAAAACAAATCAGGAATAGGAATTCTTGGCTCTAACATAGAATTCTGAACCACAAAGTCTTGAATATTTTGTACTCTTGCAGTGAGATGATCCACACAAGAAGACAGATCTTTAATGTCCATCACTACACCTGTGTCCTGAACCACCCAAATGTCTAGGGGAAAAGAAAGACAAAACACAGTACAGAGAAGAAAAAATGGTCTCAGAACTTCTCTTTTCCCTCTATTGAGAAGCATTAGTACTTTGGGCCTCCAGTACTGTTATGAACAGGTGATTCAGAACCACAATGGACCTAGTGGTTAAGAGCACACAAAGTGACCTGATAGTTACTAACATAGGACGAGCTCTGAGACGTGGGAACTCTGCTGACCGCAATCCCTAATCCTATCATACCACACTAGAGGTAGCCGTGGATTGCGCCTAACGCTCCCTATGCAACTCGGCACAGCCTGAGAAACTAACTAGCCCTGAAGATAGAAAAATAAGCCTACCTTGCCTCAGAGAAATTCCCCAAAGGAAAAGGCAGCCCCCCACATATAATGACTGTGAGTTAAGATGAAAATACAAACACAGAGATGAAATAGACTTTAGCAAAGCGAGGCCCGACTTACTGAATAGACCGAGGATAGGAAAGATAGCTTTGCGGTCAACACAAAAACCTACAAACAACCACGCAGAGGGGGCAAAAAGACCCTCCACACCGACTAACGGTACGGAGGTGCTCCCTCTGCGTCTCAGAGCTTCCAGCAAGCAAGAAAAACCAATATAGCAAGCTGGACAGAAAATATAGCAAGCAAAAGTAACATAAGCAAAACTTAGCTTATGCCGGGCAGACAGGCCACAAGAACGATCCAGGAGAAAGCAAGACCAATACTGGAACATTGACTGGAGGCCAGGAACAAAGAACTAGGTGGAGTCAAATAGAGCAGCACCTAACGACTTAACCTCGTCACCTGAGGAAGGAAACTCAGAAGCCGCAGCCCCACTCACATCCACCAGAGGAAGCTCATAGACAGAACCAGCCGAAGTACCACTCATGACCACAGGAAGGAGCTTTACCACAGAATTCACAACAGACTACATAGTGAGCTGCACTCACACAGAAACCTTGCAGGCAGCCGTGAACGGCGCTGCAAGGCCTAAAAAAGCTCCTCTATGTACTCCTATATAGTGTTTTTCCACAATCTAGCAGGATACGGATGGAAACCCACTAATAGGATAAATCGGGACAAAATGTGCAGCAGGGAGCACTAATTTAAAAAAGGACAATGGAACAGTATGAGGCAGTGACACACGCTGAGCTGACTACAACCGGCTGTGGCTGCAGAACAGACTACAGAGTGAGCTGCACTCACACAGAGACCTTGCAGACAGCCGTGAACGGCGCTGCAAGGCCTAAAAAAGCTCCTCTATGTACTCCTATATAGTGTTTTTCCACAATCTAGCAGGATACGGATGGAAACCCACTAATAGGATAAATCAGGACAAAATGTGCAGCAGGCAGCACTAATTGAAAAAAGGACAATGGATCAGTATGAGGCAGTGACGCACGCTGAGCTGTCTACAACTGGCTGTGGCTGCAGAACAGACTACAGAGTGAGCTGCACTCACACAGAGACCTTGCAGACAGCCGTGAACGGCGCTGCAACGCCTAAAAAGCTCCTCTATGTACTCCTATATAGTGTTTTTCCACAATCTAGCAGGATACAGATGGAAACCCACTAATAGGATAAATCAGGACAAAATGTGCAGCAGGCAGCACTAATTGAAAAAAAGACAATGGAACAGTATGAGGCAGTGACGCACGCTGAGCTGACTACAACCAGCTGTGGCTGCAGAACAGACTACAGAGTGAGCTGCACTCACACAGAGACCTTGCAGACAGCTGTGAACAGCGCTGCAAGGCAAAAACAAGGTTCTCACACAGCGGTTGCTAAATTAGCCTGGGTAAAGCACAATGAAGCAAATCGCTATCTCAAACTGGACCTCAGTCAGAAGAACACAGCGTCCTGTACTTAACTGAATTCACAGCAGAGTGAACCCAAAATGGCGGCGGCGACTTTTATAGTGCATCATGACATCATTTCAGCAGCCAATCACAGCCATGCCAGTAGTTACATGCCTAACATGCAGAACAGGATGTGCCCACACTTCTAATGATTCTTCATTGGCTGAATTAAATCAAACTGGCTGATTGCATTATAGGAACTTCTGATTCCAGTATCCGATATTGCAAAAGTATCAGGACTCAGTATCGGAATTCCGATACAGCGAATATCGTCCGATACCCGATACTTGCAGTATCAGAATGCTGAACAATACTTATTACATGAAGTCAACCTGCCTTATGTACTGGTTCTTGCACGGTCTGGGATATATCATTACAATCAGAGCTATGGAGTCGATAACCCAAAACGCCGACTCCTCCTAGTTTTCCACAGTGGCTCCGATTCCGACTCTATAATACTGACTCCACTGCCCAATTACAATCCTGCTCCAGTATATGCCTCATGTGCAGATAACCCCGACATCAGTACACCTTACTTCTTTGCACAGCCTTGTAATGGCATGTAATCCAGGGGGGCATACCTTGTGCGGAGACCAGCATCATCTTCAGACTCTTCTCATCATCCATATATACACTATGTACAGTATGTACTTTATGTCCCAAGGGACACTTGTGACAGAGGTATCTTTACAATCTTTTCACTGCCAGAAAAAATCACCATGATGCTAGTCTAGGGGCAGAAGATGCTGCTTCCTAGAAGTGGATGACACTGGCAGGTCACTGTAGATGACACAGGTGGCGTTGTCACTGTCAGTGTTATACCACAATGTGGCAGCAGCTGTCACGGTGACGCTCTGGATTTTGCTAGGTGTCCCAATGCCGTATCTGCATGTCCATTTTTGGCATCTTTGCAGGTATAGATTGCAGAAGTTGGCACTTTGTCTCATGGGGCTGTACGTCAGCACAAGTTTATCATGATGCAGATCTACAGGCACTGCACAAAATCTTACGGGGACACTAGGAAAGTATATTGTTGCACCATATTAGCCAGTAGATTGAGAGTCCACAGTAGTTGGTACCTGTTAATGGCCACCTAAAAGAAGGTAACAAATAGCAGCTGTAGGGACTACTCAGGTCTCTTCACACACAACAGGACAAGAGTTTAGTAATAAGACAAGTGATGGGAAGCAGAACTATCAGTATAGGAAGTGGTTGTACATTTTGGACAGATAATAAATGAGGAGTGTGAAAGTTTTCTTATCCTCTGACTGAGGTCTGGTTCAGGGTTGCGATGCCTCCATGAGTTCTGAAGAGCACATTCCTTAAAGGGAACCGGTCACTCCCAAAATCGAAGATGAGCTAAGCCCACCGGCATCAGGGGCTTATCTCCAGCATTCTGTAATGCTGTAGATAAGCCCCAGATGTATCCTGAAAGATGAGATAAAGAGGTTAGATTATACTCACCCAGGGGCGGTCCCGCTGCGGTCCGATCCGATGGGTGTCGCGGTCCGGTCTGGGGCCTCCTATCTTTATAGGATGACGTCCTCTTCTTGTCTTTACACTGCGGCTGCGCACTGCAGTACTTTGCTCTGCCTTCAACAGGACAGACAAAGTACGCCAGTGCAGGAGATGCGGCAGGAAGAAAAGAAGAGCACGACATCGTATGAAGATGGGAGGCTCCGGACCGCGACATCTATCGGACCGGACCGCAGCGGGACTGCCCCTGGGTGAGTATAATATAACCTGTTTTTCTTACCTTTCAGGATACATCGGGGGCTTATCATTACAGAATGCTGTAGATAAGCCCATGATGCCGGTGGGCTTAGCTCATCTTCGATTTTGGGGGTGACAGGTTCCCTTTAATTGATTTAGAATTACATAACTCTATGTGATAGCATTCATTCCTGATCTTTTGCAGGTTGTTATGAGTTTGTACTCCCAGACTCTTCTGTCTCTCTGAGATTTGATGTTACCTTTCACATCCAACCCTAAAGATAGAGTCAAACACCTTGGTGGCCTCAGACAGACATTTTTGAATCAGAGCTACCACCCAAGAACAATTGAGAACCAGATTGGAAGAGCCACCAGAGTGTCAAGGAATCTCCTACAATGCAGAACTAAACAAGAAAGCAACCTGGTGCCTCTAGTAACCACCTACAATCCACATCTGGAGGGGCTGCATGGGAACTACAACCTTTATTACAAAAACATACCCAATTAAAATCCTTATTTCCAGACTCCTGTATTTTAGAGTCCTGCTGAATGTGAAAATCTGGATTTTATTTTTGATATTATTATTATTTATTATTATAGCGCCATTTATTCCATGGTGCTTTACATGTGAGGAGGGGTGTACATAATAAAAACGGGTACCATAATCTTGAACAATACAAGTCACAACTGGTACAGGAGGAGAGAGAACCCTGCCCGCGAGGGCTCACAATCTACAAGGGATGGGTGAGGGTACAGTAGGCGAGGGTAGAGCTGGTCATGCAGTGGTTTGGTCGATCAGTGGTTACTGCAGGTATTCTATCTCTCAATGTTAAAATTAATCTACCTTTAACCCCTTTCTGACATGGGATGTACTATCCCGTCGAGGTGGGGTGGGCCCCCATGACCACGGACGGGATAGTACGTCCAGCGCGATCGGTGGCGCTCACGGGGGGAGCGCCGCCGATCGCGGCCGGGTGTCAGCTGTTTATCGCAGCTGACATCTGGCACTATGTGCCAGGAGCAGTCACGGACCGCCCCCGGCACATTAACCCCTGGCACACCGCGATCAAAGATGATCGCGATGTGCCGGCGGTATAGGGAAGCTTCCCGCAGGGAGGGGGCTCCCTGCGTGCTTCCCTGAGCCCCCCGCAGCAACGCGATGTGATCGCGTTGCTGCGAGGGTCTCACCTCCCTCCCTGCTTCCTCCAGCCCCGGATCCAAGATGGCCGCGGATCCGGGTCCTGCATTGAGGGAGGTGGCTTCACAGAGCCTGCTCAGAGCAGGCACTGTGAAGCCTGGAGCTGTGCATGTCAGATCAGTGATCTGACAGAGTGCTGTGCACACTGTCAGATCACTGATCTGTGATGTCCCCCCCGGGACAATGTAAAAAAGTTAAAAAAAAAAATTTCAAAATGTGTAAAAAAAAATAAAAAAAAATATTCCTAAATAATGAAAAAAAAAAAATATTATTCCCCTAAATACATTTCTTTATCTAAATAAAAAAAAAAACAATAAAAGTACACATATTTAGTATCGCCGCGTCCGTAACGGCCCGACCTATAAAACTGGCCCACTAGTTAACCCCTTCAGTAAACACCGTAAGAAAAAAAAAAAAATGGCAAAAAACAACGCTTTATTATCATACCGCCGAACAAAAAGTGGAATAACACGCGATCAAAAAGACAGATATAAATAACCATGATACCGCTGAAAGCGTCATCTTGTCCCGCAAAAAACGAGCAGCCATACAGCATCATCAGCAAAAAAAAAAAAAAGTTATAGTCCTGAGAATAAAGCGATGCAAAAATAATTATTTTTTCTATAAAATAGTTTTTATCGTATAAAAGCGCCAAAACATAAAAAAATGATATAAATGAGGTATCGCTGTAAACGTACTGACCCGAAGAATAAAACTGATTTATCAATTTTACCAAACGCGGAACGGTATAAACGCCTCCCCCAAAAGAAATTAATGAATAGCTGGTTTTTGGTCATTCTGCCTCGCAAAAATCGGAATAAAAAGCGATCAAAAAATGTCACGTGCCCGAAAATGTTACCAATAAAAACGTCAACTCGTCCCGCAAAAAACAAGACCTCACATGTCTCTGTGAACCAAAATATGGAAAAATTATAGCTCTCAAAATGTGGTAACGCAAAAAATATTTTTTTGCAATAAAAAGCGTCTTTCAGTGTGTGACGGCTGCAAATCATAAAAATCCGCTAAAAGACCCGCTATAAAAGTAAATCAAACCCCCCTTCATCACCCCCTTAGTTAGGGAAAAATTAAAAAAATGTATTTATTTCCATTTTTCCATTAGGGCTAGGGTTAGGGCTAGGGTTAGGGTTAGGGCTAGGATTAGGGCTATGGTTAGGGCTAGGGTTAAGGCTACAGTTAGGGTTGGGGCTAAAGTTAGGGTTAGGGCTATGGTTAGGGCTAGGGTTAGGGCTACAGTTTGGGTTGGGGCTAAAGTTAGGGTTGGGGCTAGGGTTAAGGCTACAGTTAGGGTTGGGGCTAAAGTTACGGTTAGGGTTTAGATTACATTTACAGTTGGGAATAGGGTTGGGATTAGGGTTAGGTGTGTGTCAGGGTTAGAGGTGTGGTTAGGGTTACTGTTGGGATTAGCGTTAGGGGTGTGTTTGGATTAGGGTTTCAGTTATAATTGGGGGGTTTCCACTGTTTAGGCACATCAGGGGCTCTCCAAACGCGACATGGCGTCCGATCTCAATTCCAGCCAATTCTGCGTTGAAAAAGTAAAACAGTGCTCCTTCCCTTCCGAGCTCTCCCGTGTGCCCAAACAGGGGTTTACCCCAACATATGGGGTATCAGCGTACTCAGGACAAATTGGACAACAACTTTTGGTGTCCAATTTCTCCTCTTACCCTTGGGAAAATACAAAACTGGGGGCTAAAAAATAATTTTTGTGGGAAAAAAAAAGATTTTTTATTTTCACGGCTCTGCGTTATAAACTGTAGTGAAACACTTGGGGGTTCAAAGTTCTCACAACACATCTAGATAAGTTCCATGGGGGTCTAGTTTCCAATATGGGGTCACTTGTGGGGGATTTCTACTGTTTAGGTACATTAGGGGTTCTGCAAACGCAATATGACGCCTGCAGACCATTCCATCTAAGTCTGCATTCCAAATGGCACTCCTTCCCTTCCGAGCCCTCCCATGCGCCCAAACGGTGGTTCCCCCAACATATGGGGTATCAGCGTACTCAGGACAAATTGGACAACAACTTTTGGGGTCAAATTTTTCCTCTTACCCTCGGGAAAATACAAAACTGGGGGCTAAATAATAATTTTTGTGGGAAAGAATTTTTGTTTTATTTTTACGGCTCTCCATTATAAACTTCTGTGAAGCCCTTGGTGGGTCAAAGTGCTCACCACACATGTAGATAAGTTCCTTAGGGGGTCTACTTTCCAAAATGGTGTCACTTGTGGGGGGTTTCTACTGTTTAGGTACATTAGGGGCTCTGCAAACGCAATGTGACACCTGCAGACCATTCCATCTAAGTCTGCATTCAAATGGCACTCCTTCCCTTCCGAACCCTCCCATGCGCCCAAACAGTGGTTCCCCCCACATATGGTGTATCATCGCACTCAGGACAAATTGGGCAACAAATTTTGGGGTCCACTTTCTCCTGTTACCCTTGGGAAAATACAAAACTGGGGGCTAAAAAAATAATTTTTGTGGGAAAAATTTTTTGTTTTATTTTTACGGCTCTGCATTATAAACTTCTGTGAAGCACTTGGTGGGTGAAAGTGCTCACCACACCTCTAGATAAGTTCCTTAGGGGGTCTACTTTCCAAAATGGTGTCACTTGTGGGGGGTTTCAATGTTTAGGCACATCAGTGGCTCTTCAAACGCAACATGGCGTCCCATCTCAATTCCTGTCAATTTTGCATTGAAAAGTCAAACGGCGCTCCTTCCCTTCCGAGCTCTCCCATCCGCCCAAACAGTGGTTTACCCCCACATATGGGGTATCAGCGTACTCAGGACAAATTGTACAACAACTTTTGGGGTCCAATTTCTTCTCTTACCCTTGGGAAAATAAAAAATTGGGGGCAGAAAGTTAATTTTTGTGAAAAAATATGATTTTTTATTTTTACGGTTCTACATTATAAACTTCTGTGAAGCACTTGGTGGGTCAAAGTGCTCACCACACATCTAGATAAGTTCCTTAAGGGGTCTACTTTCCAAAATGGTGTCACTTGTGGGGGGTTTCAATGTTTAGCCACATCAGGGGCTCTCCAAACGAAACATGGCGTCCCATCTCAATTCCAGTCAATTTTGCATTGAAAAGTCAAATGGCGCTCCTTCGCTTCCGAGCTCTGCCATGCGCCCAAACAGTGGTTTACCCCCACATGTGGGGTATTGTCGTGCTCAGGACAAATTGTACAACAATGTTTGGGGTCTATTTTCTCCTGTTACCCTTGGTAAAATTAAACAAATTGGAGCTGAATTACATTTTTTGTGAAAAAAGGTTAAATGTTCATTTTTATTTAAACATTCAAAAAATTCCTGTGAAGCACCAGAAGGGTTAATAAACTTCTTGAATATGGTTTTGAGCACCTTGAGGGGTGTAGTTTTTAGAATGGTGTCACACTTGGGTATTTTCTATCATATAGACCCCTCAAAATGACTTCAAATGAGATGTGGTCCCTAAAAAAAAATGGTGTTGTAGAAATGAGAAATTGCTGGTCAACTTTTAACCCTTATAACTCCCTAACAAAAAAAAATTTTGGTTCCAAAATTGTGCTGATGTAAAGTAGACATGTGGGAAATGTTACTTATTAAGTATTTTGTGTGACATATCTCTGTGATTTAATTGCATAAAAATTCAAAGTTGGAAAATTGCGAAATTTTCATAATTTTCGCCAAATTTCCGTTTTTTCACAAATAAATGCAGGTACTATCAAAGAATTTTTACCATTGTCATGAAGTACAATATGTCACGAGAAAACAATGTCAGAATCACTGGGATCCGTTGAAGCGTTCCAGAGTTATAACCTCACAAAGGGACAGTGGTCAGAATTGTAAAAATTGGCCTGGTCATTAACGTGCAAACCACCCTTGGGGGTAAAGGGGTTAAAATTATATACTGTTTGTGTCTTTGTCAGTGGGCAAACTTACAAAATCAGCAAGGGCTCAAATACTTGTTTCCATCCACTGATGACTCCCAATTTTGAGTATCTTGATAATGCTACTGGGATTTCAAAAGTGTTGACGTGATCCCCCTCAGTCACTAGGTGGCGCTCATATAATGACTAGTAACATTTATAAAGCTCTAGTAAATAAAAAAAAGATGTAAAAAGTCCTGTAAGACACAGATACTTCCCATCCACACAGACTGATCAAAGTCATGTCAATTGGTCAGCAGAGGCTGAAACTATGCATCCGATATTTGACCTTAACAAATCTTAAACCGGGCAAAAATTTGCAACTTCTGGTATGGAAAGAGGACACCTAAAGGGAGACTCTTAACAGCTTCAGATAATGTGTTCCCCCTGTCATTTACACATAGAGGTATATTATTAGTAGAAATCACTTTGTTAGCGTCCATGGTCTGTGCCGTTTTTTAGGTTTCTATCTCCAGTTCTGTACAACCACATTATATTCTACAGCTACGGAAACTGTGGCCGTTCTGTGCGGATACTCAGAGCAAAATCACTAATAATAGATATAATAATAGAAATGTATTAAAATAATGAATGATTATTGTGTCGTTTTTACTGTTTTAAAGGGAGGTGTGGTTTAAAGGGAACCTGTCAGCTGAAACCGGTTCTGATATTGTAGCTGTGCAAGTTTAACTCTCGACCACTATTTTCAGAGAAAACATACTTTGAAGAGGTGGTCGGAGAACAATTTGTCTAAAAGGCATGTTCCTGGCGCTTTGCCCCTCCTCTCCTTGACTGACATACACAATGTACACATATAGGGAGAGAGCTGTCAGTCTACGAGAGCGAGGCTATAAAGAAGCCATCGGAACCTGCGTCTTAGACTAATTGTCATTGTTATAGACCCATGCTGCCTTTTCAAGACTGCTTTTTTTTAAAAACAGTGTTTGAGACTGAAACATACAAGACTTCAATAATGGAGCCTGTTTTCTGAATCAGCTGATAGGTTCCCTTTAACATAGTAACATAGTAACATAGTTAGTAAGGCCGAAAAAAGACATTTGTCCATCCAGTTCAGCCTATATTCCATCATAATAAATACCCAGATCTACGTCCTTCTACAGAACCTAATAATTGTATGATACAATATTGTTCTGGGCCTATAATTTCAACAAAATATAATATAAGCAATGTACTTCTTTGTCCTCTGGTGATCCATCAGATCCCCCCCCACCCTCCTTTCCTCACGTCGTGAACTCATCTTCCACTATGAAAAAAAACAGCTCAAATCTATCTTCTCAAGCAAGATGTACTGCCAGCTGTCAAGGTCTGCCTGGAGTTTCTGTTACGGTCCTTCTAGGGTTAATCCTATGAGGCCTCTCTTTAGTTTGGGGAGGGCTATAAGTAACCGCACTGGTGCTATGCTCATTGTCAGTGATACATCCGTTCCTAGCTGAGTAGCTGACCCTTGTATACCTGTGTATATTGCCTGCTTCTGTACGATTGCTCTGTGTATGACCCGGTCTGTTTCCCGTTTGATATTCGTCTGCTGATTCTGTACTTTCTGTGTTACTCTTGGTTCTACCCCGGCTATGTCCCTGACTTCCTGCCTGCTTGTTCCCCTGGTACTGTGTTGCTTTCTCTGGCTTCTGACCCCGGCTTGCTTCTTACCACTCTATTTGTGTTACCTGCTTATTGCCGCGCTGCCCGCTGGTCTGACCTTGGCTCTATTGACTATTCTCCCGGCTCTGTTGGGTCTCACTATCCCTGCAAGGAGTCCAGGACCTAGCTCCACCCCCGATCACACCCCCGGTGCTCACGTGATTTCAGGTCCTGTTCCTCCTGCAGCACACTTTTCTGCCGTGTCCACTTTCCACTGCAGGAGTTCCCGGGTTCCACAGCACATCTTTGGACATGTGTACACAGGGCCTCCATCAGGGCATTACAGCCGTTACTGCTGTATGGGGCCCGGTCAGCAGCAGTACACAGAGGGGCCCGCAGATCCGGGGCCCCACTGTTGTGCTTCTACTGATCGGGCCCCATCATGCACTAAAATATTATGCACTGCGGCACACATGTCGGCGCTGGGGCCCGGGAGCCGTTTTGGAGCTGTGCACGGCCGTCTCACCTAGTCGGCTGTGCAGCTCCTGCTCGGCTGTAGCTAGAATGTATGGGCTCCCTGCAGGTCCTGACTACAGCCCATACATTCTAGCTGTCTCAGTAGTGAATGTGCTAGAATGTAGGGGCTCCTGTCAGGTTCTCTCAGCAGCCCATACATTCTAGCTGCTGCTTCACTGCTGACAACACTAGATGCCCCGGGAACGACTGAGGTAAGTATAAAAAACATTTTTGTTTTTTTAAATAGGTGAGGTGGGGAGGAGTGAGACTGCAGATGATGAAGTGTGTTTTAGGGAGTACCGCACATGATGAAATAATAGGGGGCTGCAAATGATGAAGTGTATTTGAAGGGGTACTGCACATGAAATGATAGGGGGCTGCAAATGATGAAGTAAGGGGGACTGCAGATGAAGTGAAGGGGGGATAGGGGACTGCAAATGATGATGTGGGGGTGATTGGGACTGCAAATGATGTGGGGGTGATGGGGACTGCAAATGATGTGGGGGGACTGCAAATGATGTGGGGGGACTGCAAATGATGATGTGGGGGTGATGGGGACTGCAAATGATGATGTAGGGTGATGGGGACTGCAAATGATGTGGGGGTGATGGGGACTGCAAATGATGCGGGGGGGACTGCAAATGATGTGGGGGGACTGCAAATGATGATGTGGGGGTGATGGGGACTGCAAATGATGTGGGGGTGATGGGGACTGCAAATGATGTGGGGGTGATGGGGACTGCAAATGATGTGGGGGTGATGGGGACTGCAAATGATGTGGGGGTGATGGGGACTGCAAATGATGATGTGGGGGTGATGGGGACTGCAAATGATGATGTGGAGGTGATGGGGACTGCAAATGATGTGGGGGGGACTGCAAATGATGATGTGGGGGTGATGGGGACTGCAAATGATGTGGGGGTGATGGGGACTGCAAATGATGATGTGGGGGTGATGGGGACTGCAAATGATGATGTGGAGGTGATGGGGACTGCAAATGATGTGGGGGGGACTGCAAATGATGATGTGGGGGTGATGGGGACAGGAAATGATGTGGGAGTGATAGGGACTGCAGATGATGAAGTGTGTTTGAGGGGGTTCTGCACATGATGAAATGATAGGGAGCTGCAAATGATGAAGTAAGGGGGACTGCAGATGAAGTGACGGGGGATAGGGCACTAAATGATGATAGGGGACTAAATAATGAAGTGGGGGTGATGGGGACTGCACATGAAGTGAGTGTGAGAGATGTGGACAGCAATTGAATTGAAGGTGGGGGTGGGAAGAGCAAATGGTGTATTGAAGGTGGGAAGAGCAAATAATGAATTTTGAGGGTGGGGAAGAGCAATCGATAATGAATAGAGGGTGGGAGAGAGAGAAGACATGGCAATGAATTGAGGCAGAAGGGGCATGTAACTATAATGAATTGGGGTAAGGGTTAGAGCGGGAGGTAAATAGTGGGGGTCGTTGAGGATAAAGTGACTGGTAATAAATTGGGAGAAAGAATACAGGCACTAATTAACTTATATATTACATGGGGAAAGTGGCTATATACAGATAGTGAGGGTACAGTGGCAGATTATAATTTATATTTGGAATGGTGGGTTGCATAATAGCCAATTATATATTAATGGTGGGTGAACGTCTGTAGTCATATGTGTAGTGTAGAAGAAAGGGAAAAAATGGGGAATGTGCTCTGGAAGTGGTGCTCTAGATAACTTATTTTATGCAGAGACGAGTCCTGGCAGAAAGAAGTGATAGCGGTCTGCGCTGGATTAAAAAGAAACGCAAAGATGAAGGACTTTAGCTAGAGACGTTACTGGTGAGTATATTACCTGTACACTGACACCATACACTGTATACTGTATACAGAGCTCCTGTGTATAATGTCACTGGTGATCACTATATTATCTGTACACTATACACTATATAAAGAGCTCCTGTGTATAATGGCACGTGGTGCAGGAGGGAGACGTGGTGCAGTAGGGAGACGTGGTGCAGGAGGGAGACGTGGTGCAGGAGGGAGACGTGGTGCAGGAGGGAGACATGGTGCAAGATGGAGACATGGTGCAGGATGGAGATATGGTGCAGGATGGAGACATGGTGCAGGATGGAGACAGATGGGGCAGGAATATGGGGCAGGATGGAGACAGATGGGGCAGGATCATGGGACAGATGGGGCAGGATATAGACAGATGGTGTAGGATGGAGACAGATGGGGCAGGATCATGGGTCAGATGGGGCAGGATCATGGGACAGACGGGGCAGCATCATGGGACAGATGGGGCAGGATCATGGGACAGATGGGGCAGGATTGGGAGATCATATGGGGCAGGATAGGAGAACATATGGCTGGAGCCAGGAATGAGACACACATGTGTTTGATCTGGTGATGGGAACTGTTAATGTGTGATTTGTGAGAAGTGGAGTTTTGCCAAGAGACAGCGGTGGGGCTGTGGACAGTTCGAGGGGTGGAGCCTGGGCTGAGTCTTAAGGGGGCCCTGAAAATTTTGCCAGTATGGGGCCCTGAAGTTCCTAGTGGCAGCCCTGTGCGTACAGTCTCTTGTGGTGAGTCTGATACGGTGTCCATCACACCAGCACAGTGAGTGTCAGGTTACACAGCATATTGAATTGTATAAAATGGCAGGAGGAGAGTGGAACAGAGTGGCAAAACAAGCCAGATCCTGCTGCAGTTTCATTTAGCTTATCCAAGTGCAGAATTCACAACTGCACTGCTCAGTACTGCTGTATAAAGTAAAAGATGGTGGGTCAGCACTCCGTAAGATTGTGGTGCTCATGGAGAAAAGTACAAATGGAGAAAACACTCATGTGTTGAATAAATGAATTTAATTCAAATCATGGAAATCCAATTAGAGATGTTTCAGCCCATCCAAGGCTTTTATCAATAATGGAGTAAAGGTACAAAAATGTACTTATGTAGGATAACACCAAGGAAGTGACATCTTTATGCTAAACGTGCAAAAAATCCACATTCCAAACCTATACTGATGAAAGAACTCGAGTGGGTATTTGCATAAATAAACGTCTACGATTAGATGAAGTGACACTTTACTTCCACTTCCATCTCATCGCAAGGATAACAGACCAATTAAAATATCAAGTAGTAGAGAAAGTCAAGTCATTACAGCTGTGTAAAGTCCTAATGGCTTCTAAGGCTATAGTCACACATCTGTAGTACACCACGTGTATGGTCCAATTTTTAAGCGGACAGCACACTGACAAAAAGTGTTTCATTGATCCATACATCCTTGTGTCCGGTCAGAGCAAGTCCTATTTTCACCTGGTTTGCGGCTCAGACTCGGTCTATGGGTTTCAGCTATTCATGGATGAAAAGCGGAAGACATACTTTGTACTTCAGTGCTTTATCCATGTTTCATCTATTTTTTAACTGAGTCAGTGGATACATAATAGTTCAGTCTACCTGCTTCAGTTTTTAAAAACAGATTAGAAAAAAATGGATGGAAAATGACATTAGGAATAACATGATAGAAAAATTATCTATTTTACATAAATGTGAAAAAGAAAACTGATGTGTGAATGTAGACTTAGAGCATGGTGCAGAAAGAAAGAAGGAAATCCTCCAAGTCTATGTGCGCTGTGTATAGAGGAGATCATAGCGGATCATCTCCACCCACCAGCTCAGCGTCATTGTAAATTAGAGACTGCATAGGGGAAAACATGAAAAATGCAGGATGCAAGTCCTTTACTGTCCAGAAATAGTGTTAGTCCTAGTGTTGAGCGATACCTTCCGATATCGGAAAGTATCGGTATCGGATTGGATCGGCCGATATTCAAAAAATATCGGATATCGCCGATACCCGATCCCAATGCAAGTCAATGGGACGAAAATATCAGAATTAAAATAAACCCTTTCTTTCCTTGTAGGTTCATTCTACATGAAGGAAAACAACTAAGAATAATGCAGGATGTATTTGGTTAGGTGGCGGAGACATTAAAGTCATAGAGGCGTAGCCCAATCAAATAGAATAGCATTATTTTTTTTTTTTTTTTTAAAGACGTTAGGATTGACAAAGATATTTACCCTTTTTTTTTTTTTTTTAAATATTGATGTTTCACTATTCCACGCCCTTCCCCTTTTTTTTTTTTTTACTTTTCCCACACTTTCATCTTCATTATCATCAGCATCTTTGACATCAACTTCTTCACCTTATTCATCTTCTTCTAAATCTTCTATCTATTTTTTGTTTTTATTACATTCTTCATATTCATTTTATCCAACTATTATTATTCTTCCTATTCTACTTTTTCATCATATTCACATTTGTGACAGGCATTCCCGTAGTTGTTATCTATAAAAGTTTGAAGATTACACCTTCCGTTCTGCCAGTCACAAAACTTACATTTGTCCGCGTTCAGTTTGGCCTGCAGCATCAGGCTTTATCCAGGGGCACCACGAGGAGGAACGGACTCACCCCCATACACTGCTTAGTCTTCTTCTGCATATAATTTAGATAATATCTTTTGCTCTGATATTAAGTGTTATGCTTAATGTTCTTCTGCTCTTTGTTCTGCAGCCTCTTGTTCTTCTGCTTCTCGGTCTTCCATGTCGTCGTCTCCAGGGTCGTCGTCTCCGCCATCGTCGTCTCCGCCGTCGTCGTCTCCGCCGTCGTCGTCTCCGCCGTCGTCGTCTCCGCCGTCGTCGTCTCCGCCGTCGTCATCGTCATCGGGGTGGTCTTCAGGGTCGTCATCTCCAGGGTCGTCGTCATCTCAGTGGTTGTCGTCGTCATCTTAGGGGTGGTCTTCCGGGTCGTCGTCTTTAGGGTCTTCAACTTGGAAATGTAGCAGAAGGTACAAGAAGGCTGAGAAAATGCCGAGAACCAGCTGATGGAACTGGAACTCGGATGGCTACCCGAAGGTCCAAGAGCCAATGGAACTACCGAGGACCAGCTGACGTTACTGGAACCCGGTTACTAAGCAGGAGGTACCCGTGCTAAAAAGCACTACCAAGGACCGCCTGACGTTGGCGGAACTCGGATACCAAGAAGGAGGCACCTAAGCCAAAGGCTCTGCCCGGAACCAGCTGATGTTACTGGAACCAGGATGGGGAGCAGAAGGTACAAGAGCAAAAGACACTGCCGAGAACCAGCTGACGGTACTGGAACCCGGATGGGTAGCCAAAGGTCCAAGAGCCAATGGAACTACCGAGGACCAGCTGACGTTACTGGAACCCGGTTACTAAGCAGGAGGTACCCGTGCCTGAAAGCACTACCAAGGACCACCTGACGTTGGTGGAACTCGGATACCCAGAAGGAGGCACCTAAGCCAAAGGCTCTGCCCGGAACCAGCTGACGGTACTGGAACCAGGATGGGGAGCAGAAGGTACAAGAGCAAAAGACACTGCCGAGAACCAGCTGACGGTACTGGAACCCGGATGCGTTGGCCAACTGTGCAAGAGCCAATGGCACGACCGGGGACCAGCTGACGGTGCTGGAACCCGGTTACAAAGCTGTAGGTGCCCGCGCTTAAAAGCACTACCAAGGACCGCCTGGCGTTTGCGGAACTCGGATACCCAGGAGGAGGCACCTAAGCCAAAGGCTCTGCCCGGAACCAGCTGACGGTGCTGGAACCAGGTGGTGGACCCGAAGGTCCACAGGAGAGAACAGCTAGGCCGCGAGGCAGCTGCAGTTACCGAACCCCAACAGTCCTACAGGGGGAGCTTGGCCTACTGGCACTACAGAACCAGCCTTGACTACCAATTCACGCAGCCCACATAGGAAGCTCCTAAACTGGAGGCACCCTGGAGTTGGCTAACTCGACCGCAACACGACGGGGCAACGCATAGGTGTCTCAGTGAGTTTGACAGGACCCGGAAACAGCTGACGGTGCTGGAACCAGGCTGGGCACGAGGGAGTACCCGTGACAAAAACACTGCCGGGAACCAGCTGGCGGTGCTGGAACCCGGATGCGTCGCCCCAGTGTGCAAAAGCCAATGGCACCGAGGACCAGCTGACGGTGCTGGAACCCGGTTACTAAGCTGTAGGTGCCCGCGCTTAAAAGCACTACCGAGGACCGCCTGGCATTGGCGGAACTCGGATACCCAGGAGGAGGCACCTAAGCCAAAGGCTCTGCCCGGAACCAGCTGACGGTGCTGGAACCAGGTGGTGGACCCGAAGGTCCACAGGAGAGGAGAGAACAGCTAGGCCGCGAGGCAGCCGCAGTTACCGAACCCCAACAGTCCTACAGCGGGAGCTTGGCCTACTGGCACTACAGAACCAGCCTTGACTACCAATTCACGCAGCCCACATAGGAAGCTCCTAAACTGGAGGCACCCTGGAGTTGGCTAACCCGACCGCAACACGACGGGGCAACGCATAGGTGTCTCAGTGAGTTTGACAGGACCCGGAAACAGCTGACGGTGCTGGAACCAGGCTGGGCACGAGGGAGTACCCGTGACAAAAACACTGCCGGGAACCAGCTGGCGGTGCTGGAACCCGGATGCGTCGCCCCAGTGTGCAAGAGCCAATGGCACCGAGGACCAGCTGACGTTGCTGGAACCCGGTTACTAAGCTGTAGGTGCCCGCGCTTAAAAGCACTACCGAGGACCGCCTGGCATTGGCGGAACTCAGATACCCAGGAGGAGGCACCTAAGCCAAAGGCTCTGCCCGGAACCAGCTGACGGTGCTGGAACCAGGCGGTGGACCCAAAGGTCCACAGGAGAGGAGAGAACAGCTAGGCCGCGAGGCAGCCGCAGTTACCGAACCCCAACAGTCCTACAGGGGGAGCTTGGCCTACTGGCACTACAGAACCAGCCTTGACTGCCAATTCACGCAGCCCACATAGGAAGCTCCTAAACTGGAGGCACCATGGAGTTGGCTAACCCGACCGCAACACGACGGGGCAACGCCTTGGCGTCTCAGTGAGCTTGACACTACCCGAAACCAGCTGACGGTGCTGGAACCAGGCTGGGCAGGAGGGAATACCCGTGACAAAGACACTGCCGAGAACCAGCTGACGGTGCTGGAACCCGGATGCGTTGCCTATTCAAGATTGTCTTCCTAGAGCCCCAACTAGCGGTGTTGGAGCAAAGGGTAAGCAGGGGGAGCAGAGTGTAGGCCGAAGCCTGCACTGGAGGCAGCTTTGTGTCTGCTTTGCGTTTGCAGGACACGTTGCCGGCTACACAGCGGGGGAAGAGCTGGCGTTGCTGAACCCCACTGACACATTGGCTGGTGTTTTTATCTGTGCAGCTAGCACTTCAGGGCAAAAACTGGCGGTGTTAGAGCCCAGAGTCAGCAGCAGGAGGAGGAGAGGAGCAGAGTGTAGGCCGCAGCCTAATTGAACCAATTTCAAAGGTAATCTTTAACCCACCCTCAAGTGTTACAATGTAGAAGAGTCACACCTCAGGGGCAGTGTAATGGACTCTATTGAGACACATTTTGTACGTGTTGAGTTCCACGTGGGCAACGAGAAAAAGTCAGCCACCTTGTACAAATGCAGCAGTACTGCTGTACAAGGTGGCTTTTATACATAGAAACACCTGGGGGTGGGGGTCATGGTCCCTTTAATTTCAGTTCAGGTGCCTGCATGGCGTTTGCAGGTCACGTTGCCGGCTACACAGCAGGGGAACAGCTGGCGGTGCTGAACCCCACTAACACATTGGCGGGTGTTTTTCTCTGTGCAGCTAGCACGTCCTGGCCCCATCTGGCGGTGTTAGAGCCCAGGGTCAGCAGGAGGAGGAAAGGAGCAGAGTGTAGGCCGAAGCCTGCACTGGTGGCAGCTTTTGGTCTGTTGTGCCAGCGTGGCTTGTGCTGGACACGATGCCGGCTACACAGCAGGGGAACAGCTAGCGGTACTGAACCCCACTAACACATTGGCGGGTGTTTTTCTCTGTGCAGCTAGCACGTCCGGGCCCCAACTGGTGGTGTTAGAGCCCAGGGTCGGCAGGAGGAGGAGAGGAGCAGAGTGTAGGCCGAAGACTGCACTGGTGGCAGCTTTTGGTCTGTTGTGCCAGCGTGGCTTGTGCTGGACACGATGCCGGCTACACAGCAGGGGAACAGCTGGCGGTACTGAACCCCACTAACACATTGGCGGGTGTTTTTCTCTGTGCAGCTAGCACGTCCGGGCCCCAATTGGTGGTGTTAGAGCCCAGGGTCGGCAGGAGGAGGAGAGGAGCAGAGTGTAGGCCGAAGCCTGCACTGGTGGCAGCTTTTGGTCTGTTGTGCCAGCGTGGCTTGTGCTGGACACGATGCCGGCTACACAGCAGGGGAACAGCTAGCGGTACTGAACCCCACTAACACATTGGCGGGTGTTTTTCTCTGTGCAGCTAGCACGTCCGGGCCCCAACTGGTGGTGTTAGAGCCCAGGGTCGGCAGGAGGAGGAGAGGAGCAGAGTGTAGGCCGAAGCCTGCACTGGTGGCAGCTTTTGGTCTGTTGTGCCAGCGTGGCTTGTGCTGGACACGATGCCGGCTACACAGCAGGGGAACAGCTGGCGGTACTGAACCCCACTAACACATTGGCGGGTGTTTTTCTCTGTGCAGCTAGCACGTCCGGGCCCCAATTGGTGGTGTTAGAGCCCAGGGTCGGCAGGAGGAGGAGAGGAGCAGAGTGTAGGCCGAAGCCTGCACTGGTGGCAGCTTTTGGTCTGTTGTGCCAGCGTGGCTTGTGCTGGACACAATGCCGGCTACACAGCAGGGGAACAGCTGGCGGTACTGAACCCCACTAACACATTGGCGGGTGTTTTTCTTTGTGCAGCTGGCACGTCCGGGCCCCAACTGGCGGTGTTAGAGCCCATGGTCAGCAGGAGGAGGAGGAGAGGAGCAGAGTGTAGGCCGAAGCCTAGTAGAACCAATTTCAAAGGTAACCTTTAACCCCCCCTCAGGTGTTGCAAAGTACAAGAGCCACACCTTGTCAGAGGTTGCTCTATGAATTTTGCTCATTGCACACGCAGAATGAAAGACGTACACAATTTTGCCCATTATACAGTAAGACTGTATTGGAGGCGTGATTTTTGATTTAAAGGAGACGCAGCACAGGTGCATAAAAAAAACGTCTTGGTGCTGGGCGCAGCCTCCTGAGCGTTGTTATTTGCTGTACAGGAGTCTGCGGTCTTGTTAGCCCTTGGCCATGCGCTGTGAGCGCTACCTGTCTTATGACCTCATTTCATGTTGGCTGGTGCGGTTAACGATGGCCATGAATCCCAGACCCACAGTGTCTTTTAATAAAGTCACAGTGCGGGGCTGGGATTCGTGGCCTTGTGCAGTAAATATCTTCGCCGCTCACACATGTCCTTACACCTGCTTCAGACTGAGCGGCCTCAGCTGATCCCTTATCGCATGCCGCAGGCCATGAGGCCGCACAGTTTGAAGAAGGCGGAAGGAGGGGAGTGAAGACAGGCGAAGATATGCACTGCTTGTGCCCATCAATCACACCCTCGCAGTCCAAATATAGCAGACAACGAGGGGCGTTGTGTCGGGCAGGACGGACGCACAGGCACAGCCAGCCAGCCAATGATGTCAGAAGACGCCTAGCGTTACCAAGGGGGGTGCTGCGTGTCATTTAAAAGGAGAATCACACCACAGGGGCAGTGTAATGGACTCTAATGAGACACATTTTGTGCGTGTTGAGTTCCACGTGGGCAAGGAAAAAAAGTCAGCCACCTTGTACAAATGCAGCAGTACTGCTGTACAAGGTGGCTGTTATACATAGAAACACCTGGGGGGGGCAGGGTCCCTTTAATTTCAGTTCAGGTGCCTGCATGGCGTTTGCAGGACACGTTGCCAGCTACACAGCAGGGGAACAGCTGGCGGTGCTGAACCCCACTAACACATTGGCGGGTGTTTTTCTCTGTGCAGCTAGCACTTCCGGGCCCCAACTGGCGGTGTTAGAGCCCAGGGTCAGCAGGAGGAGGAGAGCAGCAGAGTGTAGGCCAAAACCTGCACTGGTGGCAGCTTTTTGTCTGTTGTGCCAGCGTGGCTTGTGCTGGACACGATGCCGGCTACACAGCAGGGGAACAGCTGGCGGTGCTGAACCCCTCTAACACATTGGATGGTGTTTTTATCTGTGCAGCTAGCACATCCGGGCCCCAACTGGCGGTGTTAGAGCCCAGGGAAAGCAGCAGGAGGAGGAGAGGAGCAGAGTGTAGGCCGCAGCCTAATTGAACCAATTTCAAAGGTAACCTTTAACCTACCCTCAGGTGTTACAATGTAGAAGAGCCACACCTTGTGCAGCAGTAATGCTACACAAGTGATAGGTTGCTCTATGAATTTTGCTCATTGCACACGCAGAATGAAAGACGTACACAATTTTGCCCATTGTACAGTAGAACTGTATTGGAGGCGTGACTTGTCTTTTTAATGAGACGCAGCACAGGTGTCCAAAAATAACGCCTTGGTGCTGGGCGCTGCTTCCTGAGCGTTGTTATTTGCTGTACAGGAGTCTGTGCTCTTGTGTTATCCCTTGGCAATGCCCTGTGAGCGCTGCCCGTCTTCTGACCTCATTTCATGTTGGCCGGTGCGGTTAGCGATGGCCATGAATCCCAGACCCACAGTGTGATTTCTAAAATTCACACTGCGGGTCTGGGATTCCTGGCCTTGTGCAGTAAATATGTTCGCCGCTCACTCATGTCCTTACACCTGCCTCAGACTGGGCGGCCTCAGCTGATGCCGGCTACACAGCAGGGGAACACCTGGCGGTGCTGAACCCCACTAACACATTGGCGGGTGTTTTTCTCTGTGCAGCTAGCACGTCCGGGCCCCAACTGGCGGTGTTAGAGCCCAGGGTCAGCAGGAGGAGGAGAGGAGCAGAGTTTAGGCCGAAGCCTAGTTGAACCAATTTCAAAGGTCACCTTTAACCCCCCCTCAGGTGTTACAAATAATAATAATAATAATAATTTTTATTTATATAGCGCCAACATATTCCGCAGCGCTTTACAAATTATAGAGGGGACTTGTACAGACAATAGACATTACAGCATAACAGAAATACAGTTCAAAACAGATACCAGGAGGAATGAGGGCCCTGCTCGCAAGCTTACAAACTATGAGGAAAAGGGGAGACACGAGAGGTGGATGGTAACAATTGCTTTAGTATATAATTGCAAAGTATAAGAGCCACAACTTGTGCAGCATTAATGCTGCACAAGTCAATGGTTGCTCTATGAATTTTTCAACTTGCACACGCTGAATGAAACACGTACACAATTTAGCCCAGTATACAGTCAAACTGTTGTGGAGTCGTGAGTGACTTTTCTTTTTAAGGAGACGCAGCACAGGTGTCAAAATGTACAACTAGGTGCTGTGCGCATCCTCCTGAACGTTGTTATTTGCTGTACAGGAGTTTGCGCTCTTGTGTTATCCCTTGGCAATGCCCTGTGAACGCTGCCCGTCTTCTGACCTCATTTCATGTTGGCCGGTGCGGTTAGCGATGGCCATGAATCCCAGACCCACAGTGTGATTTCTAAAAGTCACACTGCGGGTCTGGAATTCCTGGCCTTGTGCAGTAAATATGTTCGCCGCTCACTCATGTCCTTACACCTGCTTCAGACTGGGCGGCCTCAGCTGAGCCCTTATCGCCTGCCACGGCCATGAGGCCGCACAGTCTGAAGAAGGCGGAAGGAGATGAGTTAAGACAGGCGAACAAATGCACTGCACATGCCCATCAATCACACCCTCGCAGTCAAAATACATGAGACAACGAGGGGGGTTGTGTCGGGCAGGGCGGACGCGCAGGCACAGCCAGCCAACCAATGATGTCAGAAGACGGGCAGCGCTACCAAGGGGGGTGCTGCGTATCATTAGTAAGGAAAGTCTCACCTCAGGGGCAGTGTAATGGATTCTAATGAGACACATTTTGTACGTGTTGAGTTCCACGTGGGCAAGGAGAAAACGTCAGCCACCTTGTACAAATGCAGCATTACTGCTGTACAAGGTGGCTATTATACATAGAAACACCTGGGGGGGGCAGGGTCCCTTTAATTTCAGTTCAGGTGCCTGCATGGCGTTTGCAGGACACGTTGCCAGCTACACAGCAGGGGAACAGCTGGCGGTGCTGAACCCCACTAACACATTGGCGGGTGTTTTTCTCTGTGCAACTAGCACGTCCGGGCAAAAACTGGCGGTGTTAGAGCCCAGGGTCAGCAGGAGGAGCAGAGTGTAGGCCGAAGCCTACACTGGTGGCAGCCTTTGTTCTGTTGTGCCAGCGTGGCTTGTGCTGGACACGTTGCCGACTACACAGCAGGGGAACAGCTGGCGGTGCTGAACCCCACTGACACATCAGCGAGTGTTTTTTCTGTGTAGACAACACTTCCAGGTGGCAACTGACAGTGTTGAAACCCAGGGAATCAAAGAGGAGCAGAGTGTAGGCCGAAGCCTGCAGTGGAGCAAGTTGAAAGGGAACCTTTAACCCCCCCCCCCAGGCATTTGTTGCTGAAAGAGCCATCTTGTACAGCAGTAATACTGCACTTGGAAAATGGTGGCTCCTAAAATTATGCTCCTTGCATACGCTGAAGTACACACTCATACAATGTGTCCCCTCACACCGTTAAACCGTCCCGGAGGTGGGACTTACCTTTGTAATGTGACACGGCACAGCCGTCATTCCAACCCCCTTGGTGCCGTGCGCCACCTCCTCAACGTTGTTTGGTTCTGTCACGGAGCCCGCGCTGTAATGTTATCCCTTGGCCATGCACAGTTAGCGGTGCCCGTCTTCTGACATCATTTAGGTGTCAGGCTGCGTCCAAGCTGCCCGAGATCCAACCTCGCAGTGTCATCTAATGTAATCCCACTGCGGGCCTGGGATCCATGGGCATGCGCAGTGCATATCATCGCCTCTCACTTCCCTCCTTCCTGCTTCTTCAGACTGTGCGGCGTCACGGCTGTGGCATGCTATTAGGGATCAGCTGACGCCGCCTAGTCTGAAGAAGCGTGAAGAAGGGGAGTGAGAGGCTAGTATATGCACTGCGCATGGCCATGGATACCAGGCCCACTGTGGGATCACATTAGACGACACTGCGAGGTGGGATTTCGGGCAGCGTGGACGCACAGGCGCAGCCAGGACGACAACAAATGATGTCAGAGGACGGGCAGCGCAAACTGTGCATGGCCAAGGGATAACATAGCAGCGCAGGCTCCATGACGGAATCAAACAACGCTAAGGAGGCGGCGCACGGAGCCAAGGGGGTAGGAATGACAGCTGTGCTGCGTCACATTACAAAGGAAAGTCCCACCTCCGGGACGGTTGGACGGTGTGAGGGGACACCTTACATGAGTGTGTAGTTCAGCGTTTCCAAGGAGCATAATTTCAAGAGCGACATTTTCCTTGTGCAGTATTAGTGCTGCACAAGGTGGCTCTTTCAGTAACAAACGCCTAGGGGGGGGGACAGGTCCCCTTACATTTTAGTTGTGCCAGCGTGGCGGTCGCATGACACGTTGCCGGATACACAGCTGGGGATCAGCTGACGTTACTGAACCCCAATAACAGAGGAGCGACTGTTGACTGTGCAGACAGCACTTCCAGGCACCAACTGGCGGTGTTAGAGCCCAGGGACAGCAGGAGGAGCAGATTGGAGGTATTGCCGCACACACAGCTGGGGATCAGCTGACGTTACTGAACCCCAATAACAGAGGAGGGACTGTTGACTGTGCAGACAGCACTTCCAGGCACCAACTGGCGGTGTTAGAGCCCAGGGACAGCAGGAGGAGCAGATTGGAGGTATTGCCGCACACACAGCTGGGGATCAGCTGACGTTACTGAACCCCAATAACAGAGGAGAGACTGT
Source organism: Ranitomeya imitator (assembly GCF_032444005.1). NCBI lineage: Eukaryota > Metazoa > Chordata > Amphibia > Anura > Dendrobatidae > Ranitomeya > Ranitomeya imitator. Next base: position 435,696,195 of record NC_091287.1, on the reverse strand, counting down.
TGACTGTGCAGACAGCACTTCCAGGCACCAACTGGCGGTGTTAGAGCCCAGGGACAGCAGGAGGAGCAGATTGGAGGTATTGCCGCACACACAGCTGGGGATCAGCTGACGTTACTGAACCCCAATAACAGAGGAGGGACTGTTGACTGTGCAGACAGCACTTCCAGGCACCAACTGGCGGTGTTAGAGCCCAGGGACAGCAGGAGGAGCAGATTGGAGGTATTGCCGCACACACAGCTGGGGATCAGCTGACGTTACTGAACCCCAATAACAGAGGAGCGACTGTTGACTGTGCAGACAGCACTTCCAGGCACCAACTGGCGGTGTTAGAGCCCAGGGACAGCAGGAGGAGCAGATTGGAGGTATTGCCGCACACACAGCTGGGGATCAGCTGACGTTACTGAACCCCAATAACAGAGGAGCGACTGTTGACTGTGCAGACAGCACTTCCAGGCACCAACTGGCGGTGTTAGAGCCCAGGGACAGCAGGAGGAGCAGAGGAACAGAGTGTAGGCCGAAGCCTGATTGGAGCAAGTTGAAAGGGAACCTTTAACCCCCCCCCCCCAAGACGTTTGTAGCTGAAAGAGCCATCTTGTGCAGCAAGGTGCAAAAGGAAAAGGTTGCTCTTTTAATTATGCTCCTTGCAAACACAGAAGTAAACACTAAAAATGTGTCCCCTTATACCGTAAAACCGTCCCGGAGGTGCGAATTTCCTTCGTAATGGGACGCAGCACAGCTGTCATTCCTATCCCCTTGGTGCCGTGCGCTGCCTCCTCAGCGTTGTTTTAAGCTGTCACGGAGCCTACGCTGTTCTGTTATCCCTTGGCCATGTCCAATTAGCGCTGCCTGTCTTCTGACATAATTTGGTGTCAGGCTGTCAGTGCCTGTGCGTCCATGCTGCTCCAGATCCCACCTCGCAGTGTCATCTAACGTAATCCCACTGCGGGCCTTGGATCCATGGGCATGCACAGTGCATAACCTCGACTTTCACTCCCCTCTTTCCCTCCTCTTCAGACTGTGCGGTGTCACGGCCGTGGCATGCTATTAGGGATCAGCTGACGGCGCACAGTCTAAAGAAGGCGGAGGGAGATGAGCGAGAGCCCGAGGGGAAGATATGCACTGCGCATGCCCATGGATCCCAGGCCCGCATTGTGATTCAATCAGAAGACACTGCGAGGCGGGATCTCGGGCAGCGCGGCCGCACAGGCGCAGCCAGCCTGACACCAAATTATGTCAGAAGACAGGCAGCGCAAATAGGGCATGGCCAAGGGATAACAGAACAGCGCAGGCTCCGTGACAGCTTAACACAACGCTGAGGAGGCAGTGCATGGCAGCAAGGGGGTAGGAATGACGGCTGTGCTGCGTCACATTACGAAGGAAAGTCCCAGCTCCGGGACAGTATAACGGTATCAGTGAACACATTTTATAAGTGTTAAGTTCTGCGTGTGCAAGGAGCTAAACTAAAAGAGCTACCTTTTCCTTGTGCAGTATTACTGCTGCACAAGGTGGCTCTTTCAGTAGCAAACGACGGGGGGGGGGGGTTGGGGACAGGTTCCCTTACATTTAGGTTGTGCCAGCGTGGCGGTCGCAGGACACATTGCCGGCTACACAGCTGGGGATCAGCTGACGTTACTGAAACCCAATAACACTGGGTCGTATGTTTTTACTGTGCAGCCTGCACTTCTGAGCCGCAACTGGCGGTGTTGGAGCCCAGGAATAGCAGTTCAGGTGGTAGAAAGATGAACACAGCAGGAGACCTGGATGACACCCAATTACTTAATCAGGCAGAGGAGTGGCAAATTCCTGCGAGGTCCAGGCCTGGTTCATTTTCAGGAAAGTAAGCCGGTCAACGTTATCGGAGGATAGTCGCATGCGACGGTCTGTTAGTACACCACCTGCGGCACTAAAGACACGTTCCGATAAGACACTAGCCGCAGGGCAAGCCAGCACCTCCAATGCATACTGGCTTAGCTCTGGCCATGTATCCAGCTTAGAGACCCAAAACTTGAACGGGGAAGAGCCGTCTGGGAGTACAGTAAGAGGGCAAGCCATGTAGTCTGTCACCATCTGACGGAACCGTTGCCTCCTGCTGACTGGAGCCGCCGGTGATGGTGCAGACTTGCCTTGGGCAGAGGCACTGCTTCTGCTCCCTCTTTGGGCAGAGCCTCCCCCACTGCCTCGACGCACTGAGCTGCTTTGTAAAGCACTAGCAGCACTCCTCTCAGTTGGACTGGAGAAGATGATGGAATTCACCAGTGTGTCGTGGTACTCCCGCAATTTACGCTCGCGGGTCTACGCTGGGATGAGGTTTTGGACGTTGTCCCGGTAGCGAGGATCGAGGAGGGTGAACACCCAATAATCAGGCATGTTGAGAATGTGGTCGATGCGGCGGTCGTTTCTCAGGCACTGCAGCATGAAATCCACCATGTGCTGCAGACTGCCAACTGGCCCAGAAACGCTGTCCCCTGCTTGAGACATGATCTCTGCCCGCTCGTCATCACCCCACCCTCGCTGTACACACTGACCACTGGACAATTGTGTTGCTCCCTCCTCTGGACGGAGCTCTTCCTCCTCCATTGACTCCTCCTCATCCTCCTCACAAAGTGGCCCCTGCGTACCCCTTTGTGAGGAACCACGTGGCGCTGACTCTCCAGAAGCTGATGGAAAAGGTGACTCCTCATCCTCCACCTCTTCCACAACATCATCCCTTAACCCTTGCAAAGTTTGCTGAAGCAGGCAGATAAGGGGGACAGTCATGCTGACTAGTGCATCATCTGCACTTGCCATCCGCGTGGAATAATCAAAAGGACGCAAAACCTGGCAGACGTCCTTCATAGTGGCCCACTCTGTGGTTGTGAAGTCTGATCGGCGCTGACTGCGACTTCTTTGCGCCTGATGCAGCTGGTACTCCATAACTGCTTGCTGCTGCTCACACAACCGCTCCAATATATGTAACGTGGAATTCCACCTGGTAGGTAGGTCACATATGATGCGGTGTTCCGGAAGGCGGAATCGGCGCTGCAGAGCAGCAATGCGGGATCTTGCCAAGCTGGAACGCCGCAAGTGAGTACACTCTAGGCGGACCTTGTGCAGCAGGGCATCAAGATCCGGATAGTCCCTCAGAAAACTCTGCACAACCAAATTGAGCACATGTGCCAGACATGGGATGTGAGTGAGGTTGCCAAGGGCCAAAGCTGCCACCAGATTTCGGCCATTGTCACACACTACCATGCCTGGCTGGAGATTCGCTGGCAGTAACCACACATCGCTCTCCTGCTTGATGGCATTCCAGAGCTCCTGCGCTGTGTGGCTTCGATTCCCCAATGAAACTAGTTTCAAGACGGCCTGATGACGTTTGGCCACGGCTGTGCTCATGTCGGTCATAGGTAAACGTTCACGGGTCCATGTGGAGGTGGACTGTGACGGCTCCTGCAGAGATGATTCTGAGGAACTTGTGTAAGAGGAGGAGTCAATGCGTACAGACTGGATTCCTGCAATCCTTGGAGTGGGCAGGACACGTCCTGCGCCACTCGCACGATCTGTACCTGGCTCAACAACATTAACCCAATGGGCAGTGAGGGAAACGTATCGCCCCTGTCCATGCTGACTGGTCCACGCATCGGTGGTGAGGTGGACCTTGCTACTGACGGCGTTCAGTAGCGCATGTTTTATGTTTCCCTCAACATGCCTGTGCAGGGCAGGGACAGCTTGCCTGCTGAAGTAAAAGCGGCTGGGCACCTTGTACTGTGGGACTGCCAATGCCATCAAGTCACGGAAGCTGTCAGTCTCCACCAGCCTGAATGAGAGCATTTCCAGGGACAACAGTTTGGCAATGCCTGCATTCAGAGCCTGTGCTCGGGGGTGGTTGGCCGAGAATGCCCGCCTTTTCTCCCATGCCTGTACTACCGATGGCTGTAGACTAGGCTGGGAGTGTGAGGATGACTGGGAAGGTGGTGCTGTGGGTGGAATTACACAAGGTCTCTGGACAACAGTGCCAGAGGTTCTTCCATGGCGATCCTGGGAGGAAGCCAAACCAGCTGTGCGTGAGCTGGAGGAAGAGGCAACACGAGCTGAAGAGGTGGTAGCTGCCGCTGTTGGTTGGCCTACATCTTCAGTGTGTTTCTGTAACTCCACCGCGTGCCTGGTCCGCACATGTTTCCACATATTTGTGGTATTGAGGTTGCTGACACTTTTACCTCTTTTGACTTTCTGATGACACAGCTTGCATTTGACAAAACAAATGTCATCTGCAACTGTGTCAAAAAAGGACCAGGCACTGCAAGTCTTGGGAGCGCCCTTTTTGGCTTTGGAAAGAGACAGGCTCCTAACGGGTGCAAAAATGGAGGCTACAGGCTCCGCAGTCTTCCCCCTCCCTCTCCCTCTTTGGCCCGTAAGGGGAATCTCTTCCTCTGAGCTGCTCCCACCACCTTCCTGTTCCTCACGCCACGATGGTTCAAGGACCTCATCATCTCCACTACCCTCTGCCACCAACTGCTCCTCCTGGGTAGTCTCGGCAGCACAGTACGCACCAGAAAGCGGCACCTGAGTTTCATCATCAGATGCATACTGCGCTGTGGTCACCGCAGGCACTGGCCCACCCGCCTCTTCAGAGTCAGAGAGACAAAGCTGTTGGGCATCACTGCACACTGCCTCTTCTTCCATTTCTCCAATGCTGCTTGGCTGGCCCCCTGTTTCCAAGCCAAGAGATTCAGAGAACAGAAGTAGAGACGGCTCCTGTCCTGGGCTCTCTGACTGCCTGGCCAATTTGGCAGGTGGTGAAGAGACAGATGGCTGCTCTCCAGTGCTCTGTGCCTGAGAGGATGTGGCACTAACTGAAGTCGATGCCGAGGCGTTAGCTGCCATCCACCCGACAACGGCTTCAATTTGATCTTCATGCAGCAGCGGTGCACGGCGCTCTCCGACAAAGCTGCGCATGAAGGACTGTTCCCTGCTGAAACTGAGTGACGACGAGTCACCGGTGCCCGCAGCAGGCACAGAATCACCACGTCCTCTCCCTGCTCCTCTCCCTGCTCCGCGCCCACGCCCACGTGCCTTCCTCCCTGCCCTCTTCATCTTGGTTGACAGATAAAGATAAGCAGAAAAGTACTAAGGCCTTAGTGTGCTTATTCCTGAAATGCTCCTCCTAACAGGTGTAAGAAACACTAATGTTGTAAAGTGTGGACTAAACTTTATTATTTTTCAAATGTGGCCTACACAAGTGTTAAGTGGTGTTTGGTGAACTTTACTTTTTTTTTTTCTGCAAATCGGACTACAGAGCAAGTTTAACTCACACGGGGACCGTGCAGACAGCCGTAAACGGCGCTGCAAGGCCCAAAAACCCTCCTCTAGGTTATCCTATGTAGTGTTTTTCCACTATTTAGCTGGAGACAGGTGGAAAGACACTAATAGGAAATTTTTTTAAAAATTTTAAACAGGCTGCTCTATTTAAAAAAAAAGGAAAAATTTTTTCAAGGTATGAGGCAGTAACGAACCCTGAGCTGAATCCAACCGGCTATGGCTGCACACAGACTACAGGGCGAGCTGCGCTCACACAAAGACCGTGCAGACAGCCGTAAACGGCGCTGCAAGGCCCAAAAACACCCCTCTAGGTTATCCTATGTAGTGTTTTTCCACTATTTAGCTGGAGACGGGTGGAAAGACACTAATAGTAAATATTTTTTTAAATTTTAAACAGGCTGCTCTATTTGAAAAAAAGGAAAAATTTTTTCAAGGTATGAGGCAGTAACGAACCCTGAGCTGAATCCAACCGGCTATGGCTGCACACAGACTACAGGGCGAGCTGCGCTCACACCGAGACCGTGCAGACAGCCGTAAACGGCGCTGTAAGGCCCAAAAACCCTCCTCTAGGTTATCCTATGTAGTGTTTTTCCACTATTTAGCTGGAGACGGGTGGAAAAACACTAATAGGAAATTTTTTTTTTAATTTTAAACAGGCTGCTCTATTTGAAAAAAAGGAAATTTTTTTTCAAGGTATGAGGCAGTAACGAACCCTGAGCTGAATCCAACCGGCTATGGCTGCACACAGACTACAGGGCGAGCTGCGCTCACACCGAGACCGTGCAGACAGCCGTAAACGGCGCTGCAAGGCCCAAAAACCCCCCTCTAGGTTATCCTATGTAGTGTTTTTCCACAATTTAGCTGGAGACGGGTGGAAAAACACTAATAGGAAATTTGAGAAAAAATGTGCAGCAGGCTGCACTATGAGCAAAAAAGGACAACTGTGTGAGGCAGTGTGAACCCCCCCTGAGCTGAATACAACCGGGTATATGGCTGCACACAGACTACAGAGTGAGCTGCACACACACACACACACACACAGAGAGACCTTGCAGAACGCTGTTAAAACAGCGCTGCAAGGCAAGAGCAAGGTGAACAGTGAAGAACACACAGCGTTTTGCTAAATTAGCCTTGGGAAAGGAAAATAAAGCAATTAGCTATCTCAACTGGCCCTCAGTTAGAACACAGCGTCCTGTCCCTAACTGAAATCACAGCAGAGTGAGCGCAAAATGGCGGCAGCGTTTTTTTATAGTGCATGGTGACATCAGTTCAGCATCCAATCACAGCCTTGCCAGTAGTTACATGCCCACCATGCTAAACAGGATATGCCCACACTTCCATTCATTCCTCATTGGCTGCTGCGTGCAGTTTGAATTCCGGGAACTTCCGATTCCGGTATCCGATACGCGGGAAGTATCGGAATTCGGTATCGGAATTCCGATACCGCAAGTATCGGCCGATACCCGATACTTGCGGTATCGGAATGCTCAACACTAGTTAGTCCTCATGTACTGACATATGACGCCTTGTTTTGAAAAGTTACATGAAAGTATAGTTACCCGTTAAACATAATGATTTTTTTAGTGATTCCTTAAAGCTCTAAATACTTTTTTGCCTGTTTATTTGAGCTGCCTAAGAAAGTAGGATTGTAACTAAGCAGTACATTTTTGGGCAAATTAGTGCGCGTAGATCTCTCTATCCCTCTTCCTTTTTCTCATTATGTTTTTGATTTGTCCTGCTTTTAGTGGCTTAATTAACCCCTTCACCCCAAAGCCTGTTTTCACCTAAAGGTACCTTCACACATAACGATATTGTTAACGATATCGTTGCTATTTGTGACGTAGCAACGATATCGTTAATGAAATCGTTCTGTGTGACAGCGACCAACGATCAGGCCCCTGCTGGGAGATCGTTGGTCGCTGAACAAAGTCCAGAACTTTATTTCGTCACTGGACTCCCTGGAGACATCGCTGGATCGGCGTGTGTGACACCGATCCAGCGATGTCTTCACTGGTAACCAGGGTAAACATCGGGTAACTAAGCGCAGGGCCGCGCTTAGTAACCCGATGTTTACCCTGGTTACCATGCTAAAAGTAAAAAAAAACAAACACTACATACTTACCTACCGCTGTCTGTCCTCCAGCGCTGCGCTCTGCTCTCCTCCTGCAATGGCTGTGAGCCGGAAAGCAGAGCGGTGACGTCACCGCTCTGCTTTCCGGCTCACAGCCAGTACAGGAGGAGAGCAGAGAAGCAGAGCGCAGCGCTGGAGGACAGACGGCTGTAGGTAAGTATCTAGTGTTTGTTTTTTTTTACTTTTAGGATGGTATCCAGGGTAAACATCGGGTTACTAAGCGCGGCCCTGCGCTTTGTTACCCGATGTTTACCCTGGTTACCGGCATCGTTGGTCGCTGGAGAGCGGTCTGTGTGACAGCTCTCCAGCGACCAAACAGCGACGCTGCAGCGATCCGGATCGTTGTCGGTATCACTGCAGCGTCGCTTAATGTGAAAGGGCCTTAAGTGACAGGGCCAATTTTTACAATTCTGACCACTGTCACTTTATGAGGTCATAACTCTGAAACGCTTCAGCGGATCCTGGTGATTCTGACACTGTTTTCTCGTGACATACTGTACTTCATGATAGTGGTAAAACTTCTTCGATATGACTTGCATTTATTTGTGAAAAAAACAAAAATTTGTCGTAAATTATGAAAATTTAGCAATTTTCAAACTCTTAGTTTTTATGCCCTTAAATTAGAGAGTTATATCACATAATATAGTTAATAAACAGCATTTCCCACATGTCTGCTTTACATCAGCACAATTTTGGAAACATAATTTTTTTTTGTTAGGACGTTATAAGGGTTAAAAGTTGACCAGCGATTTCTCATTTTTGCAACAAAATTTGCAAAACCATTTTTTTACGGACCACCTCACACTTGAAGTGACTTTGAGGGGTCTATATGACAGAAAATGCCCAAAAGTGACACCATTCTAAAAACTGCACCCCTCAAGGTACTCAAAACCACATTCAAAAAGTTTATTAACCCTTCAGGTGCTTCACAGGAATTTTTTGAATGTTTAAAAAAATTGAACATTTAACTTTTTTTTCACAAAATTTTTACTTCAGGTCCAATTTGTTTCATTTTACCAAGGGTAACAGGAGAAATTGGACCACAAAAGTCGTTGTACAATTTGTCCTGAGTACGCCGATACCCCATATGTGGGGGTAAACCACTGTTTGGGCACATGGCAGAGCTCGGAAGGGAAGGAGCGCCATTTGACTTTTCAATGCAAGATTTGCTGGAATTGAGATCGGAACCCATGTCACGATTGGAGAGCCCCTGATGTGCCTAAACAGTGGAAACCCCCACAAGTGACACCATTTTGGAAAGTAGACCCCCTAAGGAACTAATCTAGATGTGTGGTGAGCACTTTGAACCTCCAAATGCTTCACAGAAGTTTATAATGTAGAGCCGTAAAAAAAATTTTTTTATTAATTTTCACAAAAAATGATCTTTTTGCCCCAAATTTTTTATTTTCCCAAGGGTAAAAGGATAAATTGGACCCCAAAAGTTGTTGTGCAATTTGTCCTGAGTATGTCGATACTTCATATATGGGGATAAACCACTGTTTGAGCGCATGGCAGAGCTCGGAAGGGAAGGAGTGCCATTTGACTTTTCAATGCAAAATTGGCTGGAATTGAGATCGGACGCCATGTCGCATTTGGAGAGCCCCTGACGTGCCTTAACAGTGTAAACCCCCCACAAGTGACTCCATTTTGGAAAGAAGACCCCCTAAGGAACTTATCTAGATGTGTGGTGAGCACTTTTAACCCCCAATTGTTTCACTAAAGTTTAGAATGTAGCATTGTGAAAATTAAAAAATCATTTTTTCTTTCCACAAAATGATGTTTTAGCCCGCAATTTTTTTTTCCCAAGGGTAACAGGAGAAATTGGACCACAAATGTTATTGTCCAATTTGTCCTGAGTACGCTGATACCCCACATGTGGGGGGGAACCACCGTTTGAGTGCATGGCAGAACTCGGAAGGGAAAGAGCACCGTTTGAAATGCAGACTTAGATGGAATGGACTGCAGGTGTCATGTTGCATTTGCAGAGCCCCTGATGTATCTAAACAGTAGAAACCCACCACAAGTGACCCCATATTGGAAACTAGACCCCCCAAGGAACTTATCTAGATGTGTTGTGAGAGCTTTGAACCAAAAAGTGTTTCACTACAGTTTATAACACAGAGCCGTGAAAATAAAAAATATATTTTTTTCCACGAAAATGATATTTTATCCCTTATGTTTTTATTTTCCCAAGGGTAACAGGACAAATTGGACCCCAAAAGTTGTTGTCCAACTTGTCCTGAGAACGCTGATACCCCATATGTTGGGGGGAACCACTGTTTGGGTGCACGGCAGAGCTCGGAAGGGAAGGAGCGCCATTTGAAATGCAGACTTAGATGGATTGGTCTGCAGGCGTCATGTTGCACTTGCAGAGCCCCTAATGTACCTAAACAGTAGAAACCCCCCACAAGTGACCCCATATTGGAAACTAGACCCCCCAAGGAACTTATCTAGATGTGTTGTGAGAGCTTTGAACCAACAAGTGTTTCACTACAGTTTATAACGCAGAGCCGTGAAAATAAAAAATATTTTTTTTTCCACGAAAATGATATTTTATCTTCTATGTTTTTATTTTCCCAAGGGTAACAGGAGTCTCCTTGCACCGTACCCTTCAAGGCATTTTCTTGTACTTGGTGAAATAATATCACTCCTTTTTTTGCCCCATAAAAAAAAAGGCGTCCATGTTTTTTTTTTTTTAATCTGAAGAAACTTATACAGATAAATGTCACTGTATACTGCAAATTCAGCTGATGTCTTTTATCAGAATTATGGGCCGTAGATATGTATCACTTAAACTCTGCTGCCTGACTAATCCACTTATTACCCGGCCTCTCCCCTCTGTCAATCCCTTCACTGGCTCCCCAATATCCAAAGACTCCAGTACAAAACCCTAACCATGACCTACAAAGCCATCCACAACCTGTCTCCTCCGTACATCTGTGACCTCATCTCCCAGTACTTACCTGCATGCAACCTCCAATACTCACAAGATCTCCTCTTCCCACAATCACATAAAATATTTCATAAATAAAAAAGAAAGTATGACGGCACCAGGATGAGTGGTTTTTTTTATGGTAATTAAAATAGGCAAACAAGCTGCAACTAATCAGAGTTTCATGTGGCAGACAGACCAACCGTGGACCATAATCGCATAGTGGTGCACAACCAAGCAGCAATTCATATAAGAGCGTCCAGAGAGAAAAAAAAAATGCAGCCCTACAGGCATGTCCGCATCCTATTTCATGGATAAATAAAGGACTTTTTTATTTACATCGCTGGGTGAGTGCCAACTTTTCTGTTTTTTTTTTCTCTCTGGACGCTCTTACATAAAAGATTTCTCCCGCGCATCCCCCTACTCTGGAACTCTCTACCCCAACATATCAGATTCTCGCCTTCCATGGAAACAAAAGGAACCTGAAAACCTACCTCTTCCGACAAGCCTACAACCTGCAGTAACCACCGATCCACCAAACCGCTGCACGATCAGCTGTACCCTCACCTACTGTCTCCGCATCCATCCCTTGTAGATTGTGAGCCCTCACGGGCAGGGTCCACTCTCCTCCTGTGCCAGTCACTGATTTGTATTGTTTAAGATTATTGTACTTGTTTTTTATTATGTATACCCCTTTCACATGTAAAGCGCCATGGAATAAATGGCGTATTAATAATAAATAATAATAATCATAATGTTTTATTATGGTTTTCCAATGTGTCCGTATAAAATATTTTCTGTCCTTGATTTTTTGATAAGTTGTCCGGAAAAAGTAAAAAGACAAATTGGCAACCCTGCTACAAGCGTCCAAATTATGAGCAAGTCATCTATGTAACACCCGTACCAGATCAAAGAGTTAATAAAAGGATTACATCCTTTAAAAATGTACTGAGACTCCAACCAAGCCATGTAAATGGTAGCTGTTAATGGGGGAAAATTTTGCCTACATCAATACATCGGTAACCTGATGGAAATAGAAAGAAACTATTTGAGTGCTACTATGACTAAATCATGTGATATAACAGTATAAAGTGATGCAACATCCGCAGATACCCAAGAATAATCACATCACGCGATCTGCTCAATCTGGTGATAAACAAGATGTTTCATGTCCTGAATATATGCCAAAATCATAGTAGTAAGCTGTCCACCCACACACATGAATTCTTCGTGGAGGGACCCCCATACCAGGCACAACTCTAAATTTTGTGAAGAGAAGGATGAACTGGCATAACCGGACGGTCAGCTAACATAAACTCTGGAAGTTCATTTGAAATGTCCCCTAAACTGACACCTTCCTCCACTGCCATTGATAAATTACATCAGTATTAGAATGTGAGATCCATACTCAGTTCAACATATGTGTTGGTGTCAGACAACATTTTCAAAGTCTCACATTTACATGCAGTCCCTGGCTTATGAACTAGTTGCATTTTCTAAGTTTGTTCGAAACCCAAATATGTATGTAAGTTGGAACAGAACCTGGAAAAAACATATACTCACTCCAACGCTGACCGCTCCAGAAGCCCCACTGCTTGCCATTCACCATCTGGTCATCTTCTTTCCACCATTACGCCGCCTCCCTGGCTTCTTTACTATAGGCTAGAACTTCCGGCCACATCCAAGCCTTTGAGTTTACTGATTGTCATGAGGTCCAATATAACCACAACCTCTCCCTTGTCAGCCTTGGTGATGATTTTTTCTTCCATAAATTCCAGGTGTTTAAGGGTGTGCTGCTAGGATTCAATAAACAATTTTATCATGCTGATCTGATTCCTGGCAGTGCTTATCCAAGACATAATGTCTGGGGCCATCATGCACTACGAATAAGGGCCATTGTTGACCTGAATCATGTCTGCGGATCTTGTTTTGGTGGTATTTTATCTGATGCTGAATTGATGTTTTAATTCAACAAGAATAAAGTTCAAATTTTTGAATGTGCTCTTTGGATGCTGGTGTATCTTCTTCTACAATAAATGTCTAATGTGTATACTCTTTTAAGGAACTGAGAAAACATTTTTAAAGGCACAATAAAATGTGTTTCTCAGAATCCCAAGTTCTGAACAATGCTACTCATCCATCTGGCTGAAGGTTAAATCTTAGCTTGCAACCTAGCCTTACATTTTTATGGCAGTCAGTCCCTTGCTCCAGGATACAAACTCTTTTTTATTATTTAAATGTCCTACTGGAGTGAAAAGTCGCTTATCGGGATGTTATCTGATCACATGATAATAAATACCACCAAGATAGCCTCCAGTCATCCACAGGTATAGTTACCACAGATTATTTCATTTTGAGATTTCAGTTAAAAGGGATTTCTACACCTTAAGCAGGAGGTAAAATGAAAAAAAAAAAACTTTACCAATCCTCAGATCTCCTGAGGATTTGTAAGGTAAAAAATATATACCCACCTCACCACTGATCCTCCTCTAAAGTTGCTCTGGCCCCCTGACACTCCTCATGCTTCCACTTCCGGTGTGAACGGGCATGAACTGTATGACAGGAACAAAATGTGCAGAACTGGTTTTTGTACTTCCTGCTTTGCCAGTACAAATGTGACCGCTGCAGCTAATCACTGTTGCCACCACTGATTGTGGGAAGTAATAACATTCCTGTCCCTCTTAATAAAGGTGGAACGGAAAATAGCAGGGGACCTGGACAACATTAGAAGAGGAGCATTGCTATTTGGTAAGGTGAGTAGGCTTTTTTTTTAAGAAGTCAGAGCTGAAAAACATCTTTGAATCTCCTAAAAAACTTGTGAGCAGCAATTAAAAAGGATACAACAAACTAAAAAAATGTGCTGTTTTCCTAATAGCACTTAATGATGGGCTGTTTACAGTGTATACATGCAGATTAAGATTGGTGTGATAGATTTGTTAGGACATGGTCCATTGGCCAATTGAGTAATTGGTAACCCATGGACATAAGCCCTGACAATCGCCATCCTTAGGATAAGCTCCAAATCAGAATATCAATTTGCAGACATGTTACCCCTCCTCAGTGCAAAGCATGAGTCAATATTAACTTTTAGGATTGCTACTTGCTACTTAGGTGGCACTAGAATTCATGCACTCTTCAGGCAATTTGCATATTTAATTTCCCAGAGCAGCATTGCATGGCCTATAAGCCTCCTTACACTGGCATGTCAAGCACATCAATCTCTGTAAGGAGAAACATTACTGCTTAGACCCTAATCATAGGCCTTTCATACAGCCAAATCATGTCTCATGCTTTGCACTGAGGAGGGGCAACACCCAAAAACATGTGCCTGCAAATTGAGATTTTGGTTTAGCTTTGCTCATTGAAGGGTCGATATTGACTTTTAGGATTGCTACTGGAGTTGAAGTCATCTTCCTATCTGAAGAGACAATTTGTATATTTTGGCCTGTGACATGGACAGATCAAGCATGTCTCCTCATCTATAAGCAGAATAGGCCTGTCAATAGACCATTTATTAAGACAAAACTAAAAGATCACATCTGGGCAATTATGCATAATTTCATCCAAATTGAGGAAACATCTTTATATAATGACTACTCCTGTCCTGTGGAAATAAATAAATATGGTGCATGGAGTATATCAGAAGCCTCTAGATATGCAACATGCTTGTAAAAATATTCGGAACCCCATCACACCTAAAAGTTAAAAAAAAGTCTAATTTTTCAAAGTAAGATATAATCCTTGACTTTACTCTGCTTTATTGTATTATTGGGGTTAAATTATTCTCGTAAATCACCACTAACAATACAACAAAGAGATATGGGAGTCCTCAGATCATGACCATTAGAAGGACCAGGGTTGCATTCATAATGCAGGAGAAAAAAAGTGCCCTTTTTAAGGCCATCTTTAAACCCTTTAACCCCCAAGGTGGTGTGCACATTTAAGACCAGGGCAATTTTTACAATTCTGACCACTGTCACTTTATGAGGAAGTAACTCTGGAACGCTTTAACGGATCCTGGTGATTCTGAGATTGCTTTTTCGAGACATATTGTACTTCATGATAGTGGTAGAATTTCTTTGATATGACTTGAGTTTATTTGTGTAAAAAAATGGAAATTTGGTGAAAATTTTGCAATGTTCAACCTTTGAATTCTTATGTCCTTAAATCAGAGCAATATGTCACACAAAATTGTTAATATTTAACATTTCCCACATGTCTACTTTGCATCAGCAACATTTTTGAAACAACAATTTTTATTAGGAAGTTATAAGGGATGAAAGTTGACCAGCGACTCCCCATTGTTCCAAAAAAATTGACTTTGAAGTGAGTGGTCTATGACAGAAAATACCCAAAAGTGACACCATTCTAAAAACTGTACCCCTCAAGGTGCTCCAAACCACATTCAAGAAGCTTATTAACCATTCAGGCGCTTCACAGGAATTAATGGGATGTGAAAGGAAACTTTTTTCACTAAAATGTAATTTTAAATCCCAATTTTCTTGATTTTCACAAGGGTAACAGGAAAAATGGACACCAAAATTTGTAGTGCAGTTTCTCCTGAACACGTGGATGCCCCAAATATGAGGGAAAACCACTGTTTGGGCGCACGGCAGAGCTCAGAAGTGAAAGAACGCCATTTGACTTTTTGAATGTAAAATATGCTTTATTAATTAGCGGACACCATGTCGCGTTTGGAGAACCCTTGATGTGCCTAAACAGTGGAAATCTCCCACAAGTGACCTCATTTTGGAAGCTAGATCCCTCAAAGAACTTATCTAGATGTGCGGTTAGCACTTTGAACCTCCAAGTGCTTCACAGAAGTTGATAATGTAGAGCTGTGAAAATAAAAAAAATCACATTTTTTCCATCAAATTTTTTTAGCACTTACAGGAGAAATTAGACCCTAAAAGTTCTTGTGCAATTTGTCCTGAGTACGCTGGTACCTCATATGTGGGGAAAAAACACTGTTTGGGTGCATGGCAGAGCTTGGAAGAGAACGAGCACCGTTTGACTTTTTCAATGCAAAATTGACTGTAATTGAGAGCGGACACCATGTTGTGTTTGGAGAGCCCCTGATGTGCCTAAACAGTATAAACTCCCCCAAAAGTGACCCCATTTTTTAAACTAGGCACCTCAAGGAACTTATCTAGATGTGTGGTGAGAACTTTGAACCCCAAAATGATTCACAGAAGTTTATAACATAGAACCGTGAAAATAAAAAATCAATATCTTTTGGCCCCACATTTTTTATGTTCACAAGGGTTACAGGAGAAATTGAACCTCAAAAGTTGTTGTGCAAGTTCTTCTGAGTATGCAGATACCCCATATGTGTGAGAAAACTACTGTTTGGATGCACGTCGGGGCTCGGAAGGGAAGGACTGACATTTGGAATGCAGACTTTGATGTCGCGTTTGCAGAGCCCCTGATGGAAATACCCTGCAAGTGACCTCACTTTTAACTGATCTACTGTTTCCTGGTATGTGAATTTTATAATGTTTTGGCATACATAAGTCAGGCAATCTGATTGCCTGAAACACCGAAAAACGCTATGATTGGCTGTTCAGAATTGAACAGCCAATCACAGCAATCATAGTTGCGGGAGGGCGTCGTCAACCGCCGGGACGATGACTCCAGGTGTCCAGCTCTAAAATGGCACCAGGTCATAGGGACGTATGGATATGTCTAAGGTGGGAAAGGGCTAAGTGGCCTAATGCCAAGACCACACGTTGCAGGTATTACATGCTGTGCTCATATAAATAACTAACATTTATTAATTTACTCTGTATTATGATGCTGTGGTAGAGCCAAGATCTTGAGAAACTTGCATTCTGAGTTTCAAGCTTTGACAACTATTCACAGACAGTGTAAATTACAAAGTATGATGTAGTGCCTATTTACTGTATATGAACACAATACATGAGTACAGATAGCCCTTCAGCTGACATTGATATCTGTATGTAGACCTTGCCAATTTGATCAATATCTGCCCACATTCATGTCCATGGAGCCTGGTAGACCCAAGGCTGCTGTGGTGTAAAATTACTGTTGATTAATGGTACCTGGCAGTGCTCTTCTGCTCTACTCCATTGAAATGACGATCATTTTTAGTTTTGCCAACCTTATGATGCATTGTAGCACCTTCAATCAGTTAATTGGTCAGGAGTCAGGCCTTCACCAATCTAACATTGAGACTTAGGAACCTGAGATTCCCATCCATTTTCCCATAATGGTACTTGGCAGTCCTTTGTGACATCAGAGATCTGATAAAAGTAGAGATATTCAGCTTAAAATGGATATTGATGGTTGGCAAATCCAATCTGAGTGTCCCTGCTCTTGTCAGATTGCAGACATAACACAATGACATAATGGGAGACTGGATGGGAATGTCAGGTGCCCTATTATTGAGACATATCTAAGGCTAGTTTCACACTAGCGTTTTGCTGAGCTGTGGAGGGCTGCGGACTTCCTCTGTGAAGCCCCGCCCATGGCCACACCTCCGCCACTCAGCTCCGCCCACTTCCGCATGCGGCCTGCGTACCTATCTTTAACATTATGTACACAGGTCGTGCGGATGTATGCGGATGCCTCCGCATGCGTCGTTTTGACGATGCGGTGACCCGCGTCAAATGCAGCTGGTTGGAATTTTTTTTTCTCTGCAGCGTCAAAACGACGCATGCGGAGGCATCCGTATACTTCCGCACGACCTGCGTACCTAATGTTAAAGATAGGTACGCAGGCTGCATGCGGAAGTGGGCAGAGCTGAGCAGCGGAGGTGCAGCCATGGGCGGGGTTTCACGGAGGAAGTCCGCAGCCCTCCACAGCTCAGCAAAACGCTAGTTTGAAACTAGCCTTAAGGATAAAGAGAAGAATAATGTTAGCTCACCCATCTGGAGGTCTGATGCACGGACGTTTGCGGAGCATACAGGATTAGTATGAAAACAGATAAATACCAGCATCAGGATCTTCTGTAAAAAGCCATAATTTATTGGTGCAAAATTATATATATAAACCCAAAATTTATATATTTTTGTACTACTAAATTATGGCTTTATACGGAAGATCCTAATGCTGGAATTCATCTGTTTTCATATCCTAAGCATCGTTCACAGGACACATTTTTATTGATCTGATCATGACCAACAATTGGTACATTCTCCATGAAATTGCAATTCTCGATCATCCTTTAAGAGCTCCGTGCGTGCACCAAGGGGAAATTTTCATGTTCAGGTAATAAACTTGTATCATGTACATGAATTTCAATTTAGACATGTCCATAAGATAAATGTTTGCCTTCATGTCTCTATAGAACAGAACGCTAGCGAAGCAGTTATTTACGTTAAGTGTAAACCTTACTCTATTATCCTGATAGAGAGCACATATCATGATAAATAACTGAACCGTGTGAAATATAAAATTCAGAAATATGTATTTCTCTCCTGCATCTGCTGAAGTAATTGCAGCTGACAGGCAAAGAGACACTCAGACACACGAGGTCAGGCGGATCGTCTGACAATGACTGCTGGCAGCTCTTTTCAGATTGTGTAATGTTTTTTAGCTGTTCCTCCATCTTATCTGGGATCAGAGAATGAATCTCTCCCCAAGGCAACACTGACTTGATATGCTATGAAGAGATCACAGGGCTCTTTCGGAAGAAATTTGGGTGTTTCTCTAAGTTTTATGTAGGTGTCATTTAGCCTGTCTTGTGGATATATACACTGCTCAAAAAAATAAAGGGAACACTAAAATACCACATACATTCTAGAATCACTGAATGAAATATTCCAGTTGCAAATCTTTATTCATTATATAATGGAATGCGATGAGAACAATAAAACATAAAAATGATAAATGTAAATCAAAATTAATATCTCATGTAAGTCTGGATTTGGAATGATACATACAATCAAAGTGGAAAATCAAATTATATACTGATCCAACTTCAGTGGAAATGATTCAAGACAAGGAAATGATGCTGCTCAGCAGTGTGTTTGTGGCCTCCACGTGCCTGTATGATCTCCCTACAACGCCTTGGCATTGTCCTGATGAGGCGGCAGATGTTCTCCTGAGGGATCTCCTCCCAGACTTGAACTAAAGAATCAGTCAACTCCTGGACAGTCAGTGGTGCAACGTGGCGTTGGTGGACGGAATGATACATCATGTCCCAAATGTGTTTGATTGGATTCAGGTTTGGGAAACGGGCAAGCCAGTCCATAGCATCAATACCTTCATCATGCAGGAACTACTAACACACTTCAGCCACATGATACCTAGCATTGTCATGCATCAGAAGGAACCCAAGGCCTACTGCACCAGCACATAGTCTCACAATGGGTCTGAGAATCTCATCCTAGTATCTAATGGCAGTCAGGGTACCTCCGGCTAGCACATGGAGGACTGTGTCGCACTCCAAAGAAATGCTTTCCCACACAATTTCTGACCCACTGCAAAACTGGTCATGATTGAGGATGTTGCAGGCAGCAAGACATTTTCCACATCATCTCCAAACGCTATCACGCCTGTCACATGTTCTGAGTGTGAACTTTGTCTCATCTGTTACGAACACAAGGTGCCAATGTCGAATCTGCCAATCATAGTGTTCTCCGGCAAATGCTAATCGTCCTGCACGGTGTTGGGCTGTAAGCTCAACACCTGCTTCTGGACGTCAGGCCCTCATACCACCCTGATGGAGTCTATTTCTGACAGTATGAACAGACACATGTGAGTCGCCCGCCAGGGCCGTGGGGTACTCGGTACCAGGTCCAGTATTTAAAGGGGATGTCACAGTGGCCCGATCCTTGGCCCTTGGTGCCCGTGTTAAAGGAATGTCTTTAAAGGGATTTTGAATAAAGTTTGTGTTCGTGACTCCACCTGTGGTATTCAGTCAGTGGGGACCAATGCTGCTCTGGGGTGATGTCATGGCAGCTAAGATGGTATAACTTCCCACAGGTGAAGTAGGTCCCCAGGGCTCCTGGTGTGTAAATGAGGATGGTGAGTGGTGCAGTAAAGAATGGAGGACACAGGTTTGCAATCTCTTTACCTGGTTTACTGAAGGCTTCAGGCAACTGCAGTCCAAGGCACCAGATAACAGGTACAGGCAGGGTCCGGGTGGCTTGGAAGTGAATTCAGAGTCCCCTTTACCAGTTGGAGTTAGAAGCCTTCCTACCAGCACTTTGGTGTAGTCCCTTGCTGCCTGTGGCTTCTATCAAGGTCCTCACAGTTCTCTCTGTCCTCCATAAAGGTGGGACACTAATTCGTATGACAGGTGGCTCGAGCCTTTTTACAGGGTCTCTATCACGACCCGGGCTTTATGTGCCACTGTGTCTTCTGGGTATTAGAAGACAAACCAACGGGGACAGGGTACCTTTTGTCCACACCTTTCATCCTTTCATGCCTAAAATAGAGTCCATTATCAAGAAACATTGGCCATTACTGGCAAAAGCCTATCTTAATATCTCAAGCTTCTCAGCACCAGCTCTCATGTGCAATAGGAGAGCCCCCAATCTCAAGGACAAATTGGTCCAGGCAGACATTGGCAGCCCACGCCCAACCACCAGCCAAAGTGTTCTAAAAACATGCCGCCACGGTACATTCCCCTGCCACAGCTGTGCCTCATGTTCAAACATTATCAAATTGGATAACGTAACACACCCTAGAAAGGACAAATCATACCCCATTCGTGGCTACCATACATGTGACTCCAACTTCGTAGTTTATGTCATAAAATGTCCCTGTGGCCTCCTTTATGTAGGGGAAACGACACAACATGTCAAGGACCGTATTGCAAGCCACAAATCTACCATCCGCTGTGGCAGAACATGGCTACCCATCCCTGAACATTTCATTAAATTATACACAAAGTAGCGCAATTGAAATATCAAGTAATTGAACAGGTACACAGACCAAGAAGGGGAGACAACCATAATAAACAACTTAGATTGAGAGAAACGTTCTGGATCCACAAGCTGGAGACCCTAACCCCTAAGGGTCTGAATAGGGAAATGGACTGGCTACTGTAATATTCCACTAATATTGCGTTTTATCTTCCAGACATGGTGAGCCCACAGCCCATTAGGTGAGTTCCCCTCTAACTTTTCCTTCCAATTCAGGGTTATCCATTGTCCACATTAGGGACATTGTCCACTTATTCCACCACCAGTACATCCTTTTGCATATAGCCCAGTCACGCCTAGTGATCCTGATTCAATGACCTCATTGTTATAGCCACACATATGATATGACACATGGCACTCCCATGCATTGATATTCCCAGGCTCACACATCCAGGCATCCATTAACACCTTAGTACTCGATTGGTGCAGTCACACACGTGACCGCACGCTTTCACACCCTACTCCTGGCATCCTCATGCCCTCACACACACTCAGCGCTCACCTAGCATGCGCGGTAATTCCAGCAACAGAGCGCCGCGTAATTTCCGGTCCAAGGTGCCTTACTTCCGGTGCAGCGATGCCCTCGGCGGCATTTAAACCCGCCATCTCCCCCCATCCTCACGTATGCAGTAACGCAGGACATTACAAGTACTTTAGCGACTACCCACTAGCCTATTACGCTGTTCCACCACTGTCTTTCCAGACATCCTCTCATTACATGGATGTCCTCTGCAAGCCCACCACAAAAGTGAAGGCCACCCTACTTTACGTTCTCCACCTACCGAGGACTTCCATGCCCCTTCCTCGCTCCTTATCAAGATAACTGAACAGGGCATATCACTCAATGACACGGTAACCGTATTTCTAGTAAGATTTGGTGCTTTCCCCTACACCTTCTACCCTCCTGTTGTGGCCATCTATATATAGGATGCCATGGGTCCCTAAAATATGCACTACATCGAGACGTCTCACTTATTATATCTGATTTTACTCTATATAACTTTGCTATTTCATTATCCATCAAAGTGACAGACTATACACTAAGGGAATTTTCCTCCTGCCCAACTTCTGCCACCTTTATACATTTAATTGAGAACCAAGGTAAACAGCTTACATTACATCTATTACCTCCAACATCTTCTATCCTTTCTAGATCATTATCTTGAGGTATTTTGAATTGAGCACTGTTGCTGTTTATCAGTAGTCTACGACCATCTCTGGCTGCTTTTTATGTTCTTTATGTTTCTTATATTTTATTCATTGGTGTGTATATATATTTTTGTTTATTTATTTCTTAGGGCACGTTGTTTTCTTTTGTTAATGTTGCTCGGTTGATATCTGATATTGTCTCTTTATCTCCTTAGTAACCCCATGAGTAATCTTTTGGTGGCAACCTTGTTTGTTAACATAATAAATTTATGAAATATTTTTTGCATCATACCAGTTCTGAGTGTGCGGTAATTTTTTGACATATGACATCTTCTGGGTATTAGGGCGGACAGGTTACATGTAGTCCAGCTGTCCTGCCGGTTTCAGCTGTAAGTTTTGGAGTCCCTCACAACCTCGGTCTTCTGGCTACCGGTATCTGTGCTTTTCAGGGAGGTAGCCCAATTGCAGCTGTCCTCCCCAGTTGTCACTCGCCCGTGCTTCGCTCTCCTGCATGCTCACTACGAATCTGTTCGTCTTCCTGTGTTACATAGCAAATAGATCACTGGCTGCACTCAACTGTACTAAAGCAAAGGAATGTGCGATACATGAAATGTGAATAGCATAATGTGTTGTGAATTCTGTTGTCGGGCTCCCTCCTGTGGTCATGAATGGTACTTCGGCGAGTTCTGTCTATGGGCTCCCTCTGGTGGCTATGAGTGAAGCTGCTGCTTCTGAGGTTCCTTACACAGGTGACGTGGTTTATCCTTTGGTTGGCTGCTCTATTTAACTCCTCTCAGATCGTTACTCCATGCCAGCTGTCAATGTTTTTGCATTCGTTCAGTTTGCTCCTGGATCTCTCTGGTGACCTGCCTTCTCCTGTAGAAGCTAAGTTCCTTATTGTCTTATTTTGTTCTCTGTTTTCTTGTCCAGCTGGTTTTCATGATTTTGTCTTGCTAGCTGGAAGCTCTGGGATGCAGAGTGGCTCCTCCGCACCGTGAGTCGGTGCGGAGGTCTTTTTTGCACACTCTGCGTGGTCTTTTGTAGGTTTTTGTGCTGATCGCAAAGTTACCTTTCCTATCCTCTGTCTATTTAGTAAGTCTGGCCTCCCTTTGCTGAAACCTGTTTCATTTCTGCGTTTGTGACTTTCATCTTTACTCACAGTCAATATATGTGGGGGGCTTCCTTTACCTTTGGGGAATTTCTCTGAGGCAAGGTAGGCTTTATTTCCTTTCTCTAGGGCTAGATAGTTCTTAGGCTGTGACGAGGCGCCTAGGTCTGGTCAGGAGCGCTCCACGGCTATTTCTAGTGTGTGTGATAGGATTAGGGCTTGCGGTCAGCAGAGCTCCCACATCCCAGAGCTCGTCCTGTATGAGGTTTAATTATCAGGTCATTCCGGGTGCTCCTAACCACCAGGTCATAACAGTACAGCTGGCCCAAAGTATTAATGCATCTCAATAGAGGGATAAGAAAACTTCTGAGACCATTTTTTTTTCTTTGCACTGTGTTTTGTCTTTCTTTTCCCCTAGACCTTTGGGTGGTTCAGGACACAGGTGTAGATATGGACATTCAAGGTCTGTCCGCTTGTGTGGATCATCTCACTGAAAGGGTACAAAACATTGAAGATTTTGTGGTTCAGAATCCTATGTTAGAGCCTAGAATTCCTATTCCTGACTTATTTTCTGGGGATAGATCTAGGTTCTTGAATTTAAAAAAAAAATTGTAAACTGTTTCTAGCTTTGAAACCCCGCTCCTCTGGTGACCCCGTTCAACAGGTAAAAATCATTATTTCTTTGTTGCGTGGTGACACTCAAGACTGGGCATTTTCCCTTGCGCCAGGAGATCCTGCATTGCGTGATGTTGATGCATTTTTTCTGGCGCTTGGATTGCTTTATGATGAACCAAATTCAGTGGATCAGGCAGAGAAAATCTTGCTGGCTTTGTGTCAGGGTCAGGATGAAGCGGAGGTGTACTGTCAGAAGTTTAGAAAGTGGTCTGTGCTTACTCAGTGGAATGAATGTGCCCTGGCGGCAATTTTCAGAAAGGGTCTTTCAGAAGCCCTTAAGGATGTCATGGTGGGATTTCCCACGCCTGCTGTTCTGAATGAGTCTATGTCTTTGGCCATTCAGATCGATCGGCGCATGCGTGAGCGCAAAGCTGTGCACCATCTGGCGGTCTTCTCTGAGCATAGGCCTGAGCCTATGCAGTGTGATAGGACTTTGACCAGAGCTGAACGGCAAGAACACAGACGTCGGAATGGGCTGTTTTTACTGTGGTGAATCCACTCATGCTATCTCCGATTGTCCTAGACGCACTAAGCGGTTCGCTAGGACTGCCATCATTGGTACGGTACAGTCTAAATTTCTTTTGTCCGTTACTCTGATTTGCTCTCTGTCGTCATATTCTGTAATGGCATTTGTGGATTCAGGCACTGCCCTGAATTTGATGGACTTGGAGTTTGCCAGGCGCTGTGCTTTTTTCTTGGAGCCCTTGCAGTATCCTATTCCATTGAGAGGAATTGATGCTACGCCTTTGGCCAAGAATAAGCCTCAGTACTGGACTCAATTGACCATGTGCATGGCTCCTGCACATCAGGAGGATATTCGCTTTTTGGTGTTGCATAATCTGCATGATGTGGTCGTTTTGGGGTTGCCATGGCTACAGGTCCATAATCCAGTGTTGGATTGGAAATCTATGTCTGTGTCCAGCTGGGGTTGTCAGGGGGTACATGGTGATGTTCCATTGCTGTCAATTTCGCCTTCCACTCCTTCTGAAGTCCCTGAGTTTTTATCAGATTACCGGGATGTATTTGAAGAGCCCAAATCTGGTGCCCTACCTCCTTATAGGGATTGCGACTGTGCTATTAATTTGATTCCTGGTAGTAAGTTTCCTAAGGGCCGTCTGTTTAGTTTATCTGTGCCAGAGCACGCCGCTATGCGGAGTTATATAAAGGAATCCTTGGAGAAGGGTCATATTCGTCCATCATCGTCACCATTGGGAGCAGGGTTCTTTTTTGTGGCCAAGAAAGATGGTTCTTTGAGGCCTTGTATTGATTACCGCCTTCTTAATAAGATCACAGTCAAATTTCAGTATCCTTTGCCGCTGCTGTCTGATTTATTTGCTCGGATTAAGGGGGCTAGTTGGTTCACCAAGATAGATCTGCGTGGTGCGTATAATCTTGTGCAAATTAAACAGGGTGATGAATGGAAAACGGCATTTAATACGCCCGAGGGCCATTTTGAGTACCTGGTTATGCCATTCGGGCTTTCTAATGCTCCATCTGTGTTTCAGTCCTTTATGCATGACATCTTCCGAGAGTACCTGGATAGATTCATGATTGTATATTTGGATGACATTTTGGTCTTTTCGGATGATTGGGAGTCTCATGTGAAGCAGGTCAGAATGGTGTTCCAGGTCCTTCGTGCGAATTCCTTGTTTGTGAAGGGGTCAAAGTGTCTCTTTGGAGTTCAGAAGGTTTCATTTTTGGGTTTCATTTTTTCCCCTTCTACTATCGAGATGGACCCTGTTAAAGTTCAGGCCATCTACGATTGGACTCAGCCGACATCTGTGAAGAGCTTGCAGAAATTCCTGGGCTTTCTTAATTTTTATCGTCGCTTCATCGCTAATTTTTCCAGTATTGCTAAACCGTTGACTGATTTGACCAAGAAAGGTGCTGATGTGGTCAATTGGTCCTCTGCGGCTGTAGAGGCTTTTCAGGAGTTTAAGCGTCATTTTGCTTCTGCCCCTGTGTTGTGCCAGCCAGATGTTTCCCTCCCTTTTCAGGTTGAGGTTGATGCTTCTGAAATTGGAGCAGGGGCTGTTTTGTCGCAAAGAAGTTCTGATGGCTCGGTGATGAAACCCTGTGCCTTCTTTTCTAGAAAATTCTCGCCTGCTGAGCGCAATTATGATGTGGGCAATCGGGAGTTGTTGGCCATGAAGTGGGCATTCGAGGAGTGGCGACATTGGCTTGAAGGAACTAAACATCGTGTGGTGGTCTTGACGGATCACAAGAATTTGACTTATCTCGAGTCTGCCAAACGGTTGAATCCTAGACAGGCTCCATGGTCGCTCTTTTTCTCCCATTTTGATTTTGTGGTTTCATACCTTCCGGGATCTAAGAATGTGAAGGCTGACACCCTGTCAAGGAGTTTTGTGCCTGACTCTCCGGGTGTTCTGGAGCCGGCGGGTATTCTTAAAGAAGGGGTAATTTTGTCTGCCATTTCCCCTGATTTGCGGCGTGTGCTGCAAAAGTTTCAGGCTGATAGACCTGACCGTTGTCCTACGGAGAAACTGTTTGTTCCTGATAGATGGACTAGTAGAGTTATCTCTGAGATTCATTGTTCAGTGTTGGCTGGTCATCCTGGAATCTTTGGTACCAGAGATTTGGTGGCTAGATCCTTTTGGTGGCCTTCTTTGTCACGGGATGTGCGTTCTTTTGTGCAGTCCTGTGGGATTTGTGCTCGGGCTAAACCCTGCTGTTCTCGTGCCAGTGGGTTGATTTTGCTTTTGCCGATCCCGAAGAAGCCCTGGACGCATATTTCCATGGATTTTATTTCTGATCTCCCCGTTTCTCAAAAGATGTCGGTCATTTGGGTGGTTTGTGATCGCTTCTCTAAGATGGTCCATTTGGTACCCTTGTCTAAATTGCCTTCCTTCTCTGATTTGGTGCCATTGTTTTTCCAGCATGTGGTTCGTTTGCATGGCATTCCAGAGAACATCGTCTCGGACAGAGGTTCCCAGTTTGTTTCGAGGTTTTGGCGGTCCTTTTGCGCTAAGATGGGCATTGATTTGTCTTTTTCTTCGGCTTTCCATCCTCAGACTAATGGCCAAACCGAACGAAATAATCAGACTTTGGAGACATATCTGAGATGCTTTGTTTCTGCTGATCAGGATGATTGGGTGTCCTTCTTGCCTTTGGCTGAGTTCGCTCTTAATAATCGGGCCAGCTCGGCTACTTTAGTTTCTCCTTTTTTCTGTAATTCTGGTTTCCATCCTCATTTCTCTTCAGGGCAGGTTGAGCCTTCGGACTGTCCTGGTGTGGATGCGGTGGTGGACAGGTTGCAGCAGATTTGGACGCATGTGGTGGACAATTTGACATTGTCCCAGGAGAAGGCTCAACGTTTCGCTAACCGCCGGCGTTGTGTTGGTCCCTGACTTCGTGTTGGGGATTTGGTTTGGTTGTCATCTCGTCACATTCCTATGAAGGTTTCCTCTCCTAAGTTTAAGCCTCGTTTCATTGGGCCATACAAGATTTTTGAAGTTCTTAATCCTGTGTCATTTCGTTTGGACCTTCCAGCTTCTTTTGCCATCCATAATGTGTTCCATAGGTCGTTGTTGCGGAGATACGTGGCGCCTATGGTTCCCTCCATTGATCCTCCTGCCCCGGTGTTGGTCGAGGGGGAGTTGGAGTATGTCGTGGAGAAGATTTTGGATTCTCGTGTTTCGAGACGGAAACTCCAGTACCTGGTCAAGTGGAAGGGTTATGGTCAGGAAGATAATTCCTGTGTTTTTGCCTCTGATGTTCATGCTGCCGATCTGGTTCGTGCCTTTCATTTGGCTCATCCTGATCGGCCTGGGGGCTCTGGTGAGGGTTCGGTGACCCCTCCTCAAGGGGGGGTACTGTTGTGAATTCTGTTGTCGGGCTCCCTCCTGTGGTCATGAATGGTACTTCGGCGAGTTCTGTCTATGGGCTCCCTCTGGTGGCTATGAGTGAAGCTGCTGCTTCTGAGGTTCCTTACACAGGTGATGTGGTTTATCCTTTGGTTGGCTGCTCTATTTAACTCCTCTCAGATCGTTACTCCATGCCAGCTGTCAATGTTTTTGCATTCGTTCAGTTCGCTCCTGGATCTCTCTGGTGACCTGCCTTCTCCTGTAGAAGCTAAGTTCCTTATTGTCTTATTTTGTTCTCTGTTTTCTTGTCCAGCTGGTTTTCATGATTTTGTCTTGCTAGCTGGAAGCTCTGGGATGCAGAGTGGCTCCTCTGCACCGTGAGTCGGTGCGGAGGTCTTTTTTGCACACTCTGCGTGGTCTTTTGTAGGTTTTTGTGCTGATCGCAAAGTTACCTTTCCTATCCTCTGTCTATTTAGTAAGTCTGGCCTCCCTTTGCTGAAACCTGTTTCATTTCTGCGTTTGTGACTTTCATCTTTACTCACAGTCAATATATGTGGGGGGCTTCCTTTACCTTTGGGGAATTTCTCTGAGGCAAGGTAGGCTTTATTTCCTTTCTCTAGGGCTAGATAGTTCTTAGGCTGTGACGAGGCGCCTAGGTCTGGTCAGGAGTGCTCCACGGCTATTTCTAGTGTGTGTGATAGGATTAGGGCTTGCGGTCAGCAGAGCTCCCACATCCCAGAGCTCGTCCTGTATGAGGTTTAATTATCAGGTCATTCCGGGTGCTCCTAACCACCAGGTCATAACAATAATGGCTTGTGAAATCTATGAAAAAACACATGAGATGTTTAGCACAAAATTTGGCCAAAGAATGTGAGCCCATTCACCATCGTCAAGGTAATCTCATGGATCGGATGGGTCCCTGACCTATCTGCCTAGTGTTAACACTTACCTCTGGCTAATAACATGGTAAAGCCTGCATTTATAGGAAGGTCAGAACCAACTGTGGTTGGATGTAATTAAAATCACAGCATGGTAAAGGGCGGGGCGTTCAAGTCAGAAGAAATAGTACATAGCAAATATAGGTAAACTGACTGAACAGCGATCTAGTCTGAACTGGTGCATAACCAAAAAAGACTTACATAGCAAATAGATCAATGGCTGCACTCAACTGTACTAAAGCAAGTGAATGTGCGATACATGAAATGTGAATAACAGTCTTTTTGTGTTATCTCTGTCCAGGGGCTGCAGCTCTTCCTTGTGGCTGCACGGCCCCTCAGTCCTTTATCTCTCTCTCTACCAGGAGTTCCAAACTCCCATGTCTGCTCAGCTATACTCCTTTCTTACCAGCTCCACATAGCTGATGTTCCTCAACAAGCTCCCTTCTGGCAATCTCTCTCTAGCCCCCTCTGACAGGGAGATCCCACTTAGCACATCTTCCTGCTTCACTGTCCTCTCACCAACTAACTTTCCCTCCAGACCAGAATATACAGTGTATCTAGGGAAGCTCCCCTTAAGCTAGGTTTAGAGCTCCCCCTTCTGGCCTGAAATGTGAACATGTTGTATGCTTGTGTCAACCTGGTGAAAGAGATCTTCCTAGGCTTTTAAGCGTGACATCACTCTCCCCATGAGGAAATCAATTCCACTGTAACAACCAGGACCCTGGGGTGTTAGACTCCCCCCTCCGTTAAATCCAGTACTGGGAAAAGAAGAAGAGCAACAACAGGTTAATAAAGACACACAAAATTTTTAAATGCTATAAACAGGTTAAACTATGGCTTCCCTTTATGGGAGGTAATTAATACTTGAGCAAGAACATATATACATGGTATATTTAACTTTTTAATAATAATAACCTTTACTGTAATATACTTATAAAATGGCAACTACCCTTTACGGGTATACTATCTTTAAGACTTCAACTTTTACTCCTCATTTGCTAGCTCTCCTTATAATATTCAACACTATCTGCATATTTTATCTTGCATATAAAACACTACTTGCTTCCCTTACAGGGAAGGCTGCATTAAACACTATCACTTAAACAGAGTGCAACAAATCAACAATTTCCTATTGAAAAGGGCAATCAATATTCAAGTCATTTTAACTGTATAACAGCAGCAACGACGCGAGGGACCCATCATAAACCCCCAACTTTGGAGGCTACAAGGCATGTTATCCAGACCCAGTGTTTCGCCACGGCAGATGGTTTTGCTCTTCAGGTCTCAGGATCAAACAAGGCCCTACCCACGCTGGCAATGTCGGTAGAACCAAGAGTGCACCTTGAAGGTGCCAACTATTTACAAGAAAGTTTGTGGACCATTCATTGTCCATGGCCTCAGTGTATTTTCAAATAAACAAACCTTTAATGCAGAAACCTTGCCAGGTTAACTTTTAACTTTCAAACTTCAACAATTATAACATTCAGCAGTCATTGGAACATTTAGGAACTGTCTATTTCCTTTGCCAGGGTAGCTCCTGGTAACTGCTACTCCCTGACCAGGAAAATTCTGGATCATAACGTTCCACCGGGATGGCATACCAGGGCCTACTTGCTGGGAATCCCATAATGTCAGTATTAGGGTACCTCCAGCGTATGGTTTCTTTTTGTCTGCAGGGGCAAGGGTTTAGGCTCTAGCGGTCAGTAATTGCATCCCCCAGGTCTGTCATGCGGTCCCAGGTTACTGTAATTGCTACCTGGGCCAGGCGTTAGGATTTGCAGGTGTTCCAGGGGTCCCACCAGGGTTTCTTCTGCTACCGTGGCAGTTTGTATACCTTTCTCTCCGGTGCCGGGGTCCTTCTCCGCCTCTGCTGGAGTCAGGATCGCTGGTCGCAGGGCCTGGTGTTGCGGTGTTGTAATCTCCTTCGGCAGCATCTCGCTTTCCCGCTCCGCTGGGGTTAAAGGTGCAGGCTCCAGGTTTTTCGTTGGTGCCACCATCGTTTTCAGCAGTGCCGCTCTTTCTGGCTCTGCCAGGGTTGTGAGCGCTGGTAAGCTCCGTTGCTGTGCAGTCGTCATCCTTTTGATCAGAGTCTCCTTCCATGCGGCCAACGTTATCATCTGGGTCCGCAGGAGTTGTCGGGCCAGCTCCTCCATCTCTGTGCTGACGAGCTCCCGATCCAAGGTCGTCATCAGGTCCGGCGTTTCTTCGGGCTGACCGGGGACATCCTCTCTGGTGTCGGCA